>NC_050609.1:9393939-9696969 GCF_014743375.2 Drosophila subpulchrella | reverse complement strand
AATACATTAAGTTCTGATTTATGATGACGTGGCAAATTAGCGCTGAAAACTTTTTGCCACCTATCCTTGGATTTAATTGGCAAAGGTAAACAAGAAGAAAGGATACCGACTTGAAAGAGTTAAAGGAAAACTTGGTCAACTTTGAGTGAGCAAACGCGATTCAGTAGAGGAAAATCCCATTAAAAGTTTTCTTTGCAGTGGGTGAACCGACAGCCGAGAAAACCAAGAAAGCCGAGAAAACGAAATTATCAGCTGCATGGGCATTGTGCATACGTAGCGTGGGCCTCTATTGAATTACGTATACGCTGCGTTGGCCCGAGTGGGATGTGACTTATGTGCCGTCTGGGCGCTAATTTGATTCCAGCCAAGGGTAAACACATCCTGTCTGTGTCTGTCATGTTAATAGCCATCCCGCCCTCTATTTAGCCAGGAGGCCCATTATTTGGCCCTCTAAACTCATGTGCATTTGTCTCACGTGTCGGCATTCCGTTTATTGCCAATCTGATGAGTAACCAGGGGCATGAAATGCGAGGGGCGCTTCAAAGCCACGTTTGGCGCTCATTAATTTCCATCGTGTAGGTTTTTAGTGAAGCAGCGTGCCTGCCACATCACACAGAATGTGAAAGTGAAAGTGTGGGAAACGGAGGGAGAGAAGGATTCCAGACTTCCGTTCAGTAGAGTCGGGAATAATTTATGCTAAGCCGAAAAGTTAACCCACCGCTTGTTAACCGTATTATGCCCCAAAGCTTCGTCCTTGCGCCATGAAAAATAACCCCGCCATAAACACAACACAACAAAAGCAAAAAACGAATACAAGCCCTAAACTTCCTTAGGTGGGCTAAACTTTTTGTGAAATTTTAAGCAGTTGACTTATTTCAATTATGAATAATTAGCAGGGCAAATATAGAAATTTAAGTAAGGGAGGAAACACAAAACTGGATGCTTGGTGTAATTTTGGGGTCATGAATTCGCGCCTTATTTAAATTTCGAAGGGAAAAAGTGTGTGAAACAGGTAAAAAAAATCCGGATTTGGTTTTATCAGAACAAAAATATAAAACACACTTTTATGAGTGAAAGGTTATCTTCACAGCTACTAAATAAAGCAAAATTTTTAGTGTACATATATAAAATAAAATACCCAGAAAATCCGGAGAGATCTACAAAATAAACAAAAGCAAGACCAAATAGAACCACAAATAGGCCAAGAAAACTCGAAATAATAGCCAAGTGCCCCAAAGGACATTTAAGCGGCTTGACTTAAGTTAAATTTTTCATTCACCGTACGCACTGAAATGAAATTAAATGCTTAAGCAGGGCGAGAAATAGACAAACAGACGCTGTGGAAATAAATAAACAAACAAACAAACACTTTTCTGGGGAAGCAACCCACACTAAGACCAACTAATCACCGTTGACAGTAAAACGAATTGAGCACACACTAAACTGGACACAGGATAAAATCCTAGTGGGACAGGAAATTAGGCAGCAGAAGGAAGAAGACCAGAAGACCATACAAAACCCCGATTTTATGGCAGGAGATATCTATGTGTCCCTTGTTTTCCTTTTCAGCATTTTATTTCCTTTTTAATTTAAGTTGGTGTGCCAAAGTGCAAATAAACGAAAAGATTTATAAACAGAATAGGGGCTATGGTGTTTTTCTTTCTGACAAGCGTAATATTTACATTGTCATAAGAAGAAAGCCCACTAAAACTAAAACCGCCATTGCACATGAGTTAACAAAAAACCTTTTTCACATGAAAAAATAGAAGGAAAAACAAGCAACAATTCGGTAGTTGCTTTGTTTTCACACAAGGTTTTCGCATTTTCAGGGTAAATTCCCTCTAGTTATTTTTTGTTAGCCGCAACAAAACAAAACCCGCAAATGTCCCAGAAAATGTGTTTCGCTTTGGCCCACGCTTTTACCTCAGAATTAAAGCTTTAAGATAATTTAAGAAAATGAAACAACATTAATATTTTTTCTTCCACCCGGGCCCCGAACTTAATTTGACAGAGATTTTCATCCCAATTTATTTAATGAAGCCGAGAGCGAAAAATTGAAATTTTCCCCTCTGTATATGCCATGCCGGAAAATTGTCAAAGTAAACAGACCTTTGTCACTTTTATCCCGTGAAGCTATAAATAGTTTTGAGGCTTCCTTTGGCCAAGCACTTCTTTTGTTTATCAGGTTTATGTAAGCACCCAGAAGCGTAGCTTAAAAAAAAAGGATAATGAGCCAACATATGTTTAGACTGCAAAGTGCGAACCCAAAAAAAGGGAAAGCCAAAACAAAAAGCAAGCAAATGAAATCCAACCGGAAAGAAAACAAAACGTCCAAAACAAATTTTTCGCCCTCAGGCAGAATATTTAAAAATGGCATAAAGAAAAAAATGAAGGGAATTTGCTAGGGAAAAGCTGCTTGTCACTCTGTCACAGTGGGAAAAGCGAGTGGGAAAATAAAAAAGGAAAATGTGGAGAAGCTAATAATATTTATGGGCGCTCATTTTAGGGCCAACTGTCAACGCGAATATAATGTATCTTTACACATATGAGGATTCCATCTGGCCGAAAGAACCAGGAAAATCTCCTGGAAAGCGGCTTAAGAGAAAGTGTGTGGAAAGCGGGTGAAAAGTGGGTGGAAAGTGAATGGAAAGTGGGGGAAAGCCATTGTTGTGTTTATTTTGTAATAAAAATGAAGTGCACATTTATGAGGCGAGACAAGCAGTCAGGTAAGCCAAATGAATTTGCGTTTTCCAAGAAGTTTTTCTTTAGCGTTTTTCTCCTTATTAAGTGGAAAGCCAAGAGAAGCTTTGATATATGTAAAGGAAATATTAAATTTTAAAGTCATGAATGAATATTTTGCGCCCACAGACTTTCAGCATCATTATATTTTCCAGATGAAATCAGCCATTGGGGGATGTTTTGAGCAGGAGATTCTTTTCAATAAGATTAAGTGAGTTGCCATAAATACATATTTTGAATGGATTGCATTCCTTTGTATTCCTTTTATAAATCTTAAAGATAACACATTTTAAAGGTAAACAAACAAACGTTTCTCCAGCACCTTGAATTCAATTTAATTCACAAAGAAAGCACAGGAAAATTGAAAGAAAAGGCAGCCACATTGTAATACAATTTCTGCTGAGAAGGAAAAATAAATGAAATTGGGATTTAAATTAGGCAATCTTTTAGGTATTTTCCTCAGGTGTTGCAATTTTCTCCGCTCTTCTGGAATTTCGGCAGCATATTTAGGGTCCGCTTTCCTTTTCCCTGACGCATTTGTCTGGAAATTTTATTGGACACCATTCAAGAAATTTCAAATTGAATTGCAGCCAAGAGGTCATTTAAATTTAGGCCTCAAATTTAATTAAAATTGTTTCGCTGGCATCTGTTAAGTGGTTTCAATTTGATTAAGTAAGCGGCGTGGTTTTTCGCTTGCCCCCAACTATTTGGATTTCGGATTTTGCGCAGAGAAAAATGAACAGAAAATGCTTTCCTAACATTTTTTCACACTTCTGCAAATAAACCTGACTCGAAGCAGAGAAACAAGGTTTTTTGTTTGGCAAGTCAAGGAGTCAAAAGGTTGCCAAGGTCGCCCAAAGCTGTGACAGTTTCATTTTGTCTGCCTCGTTTTCTTTTTTTATTGATAGAAAGATATCACACACAAAGCTGAGATGCCTAAAAAACCGCAAGGCAAACCAACGAGTTTTCCCTTGAAAAACAGGACATTTGATAGCATTTCAAAAAGTTATCGTTTCGCATGGCATACTTATGTGACTGCGTGTGTTTGGCATGTTTAATCAGGCAGAAACCATAAGCAAATAGGCAAATTGTTTGCAAATAAACAAGTCGGAAAAGTTTACGAGAACAGCGGAAATGCCGACATTCCAAGGAGGGAAAACTTTGATGGCTCTTGTCAGGAGATAAAACATTTTCGGTAAAGAGATTTACGTAATGTTGACAGAAAATTTTAATGTTCCCTAATGTAGTACTGAAAACTTTCTGTTGTTCTTATTAACTGATTGTAAACATTTTAACTCAAGGTTGATTGCGAATTAAGCGGGATCCAGTTTGTTAACTTTACATTTAACTTTTTAGTGGCAACCAAAAATGATTAGCTTGTTCCATTATTCAAAAATGTGTTCATTGATAAATAAGCATAACTTATAAATATTAATGTAGGTATAATCAATAAGTTATTATTCAAAAATGTGTTCATTGATAAATAAGCATAACATCTAAATATAAATGTAGGTATAATCAATAAGTTAAAGACAATTTGAAGGAAATACGTAAAGTCAAACACAACATGTTGTTTACTTTTCCCCGAAATCAATCAACAAGAAAACAAGTTGCATTCCTAGAATTCTTTGTATGTACAAGTATGCTATAACAATTTCTATTTTGCGCGAAAACAATTTGATGTGCGATTTGTATTTGTTTTGTTGTTACCCCCAATGGGATCAATTACTTGGCTCGCAATTTCTCATTACGACCCATAAATAAGTCAACAAAGATGCGCCATAATTTTTGATGGCAGCTCCAAATGACTGTCCAAAATTGTCGGTTGTTATGCCAAATAAGATGAAAGGATCGTGTTTGTTTATGGGGAGGAGTCACAGTCAAGCAGCAATTGATGTGTTAACCCCAATTTGATTTGTCTCATTGTCAAACGCTTCACAGACTTTCAAGTGCCATCTTCATCTTCATCTCCATCACCCCCCCTAAGGATCCCCTTCATTTAAACTGGCCAGATTACTGTTCATTAACATACTATAGTCCTGCCAGGACTTTTGTCTGTCAACAGAATCTGAACAAACAATAACAATCCGGAACCGTCTGAGTGCCTTACAATGGTCGATGTGTGTTGGGGCCCGCTCAAACACAAACAAGTAAATAAATATGCTTCAGTTCAGCATAAATAACCCACGGTTTTTGGGGTGGTTCGTGTCACTGCAGATGGTGACCCACATTCCCGCAGATGGGAGACAGATTATGAGAGGTCCTCTCAAAGGTCCTTTTTCCAGCTTAAAGTGCTGCTCAAATATGGTAGCGAACAGTCGCCTAAGGAGTTCTTAAAGTGTGTAAAGAGATATGTTAAGGAATCTTTAATTTTGCTGGTCCCTTGGAACCTATTAAATTACAGTTAAGAAACCAAGGGATTATACGAATATACAGTAATAAAAAAATTAAGAAGATGTAAAAAATAACTGCATATTGAAATTCAACATTTTTTATTAAATATTTGAACTAAACAATACCCTTTTACCTCAGCAATAATATTGGATATAAATATTCCACTAATGCAAATTTATATATCCCCTTTAAAAACTGTAATACATTAAGCCTTAATAAATTTATCCTCAATAAATTTAGCCTTGATAAATTAAGCCTTAATAAATAAATTTGTCCAGACAACTTTACTTCTCCCAATCGCCCATAGCTATCAATATAATAGTTCAATTCAATAACCACAATGAAATAAATCAACTGCAACCGCATAAATCATGAAGCCAACTTTAATGACAATCGTATTTAGTTTACAAGCCGCAAAAAGTTCAACCGCTTGTCCTTGTCTACCCGAGAAAATGGGAAAATGTTCGACCTCAAAATATGTTGTTCACGTTATCTCTTTGCGCAATTTTTGCATGCTGCGATGGCTGCAAACGAATTGATTTTCAATTTTTATGCTTGCCTAAACGGAAAATTTGTGCAGAGCCAAAAAAAAACCAAGCTGTTTTTCTTTTAGGGGTGTTGGGAAATTGCAATGCATTTATTATGTATGAGAAAATCAGGAAAGTAACTCATGTCCCAGGGAGAGCCTACGATATGGGCTCCATTCAACCTTCAAACTTGGGTATTCGGTGCCCCAAAAAACGTTCATTTTGTCCCATAAGTTATATGCAAATATATAAACAGCATTTACATATATATTCGTTTATGAATTTGTTTTCGGGTGAAAAGCTTAGGGAAATCGCCCCGGGATCCCTTCAAATTGTATTTACTCTCCAGTGAAAAGAATGGAATCTTTAAGAAATTGTCCCTAAGTGGGACAATTTATTTTTAAATTGGGGTACCTTAGCTTGCTTTTGGTATTTGTTATGCTAATTTATATATATTTGGGCGAATATTTGCTGGCGCGACAGCCTTATTATGCATCGCCAGTCCACAAACTCTTACAGCTTTCAGCACTTGTAAATTGAGTGCGATATCGGGTATTTTATTTTGTTTGCATGCGTGTGAATTATCTAAATTGTGGCTGGAAATAGTAAATTGTTTTATCAAGGACAGCACACATGGTTTTTGTATAACCAAATGCAATTGAAGTTATTAAATTCTAGAGATAGTGTTTCACAATATTACATAAATACCAAATATTTGTTTTCTTATATATGTGCTACAATTGTAAATTCAATTTAAGGCTTTAAACTGATTGTAAATTTTTAATGAAGCTTAAAACGTTCACCATGTTGTATTTTATCTTGATTTCTTGATTTCTTTTTACCTTGCTTATATATGAGAATGACCCTTTATGCTTTTTTCCATCAACTTGTTACCTAAATTTTCAATGAGCCAGAGATACACCGAAACGCCATTCCCATTAAAGCTTAATAACTAAAAGGAAAAATTGAAAATTCTCGCAATCCCCTTACGCACTTGGAAAAGCTCTTCATAATTCACGTAAAGGGGTGGCAAAAAAGCAAAAGACGCCCTTTTAAAGCCTTTTGGCTTTTCTGGGGACACCAGAAAGTAATCACTTCCGCATCCCCGGGCATTTTTGTGGCAAGACCCAAGTATCTCGTGGGTTGACCTTCGTCTCATTCTGATTTTGCAGTGGTTTATGAGATGGGTTCCTCGAAAAATATCGCTAATTTCGTCGATATTATGTTTTTGATAAATGACCTGAGCGGCGCTCCTTCTTAATTTGTTCACGGCTAAGGTTGCTCATCAGAAAAAGGAAGATGGATATCTAGCGACTAATCACTTAACGCAGGGATTTCACGGACTCCTGCCGTCGGACACATTAATCAGCTTGTGACAGATCAATCAAAGGTGCAGTTTCAGATGGCTGAAGAAAATACAGCAGCTTAAAGTTAAGTCTTACATTTGACTTTATGCTCTCTATAAAAAGAAACCTGGCTATGGACTTTGGTAATAATGTATGAGAAAAGAATACAGATTTCGAATACAACCCAAATCTATAACACTATTATTATATTATTTAAAAAATCCTTTAATTGATTATTTTGTTAATTAGTTAATTTAGAAAAAGTGGTAATCCAAGGTCTATAGTACTATTTCACCTTATCTAACTTTTTCAGGATCTTAGTGAAACTTACTAGGGAATTTTCTCCAACTTGAACTTTTTCTTTTAGTTGTGACTTACGCCATTGTCTGCTTTTCTCAGCTGGGGATTCTCAGGTGTTGAGGGTTAATGACAAAGTTGTTTTTCGCATTTCACTTATTTTGTAAAGCTTCCCTCTCAGCATGTTCTTATCTCTTGCTCGCCAAGTTTTCCAGTTATACCCCTAACTGGAACTAAGCTCCTTGTGGAGATAGTTATTTGTCAGCCAAGCAGAAGTTGCACTTACAACTGTGGCAACAGGGCGTATGAATGATGCTCCGAAGGATAATGAAAAGCGGGAATGTAGTTAGTAACTTTGTTTTCTTTGTTTGTCTGTACTGTCTAAACTGCAATTCGCAGCACAATTTCATTTGAGAAGATAGTAAAGACATTTTGTGGAAACCATTTATCACCATAGTGATTACTCATTTAACTTTTATTTAACCTTAAACAAAGCTGGTGAACCCTATAATATCTCCAATCCACACCATAATATTCACAGATAATTAAAGTTGCCCAATCATTGTCTGGCCAAGGGGAAAAAATCCATAATAAAACAGTTCAAGCACCTTTCATCAGCTTGGCTGGTTGGCAGCAGGGGGTTAAGGGGGTTGGGATTATCTGGCCAATGCCTTGGGGTTGGTTACCATTAAGCACAATCAACCATCAAGCCCGCGGGCTGCCTCCAATTGAGACATTTTCACTTTCATTCATCTCTAAAGGAGCCTGACTTTTGGTTGGACAAATTAAATTTGTCTGTTTGATGTAATTAATTTGCCCGACCCAAGCGGCAGTCAAGCAAACAAAATTCCACGCTTGACTTGCTTTCACCTTAAATTGGGGATTTTAAGCAAAATGTGGCAAAAGATTCCCCAATCAAACCCTTTTTTTTTTTTGTGAAGAGCCCACGAAAGACAATGGCGGTGCAGTCCCAAAAGTAGGCAATGCCTTTTCACTTCCGCTTTCTGTGTGTATTTGTGACGGGCATGTCAAGTGGCCGACACATACATGGGGCGAAAGAAAAGCCCTGACCAATTAGCACAGGAACTGCCAGTTATGGCCAACTCTCAGGCACGTGCATTTGATGGCCAACGATAACCGGCGAAAAACTTTCGTAAAGACATAAATCTTCGGTTCGGGGCCAAAAACGAGTAGGAGAAAAAAGCGAGGTCGTCAGCAACAGGCGTCGCACGAACCGCAGATGACAGCCAGTCAGGGGGAGATTCAAACATTTTGACAGATAACAGCAGCCACAATTTTACCCGACTCAACTTTGGTGCTTTGCTTTTCCCGGTACTGCAATTTAAACTCGGTCACACATTTCCGCGAATCGCAAACTGAACTGACAACTTAGTTATGTCAAAGTGGGGATGTCTTTCGAAAGATACTCAGTGGTTTTGACACCTCTTCATTAAGATACATTTGAAGAGGAATATTTTATTTAGGGGCTGTGACTTAGCGATACAATTTAATATGAAACTAAAATGTGTTTAAAATTGGTGTCAATAAGGTCATAATAATACACATATATTTAAAAATGTATCTTTCAACCTTTGTACCACTCTAAACTTAGAACTTTGTTAAAGTTTGTTTAAAAATGATCCCTTACTTTTGGTGGGTACTTTTTTATAAGAAAGATATGATTTAAAAAAAATGTTTACACCTTTAAAGCTTTCTATAAAGTTGTGTATTTTCTTTGCCACATTTTTGCCACTCATTAAATGCCTTTAACGCTATATCAGAAACAATTCTGACACCCAAAGTAATATTTATTGTATTCCATCTCAACAGAGGTTAATTTTCTGCTTTTCTATAAGTCAATTAAACTTGACAGGTTGAAGGATAGGTCTAAATGTGAATCTCGGTCTAGTTTCACACATCTGCCTCATACATCTCCATTCATACCACTCCGCCAAATAAATGCCCAACTCATTGAGGAATACGAACAATAGCATTGGGGAAATCATTCATCCCACTCCATTTCCACAAAGTATTTACCATGACGAAGTGAAAAGGGGGAGCTGCAAAAATGATGCGTGGTTTTTGGGTCCTGATTAAGCACACGTATACGTAATGCATATCTGTCAGGAAAATTAATAAATATTTTAATTAAAAGGGCTGGGGTCACACGAAAATTGCAAAGTCTGCACGTGACTGGGCGCAAACATTTTCCATTTTCCCCACGAGTGTGTACACTCGAGGGAGCGCAGTTAAAAAGCAATTGAAATGCTATTGGAACACGGCAGTTGAGATCTCCGAGGAGTTGGCTCTGACATTGCATTGACCTTTGGCGAATAGAAAAATTCGTTAGAATCAATAATTAAGTGGAATGAAGAAAGAATTACATCTATATGTACGCAGAAAAAGTAGTCACAAATGACCAGTAACAATAAGGGAGCAGGAATATTAAGGCGATTGAAGAGCAAACACAATGAAGCGTGTTTCATGGGGCAAGAACTTGACAGAAAGCCCCATCCCATTCCCTTAGGATTTTCCCCAGCTCCCTGCAAAGTGGGCCAAAATGGCATGGCATAGACAAATGGCAGGCGGAGAATATGAGCGAACAAGAAGTGCGAAACAATTGCGTGCTAAACGCCAAAAACGTCAAAGTAACACGAAAAAAATGGAGCAATGAGGCAGTAAATGGATAGATAAATGGCCCAGGCCAACGGACAAAGGTGGAAAGATCCGAAAAGGGGGCTAAAATGCTTCAAGGTGGCCCCAATAGTTACCTTAGCCAAACCATTAAAGATATTACTTTAAAAAGCTTTTAACTCACAATCTCTTTTACGAGAATAGAAAATGTCAATTCCTAGTCTTTACCTTTAAATTGAAATTTCGAGTAGGTTTTAGAAGTTTTTTTTTATTATTATTCATAATTTTGTTGTTTTTTTTTAGTTTTATTACAAATTGAAAATGTCCAGTATATGTATGGATAGGCCGAATGTTGGATGTGTTGTGGCAGATATACATATCGCTATACAGTTTTCTAAATGTTATCGAGCTCCGCAACAGAGACGATATTTTTTTTACAAATACAAGTAGTTGTATAAATATATTTTATATATAGCATCTAAGATATACAAAAAAGGAACAATTTATGAAACCCATTGATTGTTTGATGTTGATGCTTCAAATGGGAACTCATAAGTTGATTTTATTCTTTTATTATAATAAATGTAAATCGATTTTTTTCATATTCTTGCACTTAACATTTAAGACAGGTTCTTAAGAAATCAGAAAATAAAAATTAAAGAGAGAGTTTGAGTTTTATTCGGTTGGTTTTTTTTCAACGGGAAGTACGCACTTTTCGGCAAATGATTTTAGAACCCCCAACGGAAATGATGACGATTTCCCGAGGGGAGTTCTAGCAGTTTTGAAAAAATTCAAACGTTGTTGACGGATATTAAGACTTCGTGAAAAGGTCTAACACCTTTTATGCTACTGATCTACTCCAAAGCTAGTTGTCGTTGTTTTGGGGCCCCTTGTGATGCATTCGTTGTTGTTCTTCAGGATGTTCTTCTTGTTGTTGTTGTGTAGTTCGTTATTTCGTTCGTTTACAAAATTGAGCGGTGAGCTAAGGAGGGGAAAAGTGGACCATTATCAACAAAAACTTTGCAGAAGTATGTGAAGTAAACATTTAATTATAATCAAAGTATTTGGCGTGCATAAGTTTTTTTCCAATGTTTGCTACGTAGGTTATACACAATTTGTTTAGAAATGAGGGAGTTCTTTAGTTTAAGTAAGTTAAATAAAAATAGTTAAAATGTTGGCGGAGTATAGATAATTTTTTGATGTTAGGAATATTTTGTGGTAGAATATAGACTTTTTATATAAGAAATTACTTTACCAACAACATATTAAAATATTGAAATAACTTATGACCATTATTATCTTGCGGAAAAATCTTATTAAAAGTCACAAAGAAATTTAAATATTTTAAAAAGCAAATATATCCAAACTACAGAACTCATTCATTTCTCTACTTTTACGTATATTTAATGTTATCAACGCTACATGTTGCGGGAAACTACGAATACGGGGTTCTACAGGGCGTATTTGTCAAAAGGATTTTATGTGAACACTACAAGTCATTTGTGTAGTTTCTACAATGAACAAATTTATCGTTTTACATGCTTTTGTTTCTTTTTCTTACCAATTTGTTTTTTTACATTTCGTTACATGTAATTTATGTAAAATTAAGTACAAAAAAATTACAGAATTGCTATATGATTGATATAGCGTCGCTTTGTTATTAGAGCTAAACGATTGTTTGTGATATTGAATCTATATATTTTGTTTAGAATAAATCCTCTTCCTCAGCTGTTTATGATAATTAAGATGTAAATAAAACAGAAATAATAAGGTTAAATTTGAATAATATTGGAAAATGTATTGGGTAAATATAATTTAGTCAAAAACATGAAAGAAAGTCTAGTGCTAGCAGTACTATCAATTTCTAAAAATTGTATATTAAAAGTTACAAAATTATTAATTTTATTCCAATAATGATAAACCCTTTAAGTGCCTTACTATAAGTGCTAGAAAATTACACTCCCTTAAAATTGGTTTACTTATAATTTTCATAAAAACATTAGTTTCTTAATCTGATGCAAGTTTTTTCTCTCATGCTTTTATGGAATACTTCTAGGGGCTCTCTAGGGTGGGGTGTTCCAATTCGAAAGTATTTACAAACTGTGTATCTATATACAGGGCAGATCTTACCAATGGCCAATATGAATTTCAAAGTTTTCCCAACGAATTCCCAATAAATTTTAACCCAGAATTGGTAAGACCAGAGGTATCTATAGTCGTATAATGCTTAATACTTACGTGTCAAGGGTCTGGCTGGGTGCTTGGACCACAAGTAGCGGTTCTTCACCGGCGACAAGTACGAATCGCGGGCCACGGGGCTCGAGGCACGGGGCACCGAGGTGGCGCGGAAGGGCACAAGGTCATCCACGTCCCACCAGAAGGGATCGCGCACGATCGAGGAGATCGGCAAGTTGGGGCTGGGGCTCAGCAGATCCCTGAACCGGTTGCGGGGATGGAAGATCGGGAGTCCTGTTTTGTTGGCATTTTCAGTAGCATAGTCATCAGAGATGGCATGGATGTTGGATGATTTCGTTTCGGTGTTGTTTTGTTGTGCGTTTTGTTGAGTATACAATCAGATGTTGTTTGGGTTTCATTTGATATTGTTCGTATTGTTGTAGCAATGTATACAAGAAGAGCAGAAAGAAAAATATTTTTTGTTTTTGCTATGCTTTTTAAACTAAAATAAAAGTAAATCAAATAAAAAAAAACAACGCTTTAACAATCAACAATAATTTGATATTTTCCATGCGTATGTTGGGGTTTCGTTGTGGAAAAAGTACCAAAAGGATAATGGCGGGGAGGGGAATACATAAAGTAGATTGATAGAAAAAGGATGACATGTGGAAAGATGGACAGGCGCTACAGTGGGCACATCGATAAGCGAACCAGTGGGCTTATGAATTTGGGGTTCTGGTTTGGGATTTTTTCATAACGAATGCAAACCGATTACAAGAAGCGTTAAATGGGTTTTCAAAAACTTGCAAAATTTGTTGATTGGATTTAAGGGATCATTTTAAACAGAGGGTTAATTGTCATTACTTTACATTTACATTTTATTACTATTTATGGGGCTTCAAATTTAACAATAATTTTATTTTATTAATTTAATTTTAAAAAACAAATCATATAATGTTTTGAATTTATACGAGGAATTTGCTTAAAAAATTAAAAAAAAAAAAAGTAAAGAATTTTTTTTAAAAATGTACTAATAATTTTTACAGTTCCAATTTATTTCTTTAATTTTGAAAATTTAAAAACCATTTAATCGATTTGCATTCGAGGACTAAAGCGCGGCGCTTACACTTCGGGCAACACTCTACTAATTTTGCTGATGCTGCTGGCAAACTGAAACTCAAAACACGACAAATACTCGTGCTGGCGAAGCCAAAGAGTGGAAATAATTTTGACAAATTATATGGCCACATGATGGGTGTGGCGGGTGTGTAAGAGTTATAAGGCTCGAACGCATCACGAAAAATATGGCAGCGATTTTTCAACGCGTTCGCCGCCCCTTATCATCATCATCACCATCAACTCCATCCTCGTTTGTCTCGCATTTCGCGGGGCATTAAAAGCCGACATAAGTCACATAAAATTTAACAATATAACACGAAAATTTCGTCTCTTCTTGTAACAGGACAAATTCGGAATTTTTTTTTTTTTTTTTTTTTTTTTTGATAGGGAAAGAGTAGGAGAAATTTTGATTTTTACCCTCAGCATCGTAGGCGACTTCGGTGGGGCGTGGTCCCCAGCGACCGGCTTTGACGGGAGTGGGACTTGGCGAGCCGGCGCGCTCGAAAATACCGAGTGACCGACTGGGCGCATCAGCCGGTGCCGAATCAGCCTCGGCGATCGCGGGCAACTTACGTTCAAAGAGTTCGTCCAGCGGCTCCAGGGAGCTGGCGCGGAAGCTGGGCCGCGTGAACGGGGCCAGGCTGGTGGCACGGTCGAAGACCGAGGGTCCTCCGCGGGGCACGCTGCCCTCGCGGTTCCAGTAGGCCGGCGGGGGCACGTACGGCTCGCTGCCGGCGCGGGTGCTCCTGGCAGGGCGGAACGGCGAGGCCGAGCGGCGAGCTGAAACCAGAACGGGGGTCAGGTGAGTAACCAAGTCAAGAAGCACTCATATCCGGAAAACCCACTGCTATAAGTTGAAATGACCCAGTTCGAGATATATACACTGGTCGGCATATGTATTTTGACAAAACAAAAGTTAAGTATACTCATAACTTGAATTTACTTCTTGTAAACTATAGGCATCAATGGAAAGGTAATTTCAATGCCGTTTGAATGATACAATGCATTTCTTTACCCATTCAGTATTTATTGAAAAGGACGAATTTGTGTAAATCAACTTTTAAATTTTTTTTAAAAACTTTTTTCCTCGACTTGAAAACTTAAATTTTTTGATGCAAAAAGTTTCTTCAAACAAAAATAATAGTAACTGCAAAAAGAATTTTTCAAAAATCATTTTCCTTATATTTTTTATGATTTTTTGAAGGTGACAATGTCGGAAAAAATTTGTATGAAAAAGAGAAAAATATGGCTCAAATGCCTGTTTTTAAGCATTTTCAAAAATTCATAAAAAATATAAGAAAAATGATTTTTGAAAAATTCTTTTTGCAGTTACTATTATTTTTGTTTGAAGAAACTTTTTGCATCAAAAAATTTAAGTTTTCAAGTCGAGGAAAAAAGTTTTTAAAAAAAATTTAAAAGTTGATTTACACAAATTCGTCCTTTTCAATAAATACTGAATGGGTAAAGAAATGCATTGTATCATTTAAACGGCATTGAAATTACCTTTCCATTGATGCCTATAGTTTACACGAAGTAAGTTCAAATTATGAGTATATTTAACTTTTGTTTTGTCAAAATACTTATGCCGACCACTGTATATACCTAAATTCTAGGAGAACCAATTTATTAAGATATTTTACCATCTACCTAGTAGGTGCTACTTTCAAATTAAAAATTATTAAAAAATTTAACCATTACCTGAGGTTAAAGAAAACAATGTTTATAAAATACTTCAGTAATATAATCATATTAAACCTTTTTTATAATACACTTTTTTTGTTGTTATTTAAAAATGAATAAAGAAAAAAAATTAACTGCCCCAAACCGAAATATGTACATTTTTAACCAAGCTAATGACAAAATAAAACTAATAAGAAAATCTAATCGTTAACTAAAGCTCTAAAAAAACAATATCGCTGTATATTTTAAATAGGTTATGTGTCATCTGTGTTCGGATATTATCTTTATTAGAAAAGACACTCTATTAATTCTTATTATTGTTCAATTGCAAACTATGTATTCTAGCTAACAACATTATGTTCAATTTGGGAACAATTTTGTTATTATGAAAACCATGTAACAACTTCTGGTTGCTCATTGAATACCAAAACATTACCATAATAGAAAAAATGTATCTTAACCTTTAAAGTAAAATATTTAAAATGAAATAGTTGATTGACTTGAAACCTTCAAACCTCTTGAAATTCTCCCCCTAACTCTTGTACTTACCAGAAGAAAAAGCCTCACCAACCAACGATGTTCAAGAAATGCTTACAATGGAAAACAAACAACATTGGAAACAAGATACATAGTACAAATTACACAAAACTGTGGGCACGAAACACGATTACATTGAAAAAAAGTTTTGATTTGTGATTCCACAGGGGAATTTTATAACTTGTCTGCCAGAAAACATGAAACATACATTTTCATCAGAGAATTCGTTAAATATTTCATTTGAGTTTGCATAAATTTTTAGTTTTAAATAATACGTTTTTGAGTATTGGCAGTTTATTTACAGGCACCGCACAGTGTAATGTGAATTTCTATGCTTTGATTTTAGTAGTGAAACGAGGGACTGGACGAAATACAACAGCAAACTGGACAAGGTAAAAACATTGACATATTAATATCGAAATGCGAATGAATTGTTAGGAAAGTAACGACCAGATAGAGACAATTTTCCGTTGCGATAAAAAGTTCCAAAACACAAGTCTTGATTGGTATTAAATATGTTTTTTATTATTAATTAAGGTTGGTTCTTTAAAGTAATCGAAGGGCGGAAATAGTGTTCTTGGTTCGGGTAAAGTCGCCGATGGGGCTACAGTGGGCTCGAATAGTTCATTTAGCGGCAAAAACTATGCTCTTTGGTACAGCAGCTGTTAGAAGAAAGGCTTAAGATTATAGGGGTTTTGGATGGATGGCTGGTTTTTAGGGTCGAATGAACGGATGGGTTCGTTAAATATGTTTATATTAAATATATTTAATGACTAAAATTAAAATTAGAGTTTTTTATAAATGTTTTGTTGTTGGTTTTATTACTTTTGTTGTTGTTGTTGATTTTGTATAAGTTAATAATTAAAATAAAGCATTTGTATATTTATATATATATATTATACAATGAAACATTTAACGAAATTTTCACTCGACTATTGCTGGGTTTCGGGGATTTCTTTTTACAGACAGAAATTGATTACAATTAATTTTCGTTTATCCATTCGCAATGTTTAAGTTTAACAGATTTTGCGTAAAATTACAAGAGTCTTACTACGAGCTAAGCAAACAAAAGTATCTTTTTCATGAACGCTCAGCGCTTCAAACCCTTATAGCTGCAAAATAGAGTTTAAACAAAAGAGATTTTAGGCAAAAATCGATTCGTAACTTTGATTGAGAAAAGTCTGCAAAAGTTTTCATTTTTGATGTTGGCTGAATTTCAAAAAAAATTTCGTTGAGTTCGTTTTAAGATGTTGGGTTTCAGATTTCATTTGCTATTTTTTTTGTTTTGAGTTCGTGCTTACATTTTGTATTTAAAAATTAATTTTGAATTTTTCGTTGTTGATGTTGTTGTTGTGTTGTTGTTGTTTACTTTCCCGCTGATGTTGGTGTGAGAATTTTGTTTCTGGCATTGGATTTAGAAAATGTCTTTGATATCCTTACCCTTGTTGAGCTCAGCCAGCAGCTTGTCCTCTGGCTCGTACTCCAGGGGCACCAGCGAGTTGGGCGTGAGTGGCTTGTCCCTCAAGTAGAGACCGTAGCGAGATGGGTACCTAGATGGTAGAGATATCCCAAAATGATATATTATGATGTACTATCTTAATAATGGCTAGGGGCAACGCACCTGCGCTCGATCTCCTGCATGCGCTTCAGATGATCATTCCAGGCCTTCTCTGCGTCGTAGTTAGCTGGAACTGTCCACAACAAAAAAAGGAATATTTAAAAAAAATCCATACCATATTCCCTACTCTTTCGTTAGGCATTCAAAATTAAGCAAATAAAAAAACAAACTAACAAATAGTTGCTTACAGAAAATGGTTCGATTTAGGCTTGGGCTCACGCGGCGTATGCGCAATATTCGATACGTACGCAATCCCAGAAAGCAAAGTTATCATAGCAAAAGCAGCAAAAAGAAGAAAGGGTTTCGGAAAATCAGTAAAGCGTATTAAAAAGCAATTTATTAAAAATGAACTACGCCCAAATGCGAGATGAAGTACAAGCCGTGGTTAGGTGTTAAATCGATGGGTGTTCATAGCAAACCCTTTGATGGCCCTTTGATTTGATGGATGGTCTGATGGATGGAGGCGACACCACATAGAGATAGAGCAACAGCAGGTTGTTTAAAGATTTTATTTCACACACAAAACACATACATATATGTGTATATACAACTGTATATACTGGCTACCAAATAAATCATTTTCTAATTTCGATATTTAAACTAAAAGCTACACACAAAATCCTTTTTACTAAATTTAAGTTGTCTTTTGCCTAGAGAGAACAACAAATACATATATATATATATAAATATATATAGAGAGAGTGCGCATAAAATATCAAAAAAATATATATATCGCTCGGATACATATGTGTATTTATTTTGACGACACACATTTATGTATATTCTGAAACATTTATGAAAGAGAGAGAAAGAAAAAAAACAATTGGTTAGTCCAAAAAAAAGCGAAAAGAAAACTATAATTTAGGCAAACGGGGTAGGGGAAGGGGTGGTGTTTTGCCAGTGTGTGAGTGTGTGGAAATTCGGAAAATCGGAAAAAACAGAACTTTGGTTTCCGCGCATCGAGGGCCGCCACAGTCATTTGATCCCAGAGCACGCACCAAAAAAAAATTGAGTCAAAAATTCCTCATATACATATACCTGACTCGATATATAGCCCACAAAGATGTGCTTTTGTTTGTGTGTAGCCTATATTGTCTAGATTTTTTGTTCATTTTTGAGGTCTTTTGCCAAAATCAACGCAAACGAGTCGAAGCGAAGCAAAGCTTTCATTGACGTAATAGTATTTTGGCTTTTGGCGCTGGCAGTTTTATTTTTAAATTTATGAAATCATAGCGCTCGCACAAAGACCATCGCAGGTCGTAAATGAAAAATCATAAAAATATGGCGGATCTGAGAAATTCAAGGTGTTGTCAAAAGCTTTTTTGTGGCAGGCAGAGGCAAAGGCAACGGCGTGAATGCAGTTGTGAGATGATTGAAATGACTCGACTGATTGATTGATGGCGCGTCGAAGCGAGACAGAAAAGCTGAAAGAACTTGTTACGTTCGGATCCACCGAAGCCTTATATAACCTTGCAAATCTTAATCACGTTACTATCTTTCATTTTAAAAATGTATTGTCCTTTAACAATTGGATTTTAAAAATGTTTTAAAATGTTAAATTTTATATATTAAAGGTTTTTGTTCTGGTTTCTAAGTTTTAGTTCCATTTGTTGTTTTTAAAAAAGAAAATATGAAATCCAAAATTTTCTTTTGTATTTTAATAGAGGAATATCAACAATGTCTAGTACTTTCTGAATCAGATACATTCTCAAACACTATTTAGAAGTCCTTTAACCTGATTATAACAAAATGTACGATCAATATTTGCAAGGCCTCGGAAATCGAATGCATTAAGATAAATATTCTTGGCTGTGTAAAGAAGTTAGGCGGGAATCGGCTTTAAAAGGTGATTTGGCCCCAACTTACTTGTTCGGCTGTAGTGATGATCGTAGATGGCACGGGGCGAGTAGCCGTAGGTGTCGCGGCTCACTGGCAGATATCTGTAGCCAGAGGACTGGACGCGCTCGTTGGCGGTGGCGGGCTCGTCGTAGATGCTCCTGTAGGAGGGCGAGTCCAGGTAGGAGCTGTAGGGACGAGAGGCACGGGGCGCCTCGTGGGCACGGATATCCTCGGAGCCTAAAAATAGTTGTTTGGATAACGCCGCGTTAGTTCATTGCTTTTCAAATATTTGAGCTATTTTCACTATTTGGCTCAATGCCAGCGGTGCAAAAAAAAAGATAAAGTTGATTTCTATTTGGTTGCTATCATAGATGTGCCCCCCCTTTGTGTGGGTATCCTATATTCTTTCTTTGTTTAAGGCCTGAGCACATATTTTACATTTTTCTCTCTATATTCTCGGGATGCCGAACAAGCTTTCCCCACAGAGCGAATCTAAGTATATAGCTCGGCTGATATGACACCTGCCAAAATAAATAGACTATACATATAGGCTAAGATATTTTTGTTACTCATTGCCCAAAAGTTTAATAATATAACATTTGAGTGTCCCTAAATCAGCTCGAATTTAAAATACTTGAAGTATATTTTATAGTCTTTTTTTAAATTTGAATAAAAGCTTCTAAACAATTAATGGTAATTCTTCTTTAGGAAAAGGAATAATCTTTTCTTTAGCTTAGGTCCTTAATGCTTAAAGCATCTATAGTAGTAATATATTTAAGCACTTTTCAGTGTTTCTCATAACACTTTTTACTTACCCTTCAGGGACCTGATGTAGGACTGCCAGAACTTAGCCTTCTTGCTGGGGCTCTCATTGCGCCCAATCATTTCCAAGTGGTTTTTGAACATTTTGATCGATTTGTTTTGTTCTGTTCACGAAAAAATCGTTGAACTCGTTCGCTGCAATAAAGTTGGGAAGAAAGATGTCTTAGCAATTTCCAAAGTAATCCAATTTCTTTTTCGGGGTTTCTTTCAGTTTATTCTATTTCCCGGGAAATGCCAGACAACACACACGAATTTGAATCGTTTTTCTCTCGATTGATGGGATGTTTTCTCAGTTTAGTTTTTTACTTTCGCGTTGAAAGTCTCTCGGTTCGAAAATAAACAGGCTGTGTGCCACTTTAGAGCAGTGCAAAGTTTATAAAATATATACATATATCTAATATAATACCACGATCAGACAAGCGGCACCTACCGCAAGATCAATCTCACTAAAAATAAATATATTTCTGTTCGGTTTTTGAGTTTTTTCGTGTGTTGCTTCTTCTGGTTTGCTCGAATATAAAAATATTTTTATGTTTTATAGGAAATTTCACACTTTTGTGTATAAGAACCAGAAAAATCATGTAGTCTAGATGTCAGTGTGTGCGTGTAAGTGTGCGAGTGGGTGTATCTGTGTCTCTGTATAAGCTGCAGCTAAATTTGCTTTTATTTTTAAATGTCCTTGAGTTGAATTCGTTCTGTTATTCTGGCTTTCATCGGAATTTACTTCAGTATCGAAGAAATGAGCAAAGACTTTAAAATTATTTAGCTGAGAAGTGTAAAAAGTATTTACTATTTTAAATTAATTTTGTATTTTCCATTTAACTATATTAAATTAAATTGTTTTTAATTTAATTCAATATTTTTGGTAACGATTTCACTGCACAAACTCCTGAAGGGCTCCACCACTTTGGTATCAAATGTCATTGTGAACGATCTCGCTTATATAATCAATGTCTTTTCTCTATGGAACATCGTTTCATTCATAATTCTCGATCATATTTCCATAATTTGTCACCAGTTAAATGTTTTTCTTTCTTCACATTTTCTTATGATAGTTCACTTTATTTAATTTTATTTTATTGTCTTTTATTTCGTTTATAATTATTTAATTTACTATTCAGTTGTGTTGTTTAATATGTTTCAGGTTCGCTTACAATTTAAATTTACTCCTAAAAAATAGCGATCTATCCTCAACGAAGAATTTTTTCAAACTGCAAACCCCAAGAAAATTCGCCTCACCAATTTTACTCGTTTCAGAATTTTGCCATTCCGTTTCGGCCCCAAAAGCACGGCGCATTCCTTTACGGCGTAGGTTGCTCTATCCGTGAGTGATTTTCGGCGTATCTGTGTGCCAAAGCTCCGGAGATCGGTTATGGGAAAGCTTTCGTATATATCTTATAGATCGTGTGGGGCACCCACTCATTGTTTGCAACGATTCCATACCGAAATCGCTATGACGCCGACGATGATCATAAAAAGAAAACCCACCTACATGATCCTATATTTCTTTCAGAAAATCCCGAATCTTGTTTTAAATTTTCAGTTGATTGTTTTTGGTTTCTAGTATTGTTTTTTATCATTTAAACATTTACATTATTCTATTGGTCACAGGAAATGCGTCAATTGTGTTATTGAATTGATCAATGAACTCTGCACTCGGTATAATTCATAACAATGATTATATTATTTTATTTTATTAATTTTTAAAATATAGCCAAAAGCCTAAGTAATTTTCCTTTTGTTGAATATAAATTCTGTTTATTTGTTTACGTTTTCTTTTGGTTTTGGCATTAGCTAGAATATAGTTCCTGATAATTGAAAAAACATTTCCAGCTACATGCCAGCACAAATAAATAAACAAATCTAGCCAAGCAGAATAAAAGTCGAAAACGTAGATACTTTAACTTATAGTTTCAGCGTTTACAGCGTTATGATATATTTTTTAAGGGTTCAAAGTATTTATTTTAATTATATATAACTTTTTAACTCAATATTTACTTAGAAATATTATTATTTTTTATCATAACATTACCCTAGTTATCCTAAATAGCTGTATACTCTTTATATGAAGGGTATGTGTTTTTTTCCCACGTGCGACCTAATGTTTAGTAATCTAAACACAATTTTTCCAGGGAAATTCCTATGAAAATGGATAAACAAAGATGGGTAGAGCTTCCCACATCATATACCATTACATCGAACAGGGTTGAAGGGCGGATCAGAGAGTACATATCTTTCTATTTATAGGGAATATGGAGATCATTTGACCTTTCGAGCAGATCGCTTACAGAACTTCCCTGAATGTGTTTTCTCTCCCATTTACTCAAGGCCAAGTGCAATTGCATTGAAATGTTCTTTTGACTTTGTTTGTTTACCTTATGTAAGATTAATTGGTAAATTTCACCCCTAAACAAGCTTGCAGCGTCATTTAAACTTGAACTTGACTTTGAATACCCGAATGCGGTTTGATGAACCAACAAAAAAATTTACAAAAAGTGTACAAAAAACTCACGGGGAATTGGGAAATACCTGGCAAAGGTTTTTTCTTGCGCCCAATCAGTGATTTCGGTGATGTGATTCAACTTTTACTTTCTGGCACACTTTTTTGGCGTCTCTTTAGGATGAATTGAGCAAGTTTTTATTTTACTTTCGTTTTTGTCGAGTTGTTCAATTTTATTTTAGTTTATTGGCAGCTCAATGGGAATTTTTTCAAATTTCTTTGATGTTGCGCTGAAGGACATTCAAAAATTGGCTAGGAAATTTATACCCAAAAACGGAACCTTAATTTAAATTTCAAAAGACAATTCAATTATTCAAGCAATTCTTATATTTTCAATCAGCTAGACGTATTCGTCTTTTGAGGAAAGAAAAATCTTAAATAAATCCGTTTTGTGGCCTCTTGAGAAATGAGGTCAGAATGAGAGCTCATTATTTAGTGACACGAATGCAAACAATGTCGAACAATTTGCTCGGCGCAAATTCCCCATATTTTATAGCGTTCTTTATAACCAAATTAATTATAAGCTGCATTTCATTGGGATGAGGGGAGCAGACTTGTAGCTGTCAGAAAGTCAAACACTGAGTGAATGCAATTCCAACAAATAATTTATATACATTTTATTACTCTTGCACTTGGTCTGTAATAAATTGCTTTCCCAATGTGAAGGTCGATTATAGTTTTTGCAAGTGAAATGAAACGCAACTAAATGAAAAACAAATTGCGAAGATCCTACAATGTCAACACTGCGTATGAGCAATTTGTTTTGGCTCACCAGCTCTGAAAAGCTACCAAAAAATTAAGTAATATAAATATAATATTGAGTCATAGCAAATTAGCAAGAACAAATACATTTGAGCCTTTTGTTTTATACCAATCACATTTTATTTTGTGACTGTTTTAAATGCTCTTAGAAGCTTCATTAAAAAGGCAATAAATTAAAATAAATTATAGAAATTAACAATACTAACAAAACAATCTAATTTAATACCTTCTCAAAGCCTTTTAATAAAAGTATTCAAAGCTGTGACCTTTTTTTTCAATTTTAACCTCCTTTTTTTCTTTGTCAAAACAAACCCAACCTTTTAATTAGAGCTCCCAATTTTTTCAGCTTGGGTCACCTGGGAACTCATAAATAGAGCTTAATGGTTTTTCATGCCTCAGCTGAAAAGCTTTTTCTCACTCTATGCTGTCTAACATACAATATGAATAAAAATACACACATAATGTGGCACTAATACATAGTTTTGCCGAATCTATATATAACGATGCTTAACCTTAACATATAGCAGACACCTTCAAATGAATTTTTCTTGAAATATAAAAATAAATATGTGTACTCGATAAATTCGTGTGGATATGCTCTCGCCTGATTTTGCAGCTGAAATCCGTATCTATATCTATAGCCTATGGCCAGCTAGGGTCTGATCGGCTCTGCTTCCCAAACCGCCATCGACCCACGCAAATGAACTTGAAAATTAATTGTTCCTGCAATCCCCACAATTGCAGAACATGAGGGGTGTACCCACTAGATATATAGGATTTATGTATAGCAAGATATGTGTACATTTGCTCAATGCCACAAGGGGTTTGCCTTCCATAATTTATTTGGCTTTCGGATACTACATACATGTGGCTGAAAAACAGATTTTGTTTATAATTTCATTAAAATTGAATGCCAGACGAATTTTTCTGCGGACTGGAAAATTGAAAATTCTAAAAAATCTACAATTTATTTGGCATACTCTCTTTGCCCCATATATTTTTATATAAATAAATTAGTGTCTATTTCCTTTCATCTCTTTAATCCCCAAGGACACTAGGGTCAATGCAGTTAAGTCGAATTTAGATCTATTTATATGGAAATTGCACAGAACTAACCTTGAATGCTGTCGCAAATTTTTCTGGTGATGGATTGATGATGGCCAGACAAACTGGCAAAATGGGAAAACGGAATGAATATTTTGGTCATTTCTTTTGGGCTTCCTAAAGAGAACATTGCTGCTGACATTTTGGCTAAAAGTTTTTGGTTTTAAAAATAAAATGTGTAAAACCATTTGCAGTTAGTTTGATGATCTGTCCACCCCTTTTTGAGGGCAGAAGTCACTCGTTTATCAATAGCCCGTTGACGTCACACTGATATACAACTTGTACATCCTGTTTATTATTTTTGACTTTAAGTGTATACAAATGAATACATCCACGCGAAATGCCATTTATTCTGGCTTTGCATTCCATTCATGAAAACAGGAGGGGATGCGAGAGCGATCATTTAACAGCCCCAAAGAAATATGTAATAAAAAGAAAAGTATATATACAATTATAGCAAGTATATGAATAAAGATTACTCAAGTCTATTTGGCCCACAGATGACAGCACAAATGTGGACAATGTTTTGATATGTTTGGCACAAGTGTTTCACTATATTATTATTATTTTTTTATGGGGGTGTCTGCCTCGAAAAGCACAAATGTTAGAAGGTCGAAACCGAAAGTTTCGTTTATTTTTTAGACTGTCTTTTTGCTGTCCAATTTTTTAGCTTGTTCTGAAGTCTTGTACTTTGGCTGTTTTTTAAGATTTCTGTATTTTTTGCTTTTCTGTAGTTCAAAAATCATTTTGTGATATAAATATTATTGAGCAGTTCTTTTTTGGTGCCACATATATATCACAAAGATTTGTCTAAACATTTATGTATGTATAAAAAGAAGCCAGAAAATAGTCAAAATACAGGAAAAAACAAAACATGAAATCTAGTGAAAGCAATGTATACTGGGAATAGTTGACGTCAGGGGATGTAGTGCTGCCCTTCTTTGTTTATATGGAATTTTATACCAATTTAAAAATAATTTACCAAGCAAAACAAATGGTTAGATTTTTATTGTTGGATTTTATTAATATTAAGGTTTTGGAAATTGTCTACTTTTAAAGACTTTCTCCATTACTAAAACTTCCTCTACAATTTAACAATAATTTGCCAAGCAACGCATAGTTGGATATTCTATTTATATAAAGTTGTATACCTATTTAATAACAAATTGCCAAGGAAAGCAAATGGTTGGATATTATTAATGTTTAAGTTCTGAAAAATATATATTTTTGAAAACACTTTCCTCTTTTAATAATCCTCTCTACAACGCGAAATAAATCCTACTTAACTGTAAGTAAACCACAACCATTTTCATGTGTTTTTTATTCAAAACAAAAGAACCATGAGCAGCAAATACAAATAAATTGCCCTGATATGCATAAATTTATGATTTCAGTCCTGATTCGCCATCGGGGGATTTATGGGCGAAGGGATAATGCGCCCTGTTCAAATGACTTGTGACACAACAAATGGCAATAAGCCATAAACAAGGCGCTATGTGAATTATGGGTGCAGAGGTCACAAATGAGGGCTTGTACCAAATGACACCTGCAACCTGATTTTCCGTGCATCCTTGGGATTGCCTGCAGCCTTCCTGTAATTTGGCCGCAATTGTTAGTTGGTTAGTTTTGGCGTCTCAGGCTCTCGGAATTTCCCAAAGGAGTGCAGCCAAGTGCACGACTCAATTTCCAGTTGGCAAATTGGCTTAGTTGCCAATTGAGACGAACATATGCGGATTGCATTCAAAGCGGGAAACATATGCCATCAAATCCCATTCATTTGCGCCGTGCCGCCAGACACAGATACAGATACATTTACAGATACCTCAATCTCAAGGTGTCGGAGTGCAATTTATTCTTAGAAGCCATGGCCAGAGCCAGGTGCATTTCTTTGAATGTGAATGCGAATGCAATTCAATTAGCCCAGATTCAAAGGGGAGCGAATAAATAGCAATTGTCCTTGCCTCTAAATTGTGAGCACAACTCAATTGGACCTGGCTAAATTAACAGATCCTAGGGCCGGCGGCAATTAGCTTCGTCCTGGCCCAAGGATAATGAACTGGGCAATGGAGAAAAACACAAGTTCCTCAAGCTCAAATGTCAGCTATGTATTATAGATGAATGATTTAATGAGTTTTATATGTACTACCCATCTGGGTATGTAATGTAATTACAGCAACTAATTGAAAGTACTTTATGGCTTTTCCTTTGCCGCTGAAGGGCAATTTATTGTGGTTTTATTATGTGGTTAAGTTGGTGGGATAAATGGAAAAGGAATTGGGTTGTTAAAGACTTAGGATGCTATTTGATGATTGATAAATGCCGATAAGAGCTAATTAAAACAGCAATTCAAATATTCAATATTATTGGTATATATGTACGAAGAATATAGATTAGTTTGGGTCCTATTTTCCATTTACTTGATTTTCTAATCAATAATTTACAATTATCATTTCTGACTTTCATCTGCAAATGATTCACAATTAATGCCACAAACGTGCCGCCATTTCGAGACTTCCCATAGACCTTGGCAAACTGTTGGTTTAAGCCAGCAAAGTGGCGTTGAAAGCCAAGGCGAGACAGTTCCCTTCGTGAATGAATAGACGAATGGATTCGTTGACACGCTGAATCAACAGAATGATGCGAAAATAATATGCTCCTGACTGGAGTGAAGGCGCCGGCAGTCTGGTCCATAGAAACCAAACCAGGCATTAATTTATTTTGAGTGATTTCACGGTCCAAGTGGACCCACGGAAATTGGCACAGTTTTTCAGGCAGACCGAAGCCAGCTGGGCGTATGTGTAATGCAGACTCACACCGGGGGAAATCCATAAATTGTGTTAAAAAGTATGCCAAGCCATAAAGAAAAGCCATTAAAAACGCGGAAAGAAACAAAGAATTCTTGTCGGATATGTATGTCAAGGATTATATATTTAAAATTTCAATATTTCGAAGAAGCCCATTTTGATTGATTTCATTTAAACTCACTTCCTCTACAGATATACATACACTTAATTAAGTCAGTGAGCCAATTGAATGTCAATCAATTCATTCCGGTTTCCATTAACAGGTCCAACCATCAATGTCAGCCGAGTGAAGCCTAAGGAAGTGACCCCCACCCAGCGCCAAGATGTACGGACTGCTCTTGGAGAACCTCTCCGAGTACATTAAGTCTGTCTATGGCGAGGAGAAATGGGAGGACATCCGACGTCAGGCTGGCATCGATTCGCCCTCGTTCAGCGTCCATCAGGTCTATCCCGAGAATCTGCTCCAGAAGTTGGCCAAAAAGGCGCAACAGGTGGGTGCTATTCTCATTTAATCTATGTATATAAGGCAATCCATTCGAAAACAGAAATTAATGCACAACGAAATTCACTTAAATTAGACTTTAAGTACAATTTAAATATGTTTTTTTTCTATGTTCTGTGAAACAGGTCTTGGGCGTCTCGGAGCGGGAGTTCATGGACCAGATGGGCGTCTACTTCGTGGGCTTCGTGGGTCAGTATGGCTACGATCGCGTCCTTTCCGTGCTGGGTCGCCACATGCGCGACTTCCTCAACGGCCTGGACAACCTGCATGAGTACCTGAAGTTCTCGTATCCGCGGATGAGAGCCCCCAGCTTTATCTGCGAGAACGAGACGAAGCAGGGTCTGACCCTGCACTACCGCTCCAAGCGTCGTGGGTTCGTCTACTATACAATGGGTCAAATACGGGAGGTGGCGCGGTATTTTTACCACAAGGAGATGCACATCGAGCTGGTTAGGGAGGAGATCCTGTTCGACACGGTCCACGTCACCTTTCAACTGACTTTCGACAACAGGGCCTTTACCCTGGCATCCTTGGCGATGACGCGGGAGGAGAAGCACCTGCCCATCAGCGCCCATGTGCTCTTCGAGATCTTTCCCTTTTGCATGGTATTTGGGTAAGTTATTATTATTAGTAACTATCTTTTAAATAATTAAAATACATTTTATAAAATCTAGTGCTGACATGGTAGTGCGCAGCATTGGAAACTCTTTAATGGTGATTTTACCCGAACTGTTGGGCAAAAAAATCACAGCCTGGTTCGACTTAGTTCGTCCACTAATTGCATTCAAATTTCAAACTGTAAGATTTAACATTTAAATGCTACGACATTTCTTAACCTTTGGAAATTATATTAGATACTCAATCGTACTAATAACATTTTTGAGCTGGTTACTGTGGACCCAGTAACGGAGAGATTTGACGTTCAAAATGAGGATTTACTTACACATGAAGATGGCAGTGAACCGGAAAAGTCTTTACGATTAAAAGGTAAACAACAAGTTTTGAAAACAGCGTATATTAACTATATATAAATGTTCAATCTTATTTGATTTAAAATATCGTATAATTTAATTTCTTATAAACAAAATACCATTTTCTACGCTGTCGTTCCTTAAGGTATACAATTTGGTCAAGTAAATTTGTTGTCTAATCGGAAGTTCGTTTTTATAGCGTCCCAATATTAACAAGTACCTTGCAAACCCTTATTTTCTGCAGGTCAAATGGTTTACATGGAAAACTGGCGCATGATCATGTTTCTGGGTACTCCCGTAATGCCCGATCTGACCTCCCTGATAACCACTGGCCTATATATCAACGATCTGTCCATGCACGACTTTAGCAGAGATCTCATGCTGGCGGGTACTCAACAATCAGTGGAACTGAAATTGGCCCTAGATCAAGAACAGCAAAAGTCCAAGAAACTGGAAGAGTCTATGAGATTGGTAAGAATAATAAGAAAATTATTTTAAGATGTTTGTAATAAAAGATTTGGTATATCTATAACTCTTAGTTGGATGAAGAGATGAGAAGAACGGATGAGCTGCTCTATCAGATGATACCCAAACAGGTGGCTGATCGACTCAGAAGGGGTGAAAACCCCATTGATACTTGTGAGGTAATGGGATATCACATTAAAAATGAACCAAAAATTTAATGTGACATTAATTTATTTTCCTCCAGATGTTTGATAGTGTCTCCATCCTGTTCTCGGACATCGTTACCTTCACGGAGATCTGCAGCAGAATTACTCCGATGGAGGTGGTGTCCATGCTGAATGCCATGTACTCCATCTTTGACAAGCTGACAGAAAGGAACTCGGTTTACAAGGTGGGATCTACTATTATATAACATATCCTAGAAGATTCCTATAAATACTATACCTATAATTGGAATGCCTTAGGTGGAAACCATTGGAGACGCTTACATGGTGGTGGCGGGGGCCCCAGATAAGGATGCCAATCACGCCGAGCGAGTCTGTGATATGGCCCTGGATATGGTGGACGCGATAACCGATCTCAAAGATCCCTCCACGGGCCAGCATTTAAGGATACGTAAGTTATATATACTTAACGTGGTTCTTAACTATACCTACGATCCCCTCCAGGTGTGGGTGTCCACTCGGGCGCCGTGGTTGCAGGCATTGTGGGGTTAAAGATGCCCCGCTATTGCCTCTTTGGGGATACCGTAAACACCGCCTCACGAATGGAGTCCACAAGCATCGCCATGAAGGTCCACATCTCGGAGTCCACAAAGATTCTCATTGGTCCCAACTACAAGATCCTCGAGCGTGGCGAGATCGATGTGAAGGGCAAGGGCACCATGGGCACCTATTGGCTGGAGGAGCGCGAGAACAGGTTGCCTTTGCAGGTCACGGCGGCTCTGCAGGCCTACCCGATCTCTCCGGTTCCGGCAACGCCCGCTCCTAAAGCCATAATGCCACCGGGATCCAAGCCGGTAACTCCATTGGCCACCGTTTCCGTTTCTCTGGGGGTTTCCAGTCCTGCTGCAACTGTTCCTTCAGTGGATGTGATAGCTCCGTCGTCCAGCATGTCCGGCTTGGCGATTACAGCCACTGCAGCCGCTCACATGTCACTTCATCACCAGGCGGTGGTGGCCGAGGGATTAACTGGAGTCCCAGGTGCAGGGGGATCAACGGCAGATGTGGGACCTTCAGTTTCAGGGGGAGCAGCAGGAGCAGCCGCGGGAGCAGGAGCATCTCCAGATGATCGCAACAGTCGCATCTACTCACCCGTAACCTTCAAGGATGTGGCTCGCCGCAGCGTGGCCAACTCTCCGGTGAGAGGCAATGCAGGCTATTCCATTTCGGATCAAGAGAAACGTCGCGAATCCCGTTCCAACTCCACTGGTCACGTCTTTATGCGTACTCCATCCGATATATTTGGCTCTCTCATCCTGGACACCGAGGAGTTTCTCGAGGATCTGCAAATATCACGTAACTCTCTGTCGAACAACAACAACAATCCGCCCGCTTGTGGCTTCAGTCCAACTCCACCATTCCGGATCGGCAGTGCACCACCCAAACCTAGACCCAGCAATCCGGATAAGTTTACTCCGGAGGAACTGGCCGCTATGGATCAGCTGACGCCACCGTCTACTGCTCCTGCCAGGGAAACGGCCACCTGCAGCAGTGCATCCTTGGATCGGGAAAAGGCTACAAAGCTGAAGTAAGTTGAGAGGGAATGGGTTAAAGAACATTTAGACAACTCCACCTTAATTAGGAAAATCACCTTCTCCAACAGCAGCAGCCTGGATGCAACTACTCCAACTGCCGTGGCTGCCAAGGTGTGTCCCATGCGTTCCAAGTCGCCACCAATGATGAACCAACCAGCGGTCCAAGTGGTGCAGGCAAGTACCAGCAAGAGTGACAACCAACGACCGGGCTCCAAGGATTCCGTTTCATCCATTTCCCTGCACTCACCTCCTCCACATCGGACCAACTCGGCACCAGCTAGGTGAGCTCCTTAGATAAAAAGAAAATCCCTTTGAATCAGAAAGGTATTCCCTGGATCTTAACTTAATTTTCCAGACCCCATTCAATGTCCAAGGCGGCGCGAAAGGCCTTCCTGGCCGCCAAGCAGACCAAGGCCATGGAAAAGCTGGACAAGATGATCGAGGAGGTCCACGAAGTTGAGTCCCAGTCGGCCACAAAGGCGGCCAATATGAGGCTGGCACTCTTTGGTCATGATGGAGGTGGTGGTGGCGACATGGCCGCCGGTGGGTGTCCACTTTTCCTGCCACCACCGCCACAGCAGCAACAGCGTCTGATGCCCATGCCGAGCTCCATCTCCGACTCCGGCCTCTGCAGTCATGGGTGGGAATACATAATTTTACTAAATCAATTTTCCCCTCATTATTTTTACCATTCAATCCCAACTGCAGCCATAGCCATGCCCCCAGCTGCCATCACCTGGAGCCGAAGATGAGCAACAGCCAGAGTTTCCAGCACTCTCCACGAGGCGGGATTACTCATCAGTGCTGCAGTGGCTTTGGACATGGCAATGGACGTCACTCGCACCGGATGCACTCAAATGCCTGCCGGATTCTGTAGAGGATTCACCAGGCAGCACCGTCACATCATCCATATCATGTATACCGACTCTGATTCTGCTCAATGTTCCCGCGTGCTTTTCGGTGTAGTTACGATAACTAGTCAGCAATTATTAGGACTTAGTTAGTTGTTGAATCTCATAGTGTATAGAATAGAATAGATCAAGAATGTACCTATATGTTATGTATACCCAGACTATAGCTAGTCAAGCAGGGCTTTAAAATTTGGCAAGTCAGTGTCTAAATATGCTAAGAATCTGTATAAACTGTTGGCACTCTATATACTATATACTTGTGTGCTTTAATCAAAGATTTCAAATTTCTTGACCTCTAAATATGACAATACCAACAGGAAATCCAACTACAAAAGGAAAGACATTTTCCGTACATTTTCATGAAACCACCTGAGGCAGAGTTTGCTCACAAAATAAACTATACCTATATATTATAAAATCTCTATATATTTGTAGTAGTTAAATGGTTAAGTAGATTTTATGTGAACACGAATACTAAATAAATATTTCCAAAAGAAATCAGAGTTACATATTTTCTAAATGTTTTAACTAAAGGTCCAACTAACTCTTCGATTGCGATCCGTTAACGCAAATAAACTAACTATTCAATAAAAGTGCTACTTCCTAATTAAATTGAAATTCTGAACGGTTTAGTTTAAAATACATATATTTTTGCTTTTCAGATAATGGTACATCCATTAAAATTAAGAGATCTTAGGTTGACATTTTCAAAACTATAAATCACCAAGATTTATACCTTCCTTGATTTATTTTGAAAATAAATGCATTCTCTTTGTTTCTTCTTTTAACTAAGTGCAGATAGGACTGTGAGAAATGAGACATAAACATAGATATAAAATAATTGCAAAGTAAACTGGCAAAATGGTGTAAACACAATGAACTTAGATTAAAATATTGTGCTACTTATTATATTTTCGAATTTTAATCTGTCTAATAATTTTAATTTTTGGTTATATTCAACTCGTTACATTGCACTTTTGGCATATCACATCTGAACTTATAATGGCAAGCATACAACTGAAACAAAAATTGTACGAAATGATACAAGTTAATGTACCCAAATATATGTATATATACACTTAAAGCGTGGGAGTTTGTCTTTCGGATTGACTAGACTTGGTTGGGCTTTCGAAGGAACATATCCTTCTTCGCTTTCGGTGGGTTTTCCTTTAGGCCCTCTCGACCATTGGCGTCTGAACTACATCCTCGTTGGAATATATGACCGTACCATCAAGCGTCTCAATGGTTTGGATGGTGGTCTTGCAGTAGAAGCACACCTTGGAGTTCATCATGTGCTGCATGATGCAGTCGCTGCAGGACTGGTGCTTGCAGGGCGTGAACACGGCAGTGATGGGCTTGGCGCAGCAGATCGGACACAGTGAGTCCTCCGATGGCAGTGTGATGTCCGAAAGCAATGTCTGCTTTACGCGCAAACTCTCGATTAGGCTGCGAACGTTGTCGATCTCCTCAGTGGACACGTGAGAGGGAACTACAAATGGATAAAACAGTTTATACATCCAATAAATACTACTACTGATCTATACAATATACTCACAATCATTGAGAGCAAACTTTAGGATTGGAGGATCGGCCCGAATACGCTTGGAGTTGTTGGGCAAAGGAACACGCACGTCATTGGTCAGCGGATCAATGTGTGGCCTAGAAGAGGGATCGAAGTTACCCCGTGGTATGTTCTTCTGCTCCAGCAGTGGTGTTCGTATTTCTCCCAATGCGAACTCCAGCGTGGCAAACTGAAAGCTGGGATCGGTGAGGAAAGCCCTGGACACCCGTGTCACAATCTGTGGCCTCATGTCGCTCTCCATCTCCTCCTGCATCAGGGCTAGCAGAATGCCCAGGGCGGCGGTCACGATGGGATAGTGGGTAACTGCATTCAAGTCTGCCGAGCACATGTCCACCACGAACTGGAAGCATCCCGGCGGCACTGTCACCCGGGAGAGAACCTGGCTGATCAGCTGGCAGATGCGATTCAGCAGGAGATCACTGTTCGGACGAGATTCATCCGTAACGACCTCGGGGGCTGCTGTGATGACCATTTCGAGGCACCGCATCAGAGAGACCGTCAGCTCAAAGCACATGGAGCAAATCTTCAGCTGCTTGGGCTCAAACAGGGTGTTTTCCTGCCTTTGAGCGGTGTTTTGGATCTGACAATAAAACAGAGAAATTTTGTTTATGCCGATGGCTAATCTTAAACCAAAGGACTAACCTCTTGCAATAGCAAAATAAATTCCGAGAAGGCCCAGTTTAATTGACTTAACACTGAGTTCAGAAATGCGGTGGCAAAGGGCTCATCCTCCAACAACTTGGCGCCGATCAAACGTTGAAAATGCTTCGAGGGATTGGCCGGAGCCACGTTGTGCAGCAATCCTGTGTGCGTCTCGTTTCTAGAGCGACTGCGACAAAGACCCTGATGAAGAGGTAGCGATCCACCCTGCCAAACGGATGGCTGGCGGGAATCTTTATAGGCATAGCCCTCACCCATCCAAAAGCGCAAAAGCAGCCAGTTGCTCTGGCCCCAAGCTCTGTTCTCATAGGGACGCAGAAGTGCTCGAACCAGGCTTGCCTGTGCTCTCTTCGAAGTTCGTTCTAGGGCGCGGACTCCGGACTTGTGGCAGGTGAGTGTACCCAGAGCCTGCAGCAGTGAGTCCTTGCAGGATGCGAGCACAATACGCGGATCGGCTGAGTGAATGCCAAGAAACTCCGCTGCCGCGTTGACACCACATTCCGCATCTGAGGCCTCGAACTGGGCCTTCAAGTCATGATGACTAAAGTCCATAACGGCATCCAATAGAATCGGCAGTGTATTCACATACACCTCAGGTACGAAGGAGAACAAAGGCCCCGTGTTTGAAGCACTCTGTAATGAGATACATTACATTATATGAACAATAGTTAGATATATAGATGGATTTGCCTACCGTCAAAGTTCGCAGCATGCGCTCTAGCAACCATATAAGCAGTGATCGCCTGTGACCATTTAGAGCCACGCCTCTAAGCCAGATTTGCTTTCTAGACAAGGCTATTGAGCGTGTCTGCAAATAGAATCATATTTTAAGTTTTAAATAAGGAAATAATGTGGGAAACCATTAACTCACTGCAAAAACATTCTGGCGCTGGCTGAACTTGGATCGTAATTCGCTCATCACATGCTGGTGATTCTCGTTCATGCACACATTGGCATGCTGCTCCAAAGCCCCCAGCTTACGTTCAATGTCCTCGCGGTAGAACTTCGTCTCCTTGAGCACTTCATTCAGAGCTGCTATCTCATCCCTCACCGTGGCAATCTTCACAATATACTTGTGACCCGCCGAGTAATAAAAGATGATGCAGAGATCAAGGAGCTCGCAGAGACTGGCCTCCATATCCGCATTTCCAGGCGAGGAATCTGCGGTGCCGCTGTGCCGGGGGTTAAGGAAGTGGGTGTAGGTGGTGTTGCTGGCGCCCTGAGTGTGACCGACTACCGCCACATTGTTTATGTTCTCGCCGAGCAGGTAAAGAGTGGTATCTGTAAATGAAATTATAAATAAATACTTACAAATTAATTCCGGTCACTTGAACAACCTTGAATAGTTTATACATACCAACTTCATTGACTCGCAAGTTTTGCCGATCATCATCGTATATTTGCTGAGTTCGCGCCGCTCCTAATCTGCTATCGATATCGCCCCGATGGACCTTCCTCAAATGGGACAGGACGCCTCCCACGCGATCAAAGTGCATGTAGTCAAAGCTACCATCGATGAAATAATCGCTGTTCACTTCCACATTCTTGCTGGGCATTTCCTCCTTAAACATCGCACGCGTCTGATCAATTAGGATGCTGACAAAGGCGAGGGCCACAGGAGCATCCAGGGGATGCTGGATGCTCGACTGCATGAAGAAGAAAGCATGGAAGGGCTGCAAGAGGATAGATTGGCTATGAATTCCCTACAAAATCATCGGCGGCAACACTTACCCTCTGCTCCATGCTGAGATCGATTACATAGCGACGCATTTTGGACAAGAATATTGAGCGGCTTGAAGGACTCTCCCGCGTGCCATCCGTGTTGATCAACAATGTGGTGAGAAAGTCCTTTTGCGCCGCATACAGTGGCTCCGTGACCTTGCGCACCTTCTCCACAACATTCAGATATTTTTCCTTGGGTCCATCGATTCCCTCTGTCCAGGCCATGGTGTCGGGCAGCAGCTCTTCCATAATGTAGAATTCCAGCGGATGGATATAGAGAAAAAAGGCGAGACTAAACGGGAGTTGGTTAAAATCATCAGACCATTGAATCCCTTAATCTTACCAGTGCTTCTTGAACAGCTTTCCCTCCAGCAGATACTTTCTGGTCTGCTCGTGGAGACATAGGCAATGTAACATGCTCAGCGCCTGGCGATGCTTCTCATAGTCCAGTCCTTGGATCGTATGCGTAAAGGTACCCAGCAAGGCGTTGACCAACTTCCGCAGCACAAACTTGATCTCGTCGCCCTCCATGTAGTTCCAGAATAGCGACAGCAAACCCTGCAGAACGCTGTGTCGGTTCTCCTTCTCCGCAGCCAGAGAGGTCAAGCACGAGATCCTGTTTAGCAGCACATCTTCGATGATGTAGGGATCAAATATCTCGTTGGTAAACTTTTCAATCAGCAAGGTGGCAAATATGCAGTAAACCGTCTTTTTTGTTGAAACGCGCGCCTCAGTGTCAGTGGTCGAAGTCGTCCCAGATTGGGCATTGTACTTGGAGAAGATACCAGCCAGGTTGATTAGGTAGTTCATCAACAGGTTGGCTCGCCTTAACTTAAGGATGGGCCTGGCCATGAGCGGTTGAAAGCCTTGAACTGGATACATGAACGGACGATTCCCAAAGTTCGCCTCGATGCCCTGCGTGTAACCCAGGGAGATAGCAGCGAAGAATGAAATGCCGGGACCCTTCTCCAGCTTATTGAACGCCACGCCCATAGAGCGTCCATTTCGGTAATACTCGATCACTTCTTTCTCCACATCGATGGTCACACCAATAACGTCGCCTATCTGCCATTTGTCGCCATACCTAAAAATGTAATAATTTGTATTAAATTTATTTAAAGTTATTAATGAAAAAGCTTACTTCTTGGTGGATATATGCCAGATCTGCTGCTTGCTGCCATCGTAACCATAGCTGGACTTGGTATCCCCCACACCGCTGTTCTCGTTGAACTGGCAGGAGTTGGAGGCCCACCCGATTTGCATGACGCCCTTGGTGTGCAGGTGAATCTGGAAAAGTTGACGGGTTGTTAGTACGCACGAGCAACCCACACTCCCCAAAACGCGAGTCATTGACCGCTGGTCAACCACCGCCAAATCTACCACTCATTCCCCAATCTACACCGACACCCACTCCCTCACAAGGCGATTACCTCATACATCCAGCGACCGCCGTACACGCAACAATTAGCTCGGACCGTGTTAAAGCTGCCCTGGGAGCGCAGGGCCAGGCGATCCGAGGACACACGCACCGTGGTCGTGTAGTCCACATCGAATATGGTCAGATCGGGGCCGATGCGGCTCTCCGTCTCCATGTAGAGGCGCCGGATCTCCTCATTGCTGTCCGTCTGGATTTGCTGGAACTTGTCATCTAGCCACGTTCGCACAATAATCATTTGCCTGGGGAAAGGACTCATTATTTAGCAAGGGCAAGACGCCAAGGTGAAGGACACTCCTACTTGGTCACGGACAAATCGGCGAGCTTTGCGGGCCTCGGATCCGGAACCGTCGAGCAGTTCGCCCCCTCCAAGTCATCGTCCAGGTCCGAGTACAGATTGTCGTGGTCCGCCTGCTCGAATATATCCTCGTTGAATACTTTCACGAATAATTTTGATATCGACATCTTGGCTCTGTCATTTCAATGCTAGCTTTTCCAGCCGGAGTCTGATTTTTAGTCTGAATCCGAACGGAGTCAGGCAAAAAAGGAACTCTTTGCTTTAGGGATGGCCAACTCGGGCACTCCTTGCGTGAGTGTTTAACGGTGGCAAGTATCGAATCACGCGGCGAGCCGATGATTTGGAAATTCAAAATTTAAATTTGACTCAAAATAAGTTATTTATTTGACTGCTCTTTAAAATGTACTGTATGACCAAGTTTTGATATAGCTAACACCAAAAGCTTCAGAACAAATAGAGGCATTCTATGAGTTGAATATAAAGACATTCTTTTAAGATGTATCTTTAACACATCCTAAAAGAAACTTCGCTTCTTCGTTGTAAATATTTTGACAGCCTTTTTATATAATAAACGTAAATTGGGTTTGTTATTATGAAATTGTATTTTGAAAAGTTGTATTTAACTTTCCACCTAAACAAATAGGTACTAACTTATAAATTTTGTAACGTATCAGTTCCTGTCCTATGTAGTCACAATAAATTATATGAAAACTTTTGAATCCACCCTCGCATACCCTCGCTCCTCTCTAATACTTCCATCCTTCTCTTTCGCATGGCACCTATCCATCTCGCTCTAATGGCGCCAACAGCTGTTCAAATCCGGCCACGTTGTGCAGTACTATACCACTTCAAACGTTTTGCAACACCTGTACGGGCATTAAAAAAATATTCTCGCAATGTAAGGACGTGTTTTTCGTGCTCCTCTAATTCTGCTAATTAAATTAAAAGTTGGAGTTGTCCCACCACAAATGAGTCACCCAAAGGGCAACTCCGTTTTTTGCGCTGAATGTTAATCGCGAACAAAACAGTTAGCTCTCAATTGATTGACAAATTGCTGTCGTCAGCGGCTAAGTGTTTCTGACAGTGATGCCCACCTGTGAGACACAGCTAGCTAGATTTGACGGAAAAACGCCAAAAACAATTAAAGTGCCAGGCGAAACGCAATGGAAAACAATGCTCATAATGGGGGCTATTAAATAAATAAATTAGTAATCACACAGTTGACCTTGTGCCAATAATATGCGTGGAAACTTTCATAAATTGAATAAACTAAATAAGAACTGTAATTAAGTGGTCAGCGATGCGGCGTGAAACTGTTATATCTGGTTGTTGTTGCGTGTCTCACAAAAATAGAAATTCGCGAAAAAAAAATATAAGGGAAACAGAAATCAATGCCAGCCTTTCGAAAACAAGACCATTACAACATACGTATCTGGCCATAAATGAAAATTATTTCTGTTTATATATGTGCTACATATATAGCCCAAGCAATTGATTTATCTGCCCGTTCTCGACCCGTTTTTCGTTCTTATTTTATTTTTTTGCGGAGCAATCAACGCGTTTTTCAATGTATTTGTGTGTGAGAGTTTGTAATTTGAATTCAATTAATGGAACTGGAATTATCATTGACAATCTTTCGGATTGGTTCAATTAACTTTCAGAATCCGCCCTCGCAAAATTGCTAGTTTCCTTATCACTTCTCTCCATTACAAGTAATGCAAGACGTAACCGCCCCGCTCTCCAAGAATCAGCATATGTTTACATAATGATAGCTTTCGCGGGCTTCTCGTTTCTCGTTTTGCCTCTTGATCTTATATTTATCGGGCAAATATCCACTTTTGTGACGTTAACAGAAATATGAAAAAATATAAAAATAAGCAATCCCACGGTAGAGAATTTCTGTTGAGTAAATGGGAAGCGCAGAAAAGTCAACGAGAAAAAGATACCCCAAGACTCTCCTACAAACAATGCTGATTCAAGTTAAATAAGTACATATCATGATGAAACCCCCTTTGTTTTAATTCTCGACCAGGATGTTTGAAGATCATATGCTTTTTGATTAGTCAGTAAAGTATACAGGGTAAAAAAGATAGCCATATCTCAGGATTAAAAGAAATCAGTACACAGTTCAATAGGCCTTATTTCTGATATGAGAAAGATATAATAATCGAGGTGGTTTCAAAGCCTAATAAACCCATCATCCGCACAAAAGGGAAATCACACTCGAGATACTAAATTTTCGCAACAACATCAAAGTAAAATACCACCTAGCTACAGCCATATACAAAATATAAACATTTCTACATATGTATAAACAAAATAGGAACATGCCCATACGCATGTTCATCAGATATAGTAGCCAATTGCTTTTCAACTTTTTCTGGTTCTTTGGTCACGTACATATCTGTCTATAAATATACTCTATCTGTAAGAGTCCTCTAATAAAAATAATAGTGTACTTTTTGATTATCACTTTTTGTTAGACTTTGACACTTTTATTAGAGTAACAATAAAAAAAGATAATAGGTATTTAATTAGCATACCATTCCAAAATATTTTGATTGTTCTTAAAGTGAAATAGGTAACTTAGCTTATTTATTCATATTTATAATGAGCATATGTAATAAATAAATACCTTAAATACCTTTTATAAATATTAACTAATCTTAGTTCCAACCTTTTGAGTTTGCATATAATTTCCGAGAGTCACCCGCTTGTGGGTTAATTTCAAAGATAGCGAACTGCGATCTAAGCTAAATTAAACACAAATATTTGGTGCCTACCCCAGACTTTTCAGATAAACTTTCTGAAAATATACAAAGAAGAGCATTTGGATTTTATTATAAATTCTCAAATATTTCTCGGACCATTATCTAATCGATACTTGAGTTCTTTGGCTCTGACGTATTGAATGGTCGTGCGATGCGGGGGAATATGTTATGGTCGGTCACTGGGTTGTACGGGTAGCAAATTCAGCCAAACCCAGAGAGCAGCGACTTTGATTGACCATATCAGACGACACTTGACGCAGTGTCCGCTTATCTGGTCTCCGACCTTCCCCCGTCAACTCCGTATCCCACCGAAATCGAGCTCAGTTTTGACTTGGCCAAACACAGACACCGGTGATTTTCTGTTTGCCTTGTGCAAATAATTCCGCGGAGAACACTTGTTGCCCGATTAGCCATAAACATTGTGGCCTTACCCCAGTATATTTTACCCCATGTGAGCGAGATTCTTACCGAGTCCACTTCATTTCATTGCAGCCAGTCGAGGGCAACGGACACGTAAACGTTTAAAGTTCAGCGGACAGCCCCCGAACACGAAGATTTGCATGCGGCAGGAATAGAGGAGCGAGAGTTCCCATCCACAGACAGCGAAGATGTCACAAAACCAATCCTACTTCTGGCAAACGACCAGACACAATGTATACCTGAAGCGCTCGGCCAAATGGCACATGGCGCTGGCCTTGATGGTGGTGCTCACATTTGGCACAATTTGTGCGGCGGAAGCCCAACCGGATAGTGCGGACAATGCGGTCCTTGAATCTGGATTACAGGTCATCTATCTATTATCTTGTTTTAGAAAAAAAATATTAACTATATTTTGCTCATCCGCAGAACATGGAGGTGCAAGCAGATTTGATCAAGCCCACGGACCTGAGCTCTTTAGCGGAGAAACCAAAGGATGCTGCGGATCGGCCAAAGACGAAGGGAAACTTTATCGATGCGTTTACCGCATCGATCTCTGTTATCTTATTAACAGAGCTAGGGGATAAGACTTTCTTCATTGCTGCCATTATGGCCATGCGCCACCCGCGTTTGATTGTCTTTGGCGGTGCCATTGCCGCCTTGGCCCTAATGACGGTTCTCTCATGCGCATTTGGCATGGCAGCGAACTTTATTCCTAAGGTGGTTACAGCATACTCCTAACAAAATAGTTCCCTAACTAATGGTCCTTTTATCCACAGACTTATACGTATTATATCTCAACTGCATTATTTTTAATATTTGGTTTGAAAATGCTGTACGACGGTTACAAAATGAAGCCGACAGACGCTCAGGAGGAACTGGAAGAGGTTCAAACTGATCTGCGCAAGCGCGAGGATGAGGTGAGTGGTCCTTGATGGATCAGCCCCCTGTAAATAGTAGTGGTGCTGTATGTTGCAGTAGTTTCTGTAGTTCTTAATTTTTATTTCAAGTAGTTACGCTTTTTGCAGTAATTGGTTCCAGTTTTATTATAGTAATTAGTTATTTTTACTGCTTTTGTTAATAGCTGCGCTTAATTTGTTATTTTACTATTATTATAACCATATCGACTGGCAATTGTACAGAAAAAAAAACAAAAATAATTGATACCCTGCCAAAGCGATCACTTCATATGCCCCGCTTTGGTTCTCCAATCTTACTTGAATTAAACACCATAATTTTACTTGACACGAGAGCCGCGAACAATAACAAGCTCAAAAAAATACTAACCAAACACGAACCCAAAGCTTTTCATAATTGTAATTTTACCTTGATTGCATGCTAATTAAGAATTTTTATTAGCCGCTAACAAAACTCTACGGTTACGTTTAATAACCCCGAACAATCCAAACCGATCAGCACAATGACGTGCGGAACAGAGTCAGTGAAACACCGGGGTTCCCTCACAATATCATTTTTAGCTTCCGAATCTCTTTTTTTGATTTATTTGTAATCGAACATTCAAAATTCTCATACATATACCTCACATCTATGCCTATGTGACTAATTGCACGATTTGCGCATATAAAATACAAGCGAGTTTCAAAAGTTTTAATAATCAAAGCAAATTCGTACTAAACCAGAATATCGTTTGAAATGGAAAAGCTTTTGCCAAAACGAAATCTCCACCAGACTATTAATCAAAATCAAAATTACTGCCAATCGATTGTTTAGCTAATGCAAATTTCTAATTGTTTTTCCTTTATGCAAAACGAAATTAAAAAAATTTGATATAACGTTGCCCCTAAAAATGTTACCGATTCGTGACATAAAAATTGTAAAATGATCTGTTGGCCGAACTGAACACAGTTACTGCGCAAGGCCAGTCGAAAGTACGAGGATGCGGAGTCCAAGCGGAAGAATAGCAACTCGGACAAGGAGGATGCTAGTGAGCAGGCTCTCATTCATGGCCGCAACTCCGTTTCCGCCGGAAATAGCACCGTCGGCGACTCCGACATGCAGCATCGCCAGCGAAAGCAGCGCAACCACCTCAACAACAACAACGGCACCACCCATTCTAGTAATAGTAAGCAAAATAGCTGTGATAAAACTGGCAACGATGACGAGGACCGGGATCAGCACGAGTCGGAGGTGTTCCTCAAGGAGGGCGGCCGCATCGTGGAGCAGCTCAAGATGAAGACCTACCAGAGCAGCCCGGCCCACTCGGCGGCCTCATCGAACCAGACCGAACAAACCAACTCCATAGCCGCCTCCACCGCCACCGTCGATGTCCAGCTGGCTGGTCATCCCACCGATCCGTCCGTGGGCGGCGCCTCGGAGCCCCGTGCTCCGTTGGCAGGGCACGATAGCATGCATAGTCTCAACGGCAGCCTCAACGGGGATTCCGGACCGGCCAATGGCGCTCTCAAATCACGGGTTAGGCTAGAAACCGTATTCCCGACAGGCCCGTTTCCGTATCCCATCTGATTACGTTCCTGGAAATTTAAATTGATTGAGTTTCTGATTTATGGGCGCACACTATTTATAAAACTAAAGATGTTTAAAGAACCAACTGATATGACTGAAGATTTTTCTCCAGTCTCCTAAATTTATTAAAAACGTTTAGCTTAAAAGTGTAGCTTTTAAAAACTAATTTTAATCAATTTTAATTCCTTACAATGTAATCAGAATGGGTTCGGTAATCAAATAACTGACCACTTCTAACGTTTGTTGTTTTTAATCATAATCGTTTCACGTGCTTCTTGCCCCAAAAACAAAACTCGCACCCAAAAAACACTCATTAAACAGTGACACTTGACATTCAAAAAACACATCCATCGGTTATTTTTTTAAAGTTAACTTTAAGTCATCTGCCATTTGGTTTTGTGGCCACTGTCTTTGATTGTCCATTGGTTTCGTTCCACTCCCATTCGACTCGCACACATTTCACCAATTTTTCTCTCTGCATGTTGTTTTGAAGTGATCGTTTTCGCTTTAGTTTCTCTTTTTTGGTTTGTAAAGAAGAAAGAGTGGTTAACCACTCTTTTCTGATCAAAAGTATTTACATGTATTTTTAGTTTGCTGTTTTTTCCTTTGTTTGCGCACATTTTCATCGAATTTATCTAGTTTTTCTGTTTCCAAACTAATCCTTATGAACTGCTTTCTCTTACAGCTGGACCGTGATGTGAATGCGGCGCTGGTAAATGACGCCGAGAGCGGTCGTCGTCGTCCACAGAAACGCGGTGCTACCTACTTCACCATGAGGATCCTGGCCCAGGCCTTCACTATGACCTTCCTGGCCGAGTGGGGCGATCGCTCCCAACTGACCACCATAATTCTCGCCGCTAGCAAGGTAAGTTTTTTTAAGAAGGTTAGAGCTTTATCACCAGTGTTAACATATGACCGTTTTTCATTGCAGGACGTTTATGGCGTAATCGCTGGCGGTATTATTGGCCACTGCATCTGCACTGGCCTGGCTGTGATTGGTGGTCGTCTCGTGGCTTCCAAAATCTCCGTGCGCACTGTCACCATTGTGGGTGGTATTGTGTTCATCGGGTTCGCCATTTACGCTGTCGCCATTCCTCCGGATGACTTATAGGCGAAGCCATCGAACTCCACACGAGATAGCCCGTTGACGACCCCACATTATATGAAGATTTAGTTTAAGATATCCCACATTTTCCTTCGAGGAGCAAAAGACAGGGCTAGGATTGTATTGATTCATTTAAAGATAAAATGCATTAATGTATTTAACGTAGCTTGCTTGCCAAACAACAGAACGAAACTAAGGAAAAAACAAAAGTGCCTTCAGTGCTTTCTGCCTCGGCCATGACATACAAATTTAGTTCACCCAATGAATTCTTGTGCTTTCCATTTGTTTAGTATTGATTTGATTTGAATGTTCAGTTTCGGTTTCGTGTTAAGTATTAAAGATTGTACATACGCTCCTCCGAGTTGAACCCTTCTTTCCATATCCCACATCCTTATTTGCATATTTCTGTACGTAGCAGTGTTTACTTAATGGAAACAACCAAAATGAAACTTTGTACATTTGATTATGATTATTTTGTATGAAAAACTTAGTAAATTGAGCAAAACTTAAGATTTTCAATAATGTTTTAATGGGAGCTTCTCTTGGTGAATAAAATCCACAGTTTTCTTGTTATAGGCATAATTTATTATCGTTAAAGTATGTTATAAAGTTTACAGTTTCATTAACAGTCGAAAAATAATTTGGTTAGGTTAATTGCGAAGACGCAAAACCTCTCATTTACTGCTTAACTGTTTTGGGATCGCGATAGATGCCCGTAAAGAGAATTGCTCTGGAGGTCCGATCGTAGATGACGAACAGGAACGGATGATTGCACTCGAACTTGGCGGGTTCCACGGGCCTGGCCGAGCGGTATGTGAAGAGGACTGTGGCCGCCGCCGCAGTGCTGCCCTCCTCGTCCACCTTGATCTTGGCCACGTGCTTGGAGTCACCGATGGAGATCGTCTCGGAGGTCAGATCGTCAAAGGTGGCGGTGGACTGGTCAAACATTTTCTTGATTCCCATTTTGGCAAGGATCTAAAGAAGAGATTAGAGTGGGTAAGATATAAATAAGCTATGAAGTCTTGAAATGTATTCTTACAGGGTTCAATTCCAGGCGCTGCTCGAACTCGAACTTGGGCAGCGACACTTCAATTTCGCGGGGCATGGCCTGCTTGAGCGACTCATCCAGGCTGTCGGCATTCAGCCGGGAAAGCACATCTTCCAGAGAATTGCTGTTGAATGGCGGCAAGATGAGCACCATGGAGATGTCCGAGTTCTCATCTGGCAAGCTGTCCTCCTTCTCCTGCGACTCGAAGACAGTGCGGTAGGGAAGCTGCAAGACGTGGGCGCGGAGCTGCTCGTCGACGTTCAGTAGGAACGTGCCCTTCTGCTGCATCATGGACACCAGCGAGAAGTTTGAGGGGGAGGTGTAGAAGGGCATTGGAGCTGTCTTCTCCGTCTTGAACTGGCTGAGCCACTGACCCTTCAGATAAGCGGCGTTGGCCAGGACCAACCGAGTGCGCGGAGTGATCTCATCGGCACTGAGCATGTTGCGTATTTGGTCATGGGTTTCCTTGGCAATCCAGTCGTTGATCTCCTTGCGCGACTCCTCGGGTTGGTTCTTAAAGTCCAGCTGCCTGATTTCCTCGGCCAGGCGCGTCTGTGCACAGTCGGTCAGATGGAGATCATTGGCGAAGAAAATGCGGTCTGCTGAGGAGAACTCCAAAGGCATATTGCTCTGTCGCTCCTTGCGGTTCTTCTTCTCCAGGACAAAGGCGCTGCGCACCACCTCCTTTGAGTCAGCCCAATCCAGATGCAGCACCTTGGCCAGCTCCTTCTCCGTCTCTCCGGTGGATCCGAAATAGGCAAGGAGCATCGCGTGGTAGGTGCTGTACGGCGAGAAGAAGACGTTCTCGTTGGGAGTGCTCTGACGGATCGCATCCAGCATGGACACTGCGAAGTTCTGTTGGCCCTTGTAGAGGTTTAACCGCTGATCCAGAAGGTTGGCGTCGGGCGCAACATCACAGAGACCTGCCAAGGCGATGGCCGGCAGAACCACCACCATCACAGATAGACTAAGGATATGCATTTTGTAGAAACCTTGAAGGAAGCACAAACAATTTATTAATTATTGAACATCAACATGATCATTTCAAAGGTAGCTGAAAGGTATTAGACCCCTCATTTTGGTGACCTTGTACTGCCGGCTTTTGAAACGTTTGCTTTGCATTTGGTTCGTGACTGGAATCGAATCCTCAGCTTATCTTTAAATTTTTTTGTGAGTCCCAATAAATTTATTAGACAAGAAAAAGCTACAAACGTGCACTTGAGCAAGACAAATTAATGAAGCTCCCATCCATCAGAGTCATGACAATAAAATGTCAGAAAATGCTTTCAGAAACAACAGAGTGATTTCTGTATAAAAAACCCTCACTAATTATGGAAGTAGTAAAATTAGAATTGCGAATTTCAGGTAATTAGGCAGTTACTATTCGTTTTGCTTACCGAAACGAATTATATAAGTTTTCTGGTTTAAAAACGCAGGAGAAAAATAAGGCGAAAATTATTTCTGTCTTTGTAGTAAAGCTTAAAAAAAACAATTAGTGGCTGGCAAAGTTAACCTTAGAAATTGAATTTTAATCTGATTTGTTTTTTTTTTATCTAGAAAAATGCAAAATCATATAGTAACCACAACATTTGAAATTTTTAATCAAAAGACCTTGCTAATCCGTTCATAGATCTTAAGCAAATAATAAATTGAATTTTGCAGGTGGGTTCGTTGAGTATCGCTTTAGGCTGATTCACCGAAAAGCTTTTCCAGTCCATCAAGTCGTTAGTTATCTTCGGACGACCATTGCAACATCTCTGCAGCCACGGCACATAAAAGTGAAAGTTTACGCCGCTCTGCACTCAAAATTCGCAATCCGAACATAATGAACCCATATGCATCCATCGGAGCATGAAAGAGCGTCCACAGATCGGGAGCTTTATCTCGATCGGGCCATTTTTCACCAGCTGAGCGATGACGAAGTCCGCAGTTGCGTGACTGACTGCAGGCGCAGGCATTGAAAAGCGCTTTGTGTAAAAATAAAAAACCCAAAATTAACATTTCCAATAACCGGTTGCGGATCCCACCGGCAGACAGCACCTAAGTATACCTATAGTATATGATTCATAAACGGTACACATTGTTGGCGTTTCGTATTTCAATGCGTACGCTCATTGTTGACCCTGTATTGGCGATTTTGTAATTGCCCTCTGTTGGTGTTACTTGTATTTTTTTACCCCACAGACGTAACGCTTGTTTCTGCGCATGCGCGGCGTTTTTGGGAGATCCCGAAAATATTAAACAACCAGTTTTTACTAATAGGAAGCGGACATGTCAGCCTACTTTGAGCTGCATTGAACTTGGATTAACGGGCTTGCCCATTATTATTATTATTATTTAACTTAAGCAATTGTTTTGAAATAATAAAGTACTTGGAGTTTTTTCTAAATCCAAGCAACTCTTCAAAAAATATTCGATAATTTCTTTTAAATGGTCTCAAAACAAGTACATTTCTTTTCATGAAGTATACCTTTTTTATGACCAATAAATGGTATTTCTTATTTAAATTCCTCTTTAATAACCTATTTTTTAGAATTCATAAGTGCGTAATAAAAACAAAAAATAACTTGAGTATTTAGTAAATACACAATGTGTTTGATAATGATAAGACGGTTTTGTTTACATTATTCATAAAAAAACATATTTTTTCTGGTTATTCGCAAAAGAAAAAACTTTTCCAAATTAAATACTTCATTTCTATAAGACAAGGCTGGGGGACCTTATGAGTTCTCGCTCATGAGATTATTTTAATCAAGTTTCAAGAAAACATTATAAATATTAGTCATTTTTATTGCAAAAATTCCGCAAATAAAAAAATAGAGTAAATCACTGCCTCATTTAAATTGCGTGCGTCAAGTATACATATCCATATGTACACACATATGTACATATGTGCAATCGTTTACATGCTGATTAGTGTTACAGAAATAGGCGAAAATCAACCCGATTTGTTAAATGTTCGTCACGAAGCTCCGGGGAGTTGAACAAATTGGGACAAACACTTGACAAGCACTGGGAAATACCTTTGAGTGTGGGCTTCGAGTAGCACCGAAATCGCACTATAACTATAAATTGGCGGACTGCAGGTCTGTTCGCCTGCGGATAAAACTATGAACTGAGTAGATGCCGAACAGCTACAGGGGTCTTATTAACTCCAAGCGCAAGACATTATTTTAATCAAGTTTCAAGGAAGCATTATAAATATTAGTCATTGTTATTGCAAAAATTACGCAAATAAAAATAGAGTAAATCACTGCCTCATTTAAATTGCGTGCGTCAAGTATACATATCCATATGTACACACATATGTATGTGCAATCGTTTACATGGTGATTAGTGTTACAGAAATAGGCGAAAATCAACCCGATTTGTTAAAGGTTCGTCACGAAGCTCCGGGGAGTTGAACAAATTGGGACAAACACTTGACAAGCACTGGGAAATACCTTTGAGTGTGGGCTTCGAGTAGCACCGAAATCGCACTATAACTATAAATTGGCGGGCTGCAGGTCTGTTCACCTGCGGATAAAACTATGAACTGAGTAGATGCCGAACAGCAACAGAGGACTTATTAACTCCAAGCGCAGCTTTGATATCGATAGACGGTAATCGGTAGCCAACAGGTGATATTAACTCCTGAACGGTCACCCCGTGAAATGGGTTGCTTCCACAGGTATTTTATTTGTTTCAGAAAGTAGTGACTTCAAGGTATCTCCGCAAATAAATCCGAACCGCTTGTAAAACTCTTTGGACTCCATCGAGTTTATGTCACGAATCTTTTGTGATAAATGTCAAACTATTTTTTTAAAGTATTTTATAACAGGTATACTTCGACAAGTAAATCTCAAGTAACTGCTTTTTTGAATTATTGACCTTGAATATAATACATAGTTCAACAATAAAAGATTGTAACATAAAAAATCTTTCTTTTTTTTTGGACACATTGAATTTATTTTGATTCACTTTTATTTTTTTTTAACATTTAAAAATGTTACCTCTAACAAATGCTGAATTTAGGTTTGAGAATGGCAAATTTTATTAGAAAAACATTTTGAAATATTGACTACACGGCCATTAGTTTCTTTAAAAACTTTGTTAAATCAATAAAAACAAATTACTTTTACTGCTACATTTGTCTGGGGTCGCTATAGACGCCCGCGAATAAGACCGTATTTGCACGTTCATCATAGATGAGGAACAAAAACGGATGGTCGCAGATGAACTTGGTGGGATCGGGTTGCCTAGCCGATCGGCTGGAGAAGAGGACGGTGGCCGCCGCGGCGGTGCTTCCCATCTCGTCCACCTTGATTTTGGCCACGTGTAGGGCGTCATCGATAGAAATGTGCTCGGAGGTCAAGTCTTCAAAAGTGGCACGATTTTCGAACATTGTTCTTATGCCCATTCTGCCGAGGATCTAAAGAAAATACAACAGATTAGTAAGACACAATTGGTTAAGTTAAATTACCAGATAAACAGCAAGATGGATTCTTAATATACATAATCATTTGTAAACTTACCGGAGTCAATCGCAGACGCTGCTCGAACTGGAACTTGGGCAGCTCCACCTCCATCTCGCGCGCGTATATCTCTTTAACCAACTTCTTAAGTTTGTCTGCATTCAATCGGTTTATTATATCATCCACACTGACTTCGCTCGAGCTCGGTAGGATAAGCACCATGGAGATATCGGACTTGTTCTCAGGCCTGGATTGGAGCGGGTCCTTCGACTTGTATTGTGTGCGGTACGGCAGTTTAAGAATTTGGGCTTGCAACTGCGAATCGTCGTTCGTCTTGAAGGTGGCACTCTGTTGCATCATGGAAACCATTGTACGCTCATATCTGTTTATGTAGAAGGGCTTCACAGAGGTCTTCTCCACTTTAAACTGACTGAGCCACTCGCCCTTCATGTAGGCGGCGTTGGCCAGGACCACCATGGTCCTAGCAGTGATCTGATCGGCACTGAGCATGTCTCGAATTTGGTTATTCGTTTTCTCGGCGATCCATTCGTTTATTTCATATAGTGCATTGCCTGATTGGTACCTAAAGTCCATCTTCTCGATTTCATCGAATAGAAGGGTCGTAAAGTTTTCGGACACCGGCACACTGTTGTCCACGAAAACTCGGTTAACAGACGAGAGTTCCAAGGGACTTTGACGAACTCGCATTTGGTGTTGTCCCTTATTCACTACGTAAGCGCTGAGCACCTGCTCCTTTTTGGAGGCCCACTTTAGGTTCAGTACATTGTACAGCTCCATCTCTGTCTCTTTGGAGGATCCGAAATAGGCAATCAGCAGGGCGTTGTAGGTGCTGAACGGTGAGAAGAAGAGGTTTCCGTTTGGATAGATTTTCCTGATCTGTTGCATCATTCTAATGGAAAAGTCCCTTTCCCCTTCAAATATTGTCTGATACCCATTTACATAAGATTGGTCTGGCGTGTTAAGGACGGCCAGGGCCAGTACAGGGAAAATTCCCAGCAGGACCAAGCTTAGAATTTGCATTTCTTAGCTGTGGCTGGAAATTAAAGTAAGAAATTAGTGAGCTTGAAGTTAAGGTTAAAATTAAATCAAAGTTAAATTGCAAATATCTTCTTGCAAAAATTTTTTGTTTACGTGCACCTCTCAAATCTTATTTAATTCCGTTCCAATGATGAATTAAACCTTGCCCCCATGCACACAAACATTTTTAATTTATTAGGTATCTGATTACGTTAAGCGCCAGGCTTATGTGGAGATAACCATTGGGTTTTTCCAAATCAAACTTCAATAACGAGAAGAAAAATATGATCATCGTGAATTTCCCTATGAAAGTTTGACAACTTTTTATGGATATCTTATTTATAACGTTGTAGATCATTACTTCATATCTTAATAGTAAAAAAAAAAAATTTAGATCCATTAAATTGTTTTGGTTTTTTTTTCTTATTTGGCTTTAATTCTTGATTTTATAATTTTTATAATGAAAGCTTGAAATATACAATGTTTTGTTATATTGACACGTGTCTTTATCAGTATCTAAATAAAATATTTGGTGAATAATCGTTAAATTAATCTCTTTCTTCAAGGCTTAGGCTTTCATTTTTTATATAATTATCTCGCTTTCTTACGAAAATATATATGTTCATACTGATAAGAAATTGCACTGTGAACACGTATGTTTGAATACTCGTTGGAAGCTCTTGTGTGTTGATCTTGGATCTATCGGTATATCTGATAGGATGATACTAAAGTCACAGGTAAATATAAACCCTAGTTGTTACCTTTATCAAATGTTGCACCAAAATGTTTTTAATTCAGAGACTCAAGACGTCTGGTCATCGGCACTTGCAATCTTAAACTCAATTATGTGGCAAATAAAAGTCCAAGCCAAGCTCTGTTTTTGAGACGATAGGCAGCACACAGCTGATCCTCGCGCAATACAGAAAATGTTCATCACTAAAAAAAGGCGGTCAATTTTTAAAACAACAGATTATGAAGGAAATAAGAAAAAATTCAAAATGGTTTATTTTTGCTGATGAGTTTCGATATTTTTTACCGGTTTTTCGCAACTAAATAAAACGTTTAATTAGTCTCCAATTCAAGAAATGTAATACTGGCTGATGCGCTGTAAGAAATTTTTTTTTCAATAGCTTAAGCCAGTGTTTATAATATTTTGTAGAAATGACATCCTTGAAAATATGGCATATATGTACTAGGTTATTTAAAGAATAGCTATTATTTCCTTTTACACTAAATTTCGTGAATTTATTATTATTTATTTCGATTATATAACGTAAAACATCTCAGTAGTTTTGAACTTAAACGATTACCGATCACGTTCTAGTGATGCCACAGCCGTCACTACAAAACCGTGACTGATGACCGATAACCGCCGCTTGTGCCACCACTAGTGCCACCCCTGACCAACACCACCGCCACCGAGCACAGTCGCGAATTGACAACAAAATTACGCGATAAACAAAACGAATCCTCCGCGGTCCGAAATGAGTGCATTGGCCAGCACGTCGACGGCGGCGTCCCAGGATGCCTGCTACATATCGCTCCTCGGCCTGGCGGAGTACTTCCGCACCTCGCAGCCGCCCAACATCAAGAGATGCATCCAATGTCTTCAGGCGCTCTTCACATTTATGCCGCCTTCGAAGGTCGAGGCGCGGACACACTTGCAGATGGGCCAGATCCTCATGGCCTACACCAAGAACATCGATCTGGCGCGCCAGCACCTGGAGAAGGCGTGGAGCATATCCGAGCCGCTGCCCAACTTCGATGTTAAGTTCGACACCGCTTCCTTGCTGGCCCAACTGCATCTGCAGACGGACCTGAACTCCCATCAGGCCAAGGCGATGCTGCGGCGAGCCGTGGAACTTTCGCAGCAAAACGTGTACTGGCACTGCAAGCTACTGCTCCAGCTGGCCCAAATCCACGCCAGCGACCGCGAGTACTCGCTGGCCTCCGAGCTGCTGGCCGTGGGCGCGGAAAGTGCCGACGAGGCGAGCGCCACGTACCTGAAAGTGCTGTTCCTGCTCTCCCGCGCCATGATCCTCATGATCGAGCGCAAGACCAACGATGTGCTCGCCCTGCTCAATTCCGCCGGCCAGATCATTGACAACAACATACCCAATCCGCATCAGAAGGAGTACCTCAAGGTGTTCTTCCTGGTGCTACAGGTGTGCTACTACCTCGCATTGGGCCAGGTGAAAACGGTGAAGCCCAGCCTGAAGCAGCTGCAGATGTCCATACAGACGATAATGGCGCCAAATTGGCCAACGGACGAGGCGATTTTTGGCGCAAATCAGCTTGAGATGTTCGTGTGGCTGCCCAAGGAGCAGCTTTACGTGCTCGTGTACCTGGTGACCGTGTCGCACTCCATGATGGCGGGTTACATGGACAAGGCGCAGAAATACACGGAAAAGGCGCTTACCCAGATTGAGAAGCTGAAGCAGCAGGAGGACAAGCCTATCCTGTCCGTGTTTAAAGTGATCCTGCTGGAGCATATTGTGATGTGCCGCATGGTGATGGGCAACCGGGAACTGGCCATTCGGGAAATAGCTGCCGCGAGAGACGTTTGCCTGGCGGCTCCGCAACGCAGCCTGCTGCGACGCCACTCAGCCCAACTGCACTGTCTCATCGGTCTGTACTCCATGTCCACCAGCTTCTTCGAACACGCCGAGCGGCAGTTCGTCGTGTGCGTGAGTGAGACCACTGAGCGGGACCTGAAGCTTTTTGCCAACCTCAACCTGGCGATCATTTACCTGCGTACCAAGCGGGAAGCGGACCTCAAACAGATCCTGGACGCCGTATCCACGGAAAACACGCACACGTACAGCAGCCAAGCGCTGATGGGCGGCTTCTACTACGTCCAGGGCCTGCACGCCTTTCACAAAAACAGCTTCCACGAGGCCAAGTGAGTAGTGTTAGGAATCCTCTTTAGATGTCATGTTTTATATACTTCTCATCATCTTCTTTCACAGACGCTTTCTGCGTGAAACCCTGAAGATGGCCAACGCCGAAGACCTCAATCGACTGACTAGCTGCTCGTTGGTTTTGCTCTCGCACGTCTTCCTCAGCATCGGTAACTCAAAGGAAAGCATGAACATGGTGACGCCGGCCATGCAACTGGCCAGCAAGATACCCGACATCCACGTCCAGCTGTGGGGATCGGCAATACTCAAGGACCTGCATCGTATGTCAAAGGATGTGCAACACGAAAAGGATGCTTATGCCAACCACGTGAAATACTCGGAGAACCTGATTGCGGACCAGCGGAAGTGCGTCCAAAGTGCGCACCACGAGCTTGTCAACTGGTTCCAGGGCGATCCGCCCGTGACGAGCGGTCCGCCTGCACCCGCCGTCCTGCTCCTGCCCGAGTCCTCCGTCGCACCCTCAGTCGCCGTCATCGCCTCCACATCGGCAGCCATGCAGCCGGCGGGGCAGTACGGTCAGTTCTACTAGCAATGAGAAGATGATGCAATGTACCATTTAAGCTTTTATTTTTATCTACGACCTAGCGACTAAGTTAAGACTAAAGATGTTCTAAAGTTGTGAATTTTGTCATAAACTGTGTTCCCAAGGGGAAGATAAGAAGGAATTGTAAGTGGACGTGTTGTGCGATGTTATTTTGGTTGAACTGGGATTCGCTTACAGGGAAAATAGGTGTCCTTAGAGTATATCATTTTTGACTTTGGGAGTAAATTACTCATTTCTTTATCTAATAGATAAGCAGAAAATCATTCCTATAAAATAACATATGTATGTCAGGTCGATCTTAAACGGGGACTACATTGTCTTGATACTTTTTTTACAATATTTCTATTGAGTTTAAAAGTCGCATCCCATTAATTGCACGGTTCCCACATCTACTTATAGCATAAGTGCAGACTCGGTAATCTCATTTAAGTCTTCCTCGAGTGCTCCGCTTCCGTTCTCCTTGTTGCTAAGAAAGTTGAATTGTACCAGGCGTTTGTCGTGCTGCTCGTGGCCGGCCAAATGTGATCGCATGTCGGGCATTGACTTGAACTCCTCGTTGCACACCGGGCAAATGTAAATACGATCGCCTTGGTGGGTGCGCTGGTGCATCTGGCAGTCGCCCCGTTGCGTGAAGGTCTTCGAGCAAAAGGGACAAACATACGGCCGCTCACCTGTGTGCGTTCTTCGGTGGTTCTTGAGTACGTTCAGGGCTGTGAATCTCATGGGGCACAGATCGCAGGCGTAGGGCCGTTCGCCGGTGTGCTTCCGTTTGTGCTTGGCCAGCGAGCAGCTGGTGGTAAACCTGGCCAGGCACACCTCGCACTCAAAGGGCTTGTCACCGGTGTGGGTGCGGGCGTGCGAGGCGAGCTCCGCCTTAGTCACGAACGAGTGCGGGCACAGCTCGCACTTGAAGCTCTTTGTCTCCGAGTGACGCAGCTTGTGCTGGCGCAGATTCGCGTTCTGGGTGAAGCTCTTTCCGCAGATATTGCATAAGAAGGGTTTCTCACCGGTGTGGATGCGCATGTGGTCACGCAACGTTGATAGCATGGTGAATACTACAAATTAAGAGTCGCTTTAGTAGGTTTCCCGCCAAATCTTTGTTCGCTTTTTGCTTACCCTTCTGGCAGACGGTGCACTGATTGCGCAGATTCCTCTTGTGGCCCTGGACCATGTGCTTGCTCAGCTGCTCCTTGGAGTCACACTGAATTCCGCACTCCTGGCAATTGTGAGCACCATGACTGGCCTGATGCTCTGCCAGATGATCCGGCGACACAAAGACCTTTTCGCACTCATTGCACTTGAAGTTGCGGTTGATGCATCCCTTTTGGCGTCTATGGATCATAAGGGATTTCTCCAGTGCAAAGCCCGCATTGCACCGATCGCAGTGGTACTTTAGCTCAGGTGTGACGGCTGCTCCTGATGCTGTGCCCACACTGCTTACTGTACCGGTGGTTGCTCCTGCGGCAGCATTCAGCGATTTGCGGTGTGTTCCCAGCCGTAGCTGTTTGGAGGGAGACGCTGCTTCTGGCGATGGCGTGGCCTGCACGTGCTGCTTAACCACTGCCCGCCGGCGAGAGGCTCTTTTAGCCGGCTGGGTCAGTTTCTCTCCCTCCTCGGCTTCCTCTTTGGGACTCTCAGGATTTCCTTCTTTTTCGCTGTGCTGCTGCGTCAAGAGCTTGGCAGCGCTCTTTCTGGTGGTCACCTGTGGAGCGGGTACTGTGATGACCTCCGTTTCGTTATCGACTCCTTCGAAAATGGCCAGGTTGCACTCCCTGATCTGTTGCTCCAGCTCGTTGTCATCCCCCTCGTATATGACATTGGTTTGGGTGAACACCACTTGCTTTTCGTCCTTCAAGCTGCCCTGAACCTGCAAGATGAGACTGGTAGTCTTCTCAACGGGCTCATCCGGCAGCTCGTAGTCAAAGACCTCTCCCTCGCCGTCATAGTCCAGGTCCACCGAAATCGTGGACTTGACCAGGCTGGTGTTCTGTTCGGCGTCTGTGGTGGCCACCGCATCTGTTTGCACGGAGGCAGTGCATCTGCTGGGCTCCCAGCTGGTGGTCTGCACCGCCTGATCCGCCGTTGAGACTGGACCACTGATGGACACTTTGTTATCGGGCTCCTCGGGCAGGGCATTCGGCAGCAATTGGCGCAGGGTGCGACTGGAGTTCTCGCACTTGATCTTGAAGGTGTAGCACCTTGAGATCTCACTCAAGCAGCCCAGACACACCTTCTGGGGTAGATTATCGTGGCGGCGGGGCTTAAAAGCGTTAAATCACCCTGATTAACATGAAAATCCGGATTAGTTTTGGTCCTTGCATACCTTGGTTTTTGTGAAATCCCGGATCATGTCCGCCAGGCAGCTTCCCGATCCACCGTCGTAAATGGACAGAAAGGGTTCCGTCGAGCTCAGGCAAGTCAAGCAAATCTTGTCCACATCCATATCGCGACGCAATCTCAATCTCTCATAAAAACAACAAAATAATAATTAAAGATAAGCGGTATGACTGCAGTTCTCTTCACAAAATATACCGATTTACATAAAATGCACCTGGTCACACCTCTATCGCTGGTGGCGGTTTAATTTTTATTTCAAAAATAATTTTAAAGAATTGCATTGGATGCTAGGATATTGAATTTTACAGCCAAAAGTAATAGTTTCCAAAAACAAAATGAAGTTACATAAAAATTAAAATGAAACTATGACTTCTAGAAAATAATTTAAGTTTATTTTAATTTTTTAAAAAACTCAAACTTAAAAAACAAATTTTTACTTCAACCGATATTAGCTTTCAATTTGATTTAGCATTGTCACGAAAGTATCGCTCATCTCTATAGATTTGAGGTACTTGATAAAGATAAGCTCTTTTAATCACAATCAGTATTAACAAAACCTTATTGTAGATTGAAATTATGTCGAAATCAGAGGAGTTCACATTTCGGCGCGCTCGAGCTGAAGATATAAAAGATGTGCTCTCTATGATTCAGGTTGAGACTATTAAAGTTCTCATTTGATACATTTTAATAAGGCTTTTGAATTTATTGCAGGAACTGGCCGACTTTGAGAAAATGAGCAACGGTCCACAGCTAACCGAGGCTGGTAAGTAATATTATTTTAAAACTAGTATAATCAACTTAAATATGTTCTTCCCGTAAGATCTTAGAAGAGATGCAGGACTAACTGGTGGCCCCGAATATTGTGAAGTCTATGTGCTTATAGATAATGCTATAAGGTGAGTTCTAAATAAAATTGCTTAAGGTAAAAGGAAGAAATATTAATTATGCATATATATGCATATACCCACTTTCCTAGCCAGGCGATTGGCTACTCCATTTGCTACAAGGCCTACTCCACTTGGCAGGGTCGCTACTTTTTCGTGGAGGACATCTACGTGCGCCCAGAGCACAGAAAGCGCGGAGCCGGTAAGCGGATCTTTCTGGAGGTTTCCGCCCGTGCCGTAGAGCTTAAATGCCCGCGTCTTGAATTTAATGTGCTGGAGTGGAACCCCGCCCGCAAGTTCTACGAAAGCCTTGGAGCCGTAGATTTGACGGCCAAAGAGGGCTGGCACTACTACCGCGTTGAAGAGCAGCAGCTGGCCAAATTGGCCCAGGATCTAACAAGGTCTTAATTAAAATCCACTTTAAATTTTTACTACTTTATGGTAGAAAGATAAATAATTAATAATACTTGACCATAGGCCATATATGCTACGAGTACATTGCAATTATGTTATATTCTATTTGGCTTCTCACTGATCCCCGGCCACGCTGGCTATGACATGGATCTGCATGCTCTTCGTGGAGTTGTACACCTGTCCGGGCGGAAAGGGATGCACCTTGGAGTGGGCATCGGTCTTGCTCTTCCCTCCGGCAGTGTACTTGGACAGTCGGATGCTGGGCATAGGCAGGAATCCGGTGCTCAACGGCATCACATCCAGGGATATGGAGTGACTGTCAACGTCTTTCATGGACACGACACCTGGAAGGTTTAGTAGCAAAACATTAGCCAACAAATCACAAAAGTAAGATCGTCAAAGTTAAGCAAATTTATGTTGTGTTAAATGTTTCCAATTAAAAGCAAGGGCATATCTAGTTAGTGCTACGTGTTTCCTACACCAGAGAACTTACCCATATCTTATAATGCAAAAGTGAATCGTGTGTAGAAAAATCAGAATTAAATCATAAGCAAAGACAGGCAGAAAAGTAAAAAGACTCCAACTCACCCGCTGAGCGACCGCAAACGGCCCAAAGATTCTGGTCATTGAGTACCTCGTACATGAGATCCGTGTAGGGGTTCTCGTGGACCTTGGTGATCTTCAGGTTCATGTTGCACACCGTGCGCAGGCGGCACAGCTCATTGGGTTCCAGCTGCGCTTGCAGCTTGAAGAGAGTTGTGTAGTCCACCAGATCGAAGGCACATCCGTAGGTTCTCCACACACTCGGTTGCGATAGGGGGGCATACTTGATTACAAAGTGCACTTTGACGACGGGCAGTTCGTGCTCTGTTTTTAGGGGCTCCACTTGGATCTCATACAAAAAAGTGACAGTCAGGGATTTGTAGATTTCCTAAAAGACAAGCCATTAGAATATATGTAATACAATCAATTTTCCCTTACGATGGGCTGATGAGGCTCTGGATTAAGGTCCAACAGTTGTACCCCGGGGACGTCGCACTTGACCTGAGCATGCTGCAAAAGTAGATGCGCATCCAGGCCCTTCATGATCACCTGTAGGAACTTTTGAGTGCCGCACGTGTGCAGCCGGCAAGTGGCCTCCATGGCTGGTTGAAAGTCAACAGGGATAGGTAGCTCAGTTCGCGACCATGGGCAACTAAGCGCAATGTGATGCTCATGATGCTTGGAAACCTTTCGGCCCGGCATATCCGTAAGCACCTCTAGTGGAATCTTGCGCTCTTCGAACGATTTGAATTGCACCAGCGGCACCTGAAGCAGACTCTCAAAAGATGTATCATCATTATACGCTGCTTCATCCGACGTATTCGGCGCCAGACGTATGCGTAGATTCTTGGAGCAACGCAGTGTGATCTTGGCATCGGGCGGAAAGATGAAACTGCCACCGGAAACATTTAAGTTGATAGGCTGCACTATACCAGCTATCAGGGTCTTGAACTCTAGTGAAGCACTCGCAGGCTTGGTGCTGATCTCAAAGCTGGGAGGCGTGAACGGCAGCTGCTCCGACAGGAACTCAAGACTGGACATGCTAACGCAGAGCTATAGATAAAGATATATAAAAATATTAATATATTGGCCAAAAGTGCATACAATGTGACCCACCTGTTTGAATTGCCAGCTGCCCACTCGAGTGGCCTTTGCTTTGAGCTCGACTAAGTTTACGCCCGGTTGAAGGGCAATGTTCTCCGCCTGCACAAAGTTGGTGAAGTCCGCCTGGACACTAGGCGAGAGCTTCCGCTTGGTGCTGCTGGTGCGTCGAACGGGTTGATTTGTCTTGGGCATGTCGCAAGCCACATCGGCAGAATGAAGTCGATTGTCCTGTTTGTAGACTAGCTGAAGGGAAACCTTCAAGCGGGAAGTGGACTCCTTGACCTTCACCGCAGAGGGAGAGGCATTCAGGCTAACATTCTCCATGGCCAGTTCCAGAGGGGCCGCCTGTAACTCATAGCACAGCTTGATGTTTTCAGCCACGATCCCACGCGGATAAAGACTCTCCACTTTCAGCTGCACCAGGATATAATCATCCTGTATAATGGGTTTTTGGTTAACAACCTCGATGTCCAGGACGCGAAAGTGATCTTCGAGCACACAAAAGTTGGCATTCTCCATGGACGGTTGAGCCGAAAGTGTAGTCTTCAGGGTTTTCAGCGACTTGAGAAACTCGTCGAAGTAGAAGGTTCGCACCAAAGTTTCCAGCTCTGCACAACACGAGATGGAGCTGCAGGTCTTGGTGTAGGCCAGTGAGTCGCCCATCTTGCGGTAGCAGTTGGCCAGTTCAAGCAGCGTCTGGGAGCTCAGCGTGTGCCAGTTCTCCGCCTTCAGTTCCCTGAGAAGATCCGTGAAGAAGCCAACAGCCTTGTGCGGTTCGTTTAGGGCACAATAGAAGTTTCCCAGATCTAGGCCCACTAAACGGGCTGATCGCAAACGGGTGACATGCTTGTACGTACTGATTGCGAGCTCCGCAAGCTCCAAGTAAAGCTTCTGGAAGGCTTGATTGGATCCCAAGGCCTCCTTTAACTGTTCGGCAGCCGATTTTTTGGGCTTGCGATTAGGAGAACGTTCCCGGAGCTGAGGTGTAGCCTGGAGGAATTGATGCTGCTCGGGCGGGGTATCTCCTATTCCCGACGACAGCTGCACCACTATGTGCAGCTGCTCTGAAGTGGGCGTAAAGCCGGGCAGAAGACCACATAATTTGCCCAGTTCATATAGCTTGTCTTTGGCCAAGTTCCAGATAGGAGCGCAGTGCTGGAAACAGGTAACCTCGTTGGGTTCCATGGCTTGTTCGCATAGCTGCAGAACCTCCAGGGCGCAGACGAATTCCCAGCACCAAAGAGCTCCCTCCTGGCACTCCAGCTTAATGAATTCCACCTCGTGCAAGGTAGAGAAGAGAAAGTTAAGAAGCCTCTTTGCGATCTCCGGAATGTCGTTGCAAGTGAGCAGTAGATAGGCTTGTCGTTCGAACAGATAGTTGCGGAATTCCAGCAATGAAACGCCCTCGTCGCGGATCTTGTTCCGCATTTCGAACCTGTCCGGTCTGGTTAGGCAAATGCCATGGAATGCGTCCAACGGCCGGCGAAAGTGGCTCAGCCACTGCTGCTTCTCGTTGAGGCCAGTGTGGGTGATGAACTGCGAGAACATGGCGTCCAGCTCATCGTACTGTATCAGCGCCTCGGTCGGCAGTTCCAGCTTTTCGAAGATCAGTGCCAAGTCCTCCTGCATGAAGAAGTACTGGCGAAAGTCCCAGCCATCCACATTACGCTTCTCGCGCTTGCTCCGTAAGAGCTCCTCGTACTTGACAATGTTGCGATTGTAGCTGGTGAGCATAAGGAAGCGGATGCGCTGCACCAGGCAGCGGAAGGACTCGGTGGACTTCTGTTCGAACTTGGCTGGGTTAAGGACTGATATGCAGCGGTCGTCGTTCTTGCTTCCAAAGTCCAAGCGTATCTTGTCCAGGACAGTCGTGCGTGGCATAAAATTCTTTGTCTTTCGCATGTCCAGTGTCTCCACCAACAGAATCATCCAGTCTGAGATGCCATAGCTGGTGAGTATCTTTAGCCAGGTGTCGATCTCCTCCCTGATGGTTCCCTTGTAGGTGTCCACGTCCTGGAAGATAGTTTATTAAAGGTGATTAAGGGATTCCTTGACCATTTGCCAACCCACATTGCACTCGGTGACGAAGATGTGCAGGATTGGGTGCTCCAAGATGCTCCAGTCACCCTGCTTGTACTTCTCCAAGGCCGCCACATTGAACTGCTGGGTCTGGGCCTCCAGGCGAACGTGTTTCGTGGGGCGTTGGAAAGTGCGTCGCCACTCGCAGGTGTCCAGGGGAATGGCGTTCAGGATCTGGGACTCCAGCGAGCGGAACAGCGGGCACGAGCCGGAATCTGTGTGTAAAATCATTAAGATTAAATGCTTATCGAAATTGATTACAACTCACAAGTAATTATGGGTTTTATCTGCATTGTTTTTGTATTTTTTGTTTATTTCATTGGACAAACGAAAGCCACCCAACAATTGGCCAAAACAGCTGATTAAAAAGCAAGGGCGTGAGAATCGATTGTCTTTGAATTTCTGTTATCAGTTATCGGGGGAGAGGAATTTTAAATTTAAAACAATTAAAAATATTTTTAATAAAGCCTAGGGGACTTAAACAATTATTAAATGTGATACAACAATTAAATATTACAGGTTTGAGCTATTTCTAAGCATTCAACAGGTGTTTCCTTAGCAGCCCTGACCAATGACGTAGCCCAGAAAATTTTAAGGGGGTTTAAAATACTATGCTAAGTGAAATTAAACAAAATGGCCTTTTATATTTGTTTTAATTTAAGTTTAAGCTATTATTTTTATAATCAATATTTTTAGGGACTCATCCCCCTTCGCCGCACCCCTGTCTTCTTTGGCTTGGTTAAAAATCGATACCACCCACCGTCGCCTATCGAACAGCTGATAGTGAAATCAGGTTTGGCAGTCCAATTGGAAACAATGCAGAAATAATATTTGTGCGTAACACGCCAACAAAAGACACTCGCGAGACACTTTCACTGAATGCTCGACCAGGACACGGCTGGAGACTAGCTAGCCCCACCATGGACATGGCCAGGAGCATCTTTGGCCGCGACCACGAGGGTTACGTGGGCCGTGAAGAGCATACGGTGGGTGCAAATTGACCAGAAAAGATTGCTTATCATGGTAATTAATATTTATCGTTCCACCTTTGCACTGCCAACAGCGCAAACTACAGAACCTCGGCTCGGAAGACGATCTGGGCGAGCTGCCCCCCATGATGGAGGAACTGAGTGTGGCCGATGGCCTGCGTCCGAATCCCGGGGGGCCATTCTCAGCCCTAACCGCCTCAATGTGGCCGCAGGAAATTCTGGCCAAGTTGGGCGGCGGTGCTGAGCTGGCCTCCGGCCCAAATGACCAACCAGAGTACCGCTTCGATGAGTTCGGATTCCGGGTGGAGGAGGAGGACGGACCGGAGCAGAGCTCCAACAAATTGCTCAGCATACCTTTTGTGGAGGACGCCCAGCAACGGCTGCAGTGGATCGCCCACCTGGAGTTCTCCCACAACAAGGAGGCCACGGAGCTCAGCTGGGAGCATGTGGATGTGATGCTACCACGCACCGAAAAGCTGCGCAACATGGTCCGCCAGGGTATTCCTCACACCCTGCGTGCCCAGATGTGGATGCGCCTGTCTGGAGCGCTGGCCAAGAAGCAGAAGAGCGAGACCAGCTACCATGATATAGTCAAGGGTAGGAGCTTCACGAATATAGATAATTTAAATAATATAAAAATTCCCTCATATTAGCCTCTAGCAATGATCAGCTGATGACTTCGAAGCAGATTGAGAAGGATCTTCTGCGCATCCTGCCAACCAATGCCTGTTTCAGCAATCCGAACGGAACGGGCATTCCACGCCTTCGCAGAATCCTAAGGGGCATCGCGTGGCTTTTCCCAGACATCGGTTATTGCCAGGGAACCGGAGTGATCGTGGCTTGTCTGCTGCTTTTCATGGAGGAGGAGAACGCCTTTTGGATGATGGCCACCATTGTGGAGGATCTGCTGCCAGCTTCCTACTACAGCTCCACTCTGCTGGGCATCCAAGCTGATCAGCGCGTGATGCAAACGCTCATAGCCAATTACCTGAGCAGCGTGGACGAGTCCTTGCGAAAGCACGACATCGAGCTGTCGCTGATCACGCTGCATTGGTTCCTCACCCTGTTCGCCAACGTAGTGCATATGAAGATCCTAGTGCGTATCTGGGATTGGTTCTTCTACGAGGGCTCCATCGTGCTGTTTCAGTTGACGCTGGGCATGCTTAAGGTGAAGGAGCAGGATCTAAAGCACCTCGAGAACTCCGCACAGATTTTCAATTCGCTCTCAGACATTCCCGGCGAAGTCACCGACGTCGAAGTGCTATTCCGCCAGGCTCTGGAAGTGGGCGGCTCGCTTAGCCAGACGGTAATCGACACCCATCGTCGGCGCCACCTGGCCTATCTCATGGCGGATCAAGGCCACCAGATAGGAAACCCCGAGGCTGCCCCTAATCTTCCCAAGCAGCAGCTAGCCCGGAGACAGGTGCGCAAAAGCAAATCCATCCTGGAGGCCTTTCTCTTCCGCGGCGACGCCAGCGATGGGGATCAGTTGAAGAACAAGAACATACGGCAAACCGAGATCTTGGTGGACCTAAGAGAGGCTATTCTCAAAGTGGGTCGCCATTTCATCACCATTGAGCCCAAGCTGTCCGGCCATATCCAGCTGACTGCCAACTACAGCACCGAGTCGCATGCCAAGGACCACGAGAACTTCATCAATGTGGCAAGGACGCGGAAGCGACGGGCCAAGGCCTTGCACGACTTTGAGCGTCACGATGACGATGAGTTGGGCTTTCGGCGGAACGACATCATTACGATCATCAGCCAAAAGGACGAGCACTGCTGGGTGGGCGAACTTAACGGACTGCGTGGTTGGTTTCCGGCCAAGTTTGTTGAACTGCTGGACGAGCGGAGCAAGCTGTACACTTCGGCGGGAGATGATGCCATTTCGGAGACAGTGACGGACCTGGTGCGGGGAACTTTGGCGCCGGCCATCAAGGCCTTCCTGGAGCATGGCATGAAGCGTCCCACGTTTCTGGGCGGACCCATCCATCCGTGGCTGTACATCGAAGAAGCGGCCACCCGGGAGGTGGAGAAAGACTTCGAGTCGGTGTACAGCCGTCTAGTGCTGTGCAAGACGTATCGACTGGATGAGGATGGCAAGGTGCTGACGCCCGAGGAGCTGCTCTATCGTTGCGTCCAGGCCATCAATCAGACGCACGACGATGCCCACGCCCAGATGGACGTCAAGCTGCGCTCGCTCATCTGCCTGGGCCTCAACGAACAGGTTCTGCATCTCTGGCTAGAGGTGCTTTGCGCCTGCCAGGAGGTCGTACAGAAGTGGTACCACTCGTGGAGCTTCATCGACTCACCCGGCTGGGTGCAGATCAAGTGCGAGCTTCGGATTCTCTCGCAGTTTGCTTTCAACCTCAACCCCGACTGGGAACTGCCGCCAAAGCGCGGCAAGGAGTCGCAGCCGCTCAAAGACGGAGTGCGGGACATGCTAGTGAAGCACCATCTCTTCTCGTGGGATTTGTGAAGATCGCTCCCGCCTTGTACAGAGTTCCAGAATCGTTGGCAATCAACCGCGTATCTAATATCTCATTTCTCCCTGTCGTTTCTTTCATTTCCAAGTGCAATCGCAATCGTTTGAATCGTAGTAGCTAGCATCCGCTTTTTTTTAGTACTTCTTTGTTGTCGTACGCCTAACTTAAGTGCTTTATCATAACGATCTTTAGCTGTAACTATTACTATTACTTTAAATCGCCCTATGTATAGCTCGAGCCGTTTGTTTACTTAGTGTCCATCCATTATTATAAAACCTAGACCACACCAATCTACTAAATTACAAATGTAACGTACCTTTAAATGGAAATCAAATCTTATAAAGTACATTCATATTTATTACTATATACACATAGATGTTTAACTGTCTAAATGCATTTCATTAAAGTTTAATATATATATTTAAATTGTACCCAAACCGGAAGTTTTTAGTTGCACACCAATCCCAAGTAGTCGTCCATCAAGGTGCCAATGGCGAACTAAAAGAAAAGTAACTTTGAGATGCGAAAAACTTGGTTTATAGGATGAAACTTACGATGCCTGTGGCGTCCACTCGGGTTCCCACAATCTTAAGCCGTATTTTATCCTCTCCGGAGATGACCACATCCTCATCTTTGCTCTTGTAACAGGGGGGATTACCATTAGGACAGAATTGCATGTCAGCGGGAATAGACTAAAGGAGTTTACACGTTAGTATTGCATGATTCCGTGACGATAATAATGTAATTTCACCCACATGATGCGAAATGAAGCAGGAAAGCGGACCGATTTCCGCAAACATGCCCACTTTGTTGATCTGCTTGACCACCGCGTCCAGCACTTCGCCCTTAAAGGGCCGGAAGACGATGGCTTTGTACTTCACCGGATAAACCACGAATCCCTGGCCCGGCTGGATGACTCCGGATCCGATCTGGTCTATCGTCGTGACCGCTATCACGAATCCATACTTTCCCGTGCAGGTGCCCTCCACCTCGGAGTAGAGCTTCTGCTTCACGGTCTCCAGCAGCTGCGGGCCAAAGTAGCGTGGATGCAGAAGGATCTCGTGCTCCAGCGATATCTACGGTGGAGGAGGGTTAGTGACTTTTACCCGGACTCCAAAACAGATGTACTCACGTGGTAAAACATGCCTAATAGTGGTTATTTAGCTAAAAACTAAAATAAACAGCCGGAAAAGTAAAAGACGCCGCCTGATTGTGTGACCAAACTTGGCGAAGCGAATAAACCAAAATCGAGGAAATTTACCGCCAATAATGGTAAGGGCGGGAATTTTAAAAATCCAAATTGGAAAGTAACAGGCATAAAAAATCCAATTTTACGTATGTAAGGGTTTACAAGCTAATATTGTTAAAAGGTATAGGATACTATTAATTAAATACAAATTAACAATTATCAACAGCCTTTTTGTCACTAAGCGTCTTGCGTTTTTATTGATAATTTACATACAAGTACATACTAAATCTCACAAAACAACACAATCTAATCATCTTTAAAGCCCAATGAAAAGTCTTGGGCCTCACCTCCTTTCCGGAAGATCCGTACATAAGCGGACTTTAAGCCAAACTTCCAAATGGCGACGTAGGGCAAGTAATAGGTCATCACGTCCACCAGCCAGACGCGGAAATTGAAGTACCACCGCACCAGGGCGTACCTGTGCAGGTAGGTTACAATAAACAGGCCGTAGCTGACGATAAATCGATCCCACCATCCCATGTCGTAATAGTACATCTTCTGCTCGGGATCCTGCTGCACACCGTTCTCATGATCGAAGCTGTAGTACTCGTAGCCTTTGACGCAGGCCAGTCGCTTGGCGAAGAATATGTTGGCGTCCACGGAGAACATAGTGTTCATATGCCACAGACCGTTGATCAGGGCCACCGTCATGTGGTAGAAATCGTCGCCGGTGTTTGCCAATGCCGGTTCGTAAACCTTTCGCATCACAATGTCCAAGCGAAGCTTTGACTCGGCCCAGTTTTTTCCGCAGATATTGTACTCTTCCTTGATGCCCAGCAGATGGCCCAGAACACGCCACATGTGCGTGGTGGCCTCTAGAAAGTCCTGGTCATTCAACTTTATGCGATGGGCCCCCATCGTAATAAAGCCAATGAATCCGAACTGGGTCAGGGCCAAGTCCTTTTGGGTGATCTGGCCAGCTCCTCTGCGGGCACAGGCGTGACTGGAGCGGCTGTGTGCTTTTCTCACTGCCGCAATGCTGGTCCAGAACCGGCTCCCACGGTCAGCAATATTGAAGTTATACCAGGCTTGCGTGTGGAAAATAGTGCGCACATAGCGACGGTAGGCGGTGAACGCTGTGGAGGATTGGCGAGTGCACGAAAGCACCCGGAGAATCGAGGGAACAGCCAGCACCGCAACTAGACCTGTCAGCATTCCAGCATTCATCACAAAGCGATACTTGCTGAAGTAAGTCTGACCACTGCGCAAAAAGGGGAATACAAATTAGATAGATATATTGAAATTCATACATACATAGACAATAAGTATTATTTATATCTTCGCATTTTAAACTTATATCTATACATTTTAAAGAAGTTTCTATAATCAACCTAAAAATGTTTTATAGAAAAGCGTAATTTTTGTTATTTGTTTTTTTTAAATACTTTAAAAACAAATTGGAAAACCAATTATGGATCAGAAATTTCCAGGATCGGGTTTTATTAAGCTTATAAAATTGAATCATTTTAGTTATTTTACTTATTAAATACTTTAAAATCAAATTGGAAAACCAATGATGGTTTACAATCTGAAGTTCATAGCTGTTAGTGCACAAACACATTATTTAGCTTATGGAATTTAATCGTAAGTTAGCTTTATAAACATAGTTGGAGATGAGTAAACAAACTTATGATAAATGAAATGAGATTCAATGGATGGAAAATGATGAATCATTATTAATCATTATAATCAACTTCCATAATACAAATTGTAAATGCCATAATCGTACGACTTAAAGTCTAAATCCATTGAACAATAAGTCACGCAACTTACCGCCTGAAAAGCTGCTCATCGTACCATGAAGGTAGTTCCAGCTCCGCCCCGCTGTCGCCCTCCTGGCTGCCGTCCTTGAGCAGGTGCTCCAGATAGACCTCTGGGTCCTCCAGATTCGGGAGCTGTTCCTTGGAGCCGCCCTCCGCTGCATTATGCCCATCTTTGGTTTGCTCCGCTGACTGCATTTTCCCACTGTCCCCTGGAAAGTGATCAAAGCGATGGAAGAAAACGAGCTTGAGGGCCAAATTCAGATTCACGCACAAATGAAAGAAGAAAGAAGAGACAAACAAAATCGTCGGCGTGCCAAGAGAGAAAGTTTTTCTTTGAGCCCGCTTAGCTTAGCCAATTGAAACCACATATCCACTGTGCACTTACACGTCTCACACTCGGGCATTTCGGACAAGCTGCTACTGTTCGATCCAGAAACCTGCATGTCGTCTCAATTATTGCTTGTTAAACTATTTAGCGAATACACCAGTTGAGCTCGTTATGTGCAAAAACATTTTACACACACAATGGGGAGAATTGCAAAGGCTATGATTCACGGCTTCCCCTCGTCGCTGCGGCCAGGGAACTGAACTGCAACTGCCGCGGAAGCATCAACAAATAGTAATTGTAAGCCGGTCATTGGCGCGGAAACTGGTTTCGAACCATTAAAGCTGATAACGAATATAGTAAACTTTTGTTTATGCAATTTAGTGTGACAGCAGCTGCAACCGTTAAAATATACCATTTCACAAAAAAAAATCGTACCAAAAGTAAGCGCGCTTTTTAAACTTTCTATATTCATTAATTAAAATAAAAAAATTATATTTATGGACGAGACAGATATGGGCAATAAAGAAATTTTTTTGCCAGGTACCATTCAAAGTTTAACCTGAATTTCTTTATTAAAAACCCACTTGTAAAAAAAGTATTTAAAATACCAAAATACCATGCAGTCACAGTATCTGTTCCTACCGTGACTTTGCTATCGTTATCGCTATCGAATATGGCAGTCCTGCCGGTAATCGTTTGCATTGCATCTCTATCAGCAACGACGCGCTTGCAAAAAAAAAAAGAAGGAAATTAGCCATTTCCCATTTAGCGCTGACGTTACGCCGTTAAAAGTGTGTGTAACCGGCCAGAAATTGTTCAAATTCATACCTCTTTGACTTCTAGTCAATTGTCGGCTGCGAAAGCTTGTAATCCGTAGCGGGTTACATTAGTTTCCGTGCACACGTTTTGCCGCTTCGGCTTTTGTTTTGGCGCCCGAATTTTTCGGCTGCCTACTTTAGACGCAGACTGAGGAATTGCGTGCCCAGAAGCCTCGAAATGGTGGATCGCAGCGACAATGGTAAGTCCCAGCTAGGAGTTAATTAGCGCAGTGTGTAACCGGCGTCCTTTAGCAGCGGAATCCTTTGACGACGCCGTCGAGGAGCGCGTGATCAACGAGGAGTACAAGATCTGGAAGAAGAACACGCCGTTCCTGTACGACCTGGTCATGACGCACGCCCTCGAGTGGCCCTCGCTGACCGCCCAGTGGCTGCCGGACGTGACCAAGCAGGACGGCAAGGACTACTCGGTGCACCGCCTCATCCTGGGCACACACACATCCGACGAGCAGAACCACCTCCTCATCGCCAGCGTCCAGCTGCCCAGCGAGGATGCCCAGTTCGATGGATCGCACTATGACAACGAAAAGGGCGAGTTCGGCGGTTTCGGATCGGTGTGTGGCAAGATCGAGATCGAGATCAAGATCAACCACGAGGGCGAGGTCAACCGGGCGCGCTACATGCCCCAGAATGCCTGTGTGATCGCCACCAAGACGCCGTCGAGCGATGTCCTGGTGTTCGACTACACGAAGCACCCTAGCAAGCCGGAGCCTTCCGGCGAGTGCCAACCCGATCTGCGGCTACGGGGTCACCAGAAGGAGGGCTACGGTCTCTCGTGGAATCCCAACCTCAATGGTGAGTGCGTAGCTGTACTAACTTTATCACTATTGAACACAATTATATACACAGAAAGAAACGATTGTTCGATAAAATATACTTTTTTAGTTACAGATTTTAAATTTTCAAACATGTATGATATCAAAAGATCCATAGAATCTAGGATACATAACAATTACATACTTATAAATATTAAATCTAGCACTCTCAAATGAACAAAGATATTGTTCATACTGCTAGAATTCTGCTTTATAAGTTATCTTCCTACAAATTCAACTTTTAATACTAATCCTTACTTGTTTTTACCTTTACAGGCTACTTGTTGTCGGCCTCCGATGATCACACCATCTGCTTGTGGGACATCAATGCCACGCCCAAGGAGCACCGCGTGATTGATGCCAAGAACATCTTCACCGGACACACCGCTGTCGTAGAGGACGTGGCCTGGCATCTGCTCCACGAGTCTCTGTTCGGCTCGGTGGCTGACGACCAGAAGCTGATGATCTGGGATACGCGCAACAACAACACCTCAAAGCCCTCGCACACGGTGGACGCCCACACGGCCGAGGTCAACTGCTTGAGCTTCAATCCCTATTCGGAGTTCATCCTGGCCACCGGCTCTGCCGACAAGACCGTGGCTCTGTGGGATCTGCGTAATCTCAAGCTAAAACTACATTCCTTCGAGTCGCACAAGGACGAGATCTTCCAGGTGCAGTGGTCCCCGCACAACGAGACCATTCTCGCCTCCTCCGGCACTGACCGGCGCCTGCACGTTTGGGATCTGTCCAAGATCGGCGAGGAGCAGAGCTCGGAGGATGCTGAGGATGGACCGCCCGAGCTGCTATTCATTCACGGCGGCCACACGGCCAAGATCAGTGATTTCTCCTGGAACCCCAACGAGCCGTGGATCATCTGCTCTGTGTCCGAGGACAACATCATGCAAGTGTGGCAGATGGCCGAGAATGTCTACAACGATGAGGAGCCAGAGATTCCCGCTTCCGAACTGGAAACCAACACCGCTTAAAGCATCTGTTCCGCGTCCCTTTAAACACCCCAAACTGCAACTGAAAACCGATTATGTTTTGGCCGTGCCCGATGTCCAGCTATCCAACCTAAATGGCAGTGGGTACTCATTTTAATTTATATATATTTACATATTTTTAAAACTTAATTAAGCTCTCATTTGTCAGCAGAACGTACGATCTACGAATCTTTAATTAAAAACGATTTGAAAACCCAGACTTTAGTTATCTTGCTTGGAAAAGGGAATCCATTTAGAATCTCAAAGGTGTCCATCGTAATTTATTAAATTATATTCGATTAAACTACCATGTATTTGTGTTTTTTACTAAATACTTCTATATCCACACTGAGTGCCCTGACATCTTCTTTATGCCTTCTCGACGTGATTTTCCCACTGATGACGTCTCCCACCTTCACAGATTGCGGCTGGTCAATAAAGAATACCGTCTGCTTCCAATGGGTGGGCGTCGCAGTTGGTGATGTGCTGAATGTGACGGTGGAGGGCAGTTCAAAGAGCGTGTCAAAATAGCCCACAAAGGCAGACAAGCGACCCGCCTTCGTGACCTTCAAGCTGAACTGATGACTGAAGTTGGGATAGTTCAGATCGACGGTCATTATGTCAAAGTTCGCTATCTGTTCGGGATCCGTTAGCATAAACTCTGCGTCCACCACCTCCATGAGTGGCTCCTCTATAGAACGTTTTTGTAGACAGCTCATATCTACCCCGTAAACGTCAGACCAGAACTCCACTTGCTCGGCATAGAGCGTGTCGTTTCCATACCCCAAAAGGCTAAGGGTGCAGCGGCTGGGCAAGATTATGCCATTGGGGTTAAGGTGATGCTCGCGGGCATAGATAATGCTGTCCAGCATAGACTCGTACAGCAGAAAATAGCCCATCCATTCGGAAATTATGATGTCGTATTTGGCCTCAGGCAGATCAGTGTCCTCCAATCGTCCCTTAATCAGTTGAACATTCTCAACCTTGTTTTTCCTGGAGTTAAGAACATGAATGAAACTCTAATCATATAGAGATGGGCGTGGCTATTTACCTGATGATGTCCATGGCCGTGTAAATAATTTCAGAGTTGTCTATACCGACGACGCGTGCTGCACCGGCCTGGGAGGCGAAGATGGAGAGGATTCCCGTGCCGCAGCCCACATCCAGTACTGTCTTGCCTCGAACAGTTGCCTCATTTTGGAGCAGGGACGCGCGATAGGTGCTGGTGCGCACCTTGTCGCTCAGCATTTCGTGGTGGATGCCAAAGTGGGAGTAGCTTTTGAAGTACTCATTGTCCAGGCTGGCGTTGTTCCGTGGTACTGGATTGCTGGAACTCTTGGGTTCGCCGTCGCCATGCACCTTCTGCAGCAGCTGCTTGTAGTCGTTGCGCATGCGCTCCATGTCCTCGTTGGCCTGTTGCAGCAATTGGGATTGCTCTGAAATCCGCTGCTGCAGCTCGGGCACCGTGGCCTGGGCCGGAGTGGCGTCTGTCTTGAGGACTTCATAGTCGTAGCACAGCCAGGGCTCATACTCGCCGGGCTTGAGGTACTTCTCGTCCTGCCACAGCGCCTGTTCCGCGGAGATCAACTGCTCGGCAGTGATCTTGTTGGCTCTTATGTAGTTTATTAGTTTGATGAACGAATACTGGTCCATTTGGAATTTCCGCTGAAGCTGCGAGAGATTGACCTTGTGCCGAGCGTCCAGGTGATCAATGGCAGTCGATATACTCGGAGATGTTTCGGTGCAGAACAGACAAGTAGTCGGCTCATCGCCCTCATCCATTGGCTCGTCCTCGTCATCATCTATATCATCGTACTCATCCTCGTCGGAGCTGGAATTGGCGGGCTCCTCTGGTGCCTCCTTCTGGGGCTCCTCCTCCTTGGAGTTTTCTGCAATGTGATGGGACAAATAAGTAATCATCTGAAATTCACAGCTTTCACGGAATCTCACCTTTGACCTCGGTGTCTTTCATGCTGACTTTGCTTACAACTCCTTTAGTCCTGCTTTTGGAGTCACAAAATAAAATACGTAGGCAATGGCCACAAGTTTAAAAGCGTTTACTAAATTATCACACTTTTTAGCGGCGCCAGCACGTGCGGAATTTCAAGAGGAAAAATGTATTAACGCGAATGGTATATTTAATAAGTATTTTTACAGGGTATGGAAGAGCATATATTTTGAACTTGAAACATGGATCAAATTGTTAAAATATATTTAAAAAGCATTGTATTATTTGTTTACCTAAGTATTGGGATAAAATGAAAACTCATATATTGCTCCATTGCTCCAATGTCATTGACAAATGAATTATATATTATTTAATCAAGAATTGCTATTATTACCGGGTATGTAAGGTGCATCACAAATACCTCAAATTATATGGTATTTTCAGTATTTTTAAAAAAGGCGTTAGGTTTATTAGAGCGGTGAGCGCACTTGCATAATTCTAGTTGTAAATAAAAATATGTTGCAGGTATTTAAGCCCAATTTATTAAAGAAAACAGGAATAAAACATGTATACTTGTATTCCCAGGCGCTGAAGACTCTCCGCTGGGCTCAACCAGTTCGGGCGCTGTCCGCAGCGACCACAAGTTCCGGCACACAGACCAATCTTTCACCTGCGACCCCATCTCCAGAACCGGATAAACTCTACAGCAAGCTGGAGATTGAGCTGCGAGGGATTGATCCGGCGGTCCTCAAGAGCTACACCTGGTTCGCCACCACGGCCGCCGAGCACTTGGGCATTGAGAAGGGCAAGTGGTAAGAGAGGGGCCGCACTCTATTCGACTTCTAGAAGGGATTACTAATAAATATAATACCAATCCCTCTTTAGTTGGTCACCCCGCAAGGCGCACCACGAGCGGATGACACTCCTGAAGTCGGTACACATCTACAAGAAGCATCGCGTGCAGTACGAGGTGCGAACCCACTTCCGCTACATGAACTTCCACAAGCTGACGGGCTCCACGCTGGACACCTTCCTGGAGTACATTGAACGCAACCTGCCCGAGGGCGTAGCGCTGCAGGCTTCCAGGACGGAGCTGCAGCAGATCCCGGAGCATCTGCGTCAGCCGCCGGAGCAGGTGTAACCAATACCAAAACCTGAAGACCAGCAGCCCGTAGTTATTAATAGTTTCAGCAGGAGCTTGAGATTAGGCTGATAAGCGTGTGGAGGCACCGCCAATCGGTACATTAACCCTCCACATTAATCGGCCGAAATCGGGGCCCCGTCCGCGATTAGTGAAGATAAGTGTTTTGCAAAATATTGAAATAAACATCGTATCTTGACACACACATTGGAATCCACTTGAAGAGTGCGCAAACAAAATCGGGGCGGGCGCGCGCTGGGTCCCCAGTAGCTACTCCAAGCCGAACGGAAGCGAATCGGTAATCAGCAGAATGCAGCGGGCGCAATACACTTCTCAGGTCCTGCTGGCCACAGCCATCCTCTACGCTTGCTTGGCGCCCGCGGCCTGCATTTACGAATCTACGATCCTGGAGTTTCTCAATGAGTTCCGCATGCGCATGTGCCACCCCATCCCAAATCTGGGTCTGCCCGCCTTGGATCCACTGCAGCTGGGTCCTGCCGAGACAGAGGTTAACAATAATTACCTGGTGGAGTAAGCATTGGCTAGCATCTGTTCACGGAGAGATACTTAATTCTTCCGCTTTCAGCTTTATTGGGTCCATTGACAATTTCCAATTGCACGGTTTGTCCGATTTCGATGTCCCTGTGCTCAGTTTGAACGTGGTGCCTGGCTTGAAGAACACCATTAACGTCACCTTCCCACTCACGCACTTCGAGTCCTTGTACACCGCCAAAGGATCACTGGCCTACATTCTCAACCTGGCCGGCGATGGCAATGCCGAGTAAGGAGGAACTTTTGGAATCCAATCCTATAGCAACTCTCTTATATAATACTCTGTGCCCTTAGAACCTCCATCACGAACTTTTCCATCCTTATTTCTTTCCGTTTGAGAACTGTGTCGCCTTTGAGCATAAGTTCCCTGCAGATTGAGTTAAAATTGGGAAATCTATGGATCAACTTTGACAACTTGATGGAGGAAGAACGTGTCACCGAATTTATCCATGCTCTGATCAACGAAATGGGCGTGGAGCTGCTCGCCGACATCTGGGACTATGGACAGGGCACGGTAGTCACCAAAGTGCAGACGCTTGTTAACAATTTCTTGAGTCAGTACTCGCTGACGGATATTATCCAAATCATAGCTGGTGGAGGCGGCGGCGAGGAAAGTGCACCCATCTTTGAGGGCGTGAAGCCCGACTGTAAACTTGGGGCCAACCCAAGCATCTAAGACTGAAATGTGATGAAATACCCATAATCTTATATAAACCACTATTTAAATTTAGCCTAAGAAATATATGTACGTTTAGAATAATAGATAATAATGGGAGTGCACTTAAAGTGAAAGGATTTATAGACCGTTTGACGTTTCAGTCGTGTTTACTTATCATTGTGATAAGGATAAGTCGGTAACAACATCCTCATTGAACTATCAAAAGCCCATTTGCATTCAAATACGTTATCAGCTCTGGAATTCCCGATAGCGCTTTTGCACAAGGCGTTCGCTACTTGTTAATAGCGAATAATCGCTGTGGGGTCTCGATAAGCGTTATTTTTATAACCGTTTATTGATTTATGACTGATATGCCGGATTATAAAAAACAAGAAGGCTGGAATCTAGCAGCGGGCTCGTGCTTTTCGGGACCTTGCAAAATATTTAGGCTTTATTCTTCATTTATTGTAATCCTGTACTTGGACATAAAGCGCTGAAAACTGACATTCCCTAAATATTGAACAGCTTTTTCGAATGCCAGATTAAAAGTCTCCAGTAGCAAAGATAATGTATACCACTTGGGCGTTTCCCCCCTTGATAGCAAAAAGACGTGTCAGAACAAACAACTATTGAGCAATGTACGCAAAGCCATGTGTGTATACAATCAGATTAAAAACCCAAAAAGTTTAATACAAAATCGTAGAAACCTTATATTCAAGTGGTAAACTGGTGGTAAATGTGATGTATGTACAATCTTAGGCCTAAAGCTGCGGGTCCCAGCCCGGGAAAAGCATGCAGAGATTGCTCGGTAGCGTGGCTTCGTTTATCAATCGCTCCACCTGAGCCTCCACATTTGAGTCGCCAAGGGTGCCGGCCTCTCTGCCCTCCAGTTTGTTTTGCACCAGGAGCAGGGCACGTTGCGCCACTAAGTTAACCGATTCCTCGCCTGAAACAATCGCCATGTTAATACAAAATGTCTTGGTTAAAAACAACATTGACTCACTAGATTGCTGTGATGACTGGCTTGATTTCTTCTTTTCCAGCACCCCCCATATAAAGAGGGGATCGTAGAGCAGAACCTCAAGTACGGTGGTAAAGACTGCCTTATACCTTCGCAGGATGTGCATGGTGGCCTCGCAGGACTTGGCAAAGACTCCTTTCGTCCCACAGATTCCCATCGGTGCCACAATATCTCGCGTCAGCCGGAAGGGAACGGTCTCAGGAGTGGTCTGGATTTTGCCCTGCTCAAAGGCAATACCTGTACAATTAACCAAAACAATATTATCTACTTGCATATCAAATCAAAGGTATGTATAAGTCAAATCCAAAGCTCTCCGTTTTCTTTTATTTATCATTTTAAAATGTGGCACTTACCAAAATCAATATGAATGACTTCCGCTGTCTGCTGGTCTATAAGGATATTTTGCGTGTGGCGGTCGCCAAGTCCTAGGACGTAGCCCACCATCGAGGTGGTGGCCACGCTATTGGTGTAAGCCAATCGCCGCTCGAACCACACGCCCGGTATGGGGAACTTCTCCAGCAGAAAGTAGTGGAAAACGGGCTTTATATTCTCGCATATACGCTGGTAGATGCCATATCGAGCCTCCTTGGAGAGCTTCAGATGGTCCTGCAAATATTTAATATATTTAAACATGTCGAAATGGTCAAATTTTTATATAAGACGCACCGCAGCTAACTTGCGGCACCTGCTGTTATTCCAGTCGTTTGGACGATATCGCGCATGAGCACCTCCTTTGCCTTCCACAACCAGGTAGTGACCCACCGGAGTCGAGTTTGTGCACCACTCCAGGATGCCACTGCGCATTGAGAGCGGAGTGACCTTGTAGGTGCGCAGCTTCAGTTTGCGTTCGATAAACTCAGAGTCCTGGTTGAGCAGCTCGTTAACAATCCCGAATACCTGCTGCATCACAGCATCCTGCCGCAGATCGTCCTTTCCTTTGACCAGTTGCGCCCGCGTCTGCCCATCAGAGCATACGCACATAATTTTCACAGGCGCATTTAGTCCACCACATTGTGTTATGCCATTGTTCCACTTGACGATGCCTGTGTGAGCGATTTGGTTATCCAATGGTAAACTATTATCCTGTGGTTTTCCAACATACTTGCTATATTGTACTCCTTGTTGGGCATGACGTGCAACTCAAGGGTGGGGCAGTGCACAGCGTTCAAATTCCGCCAGCGCCTTACCTTCTCGAATTGCTTCAGGCGCACGGAATCCGAGACCTGCTGATTATTGTCCGTCTTGCCTTCGTTGGCAAATGTTATAAGGGCTGCAAGGAAAAGGAGAAAAATTGAAAAAGATAAAAGTGAAATAATCCATGTCCCTCTACCTGGCAGCAGCGATTCCAGCTGCTTGCTGCATTCAGCCGCTGCGGCATTCTTTTCGCATATCTTGGCAATAATTTTACGAGCAACCCCTGACCGCTCCGTATTGCTATTCTCACCATCCAGGTGGGCAAAGACAAGCGGATACAGCTGGTAGAACGTGTGATGCGGATGATCCTGGCCACAGTGCACCAGAAGGTCCATCAGCCCCTTGAGCAGGCCCATGTTTTTGGAGTTGAGCCGAGCGGTCAGTTGGTTGGCAGCACAAATAAATTTATAACTGGGCACCGTGAGGATTTCCTCTTTGATGGTCTGCTGCAGCTGCTCATTGGTGGCATTGGTGAACCATAGCGAGATAATGCGGTAAATGGCGGCGCTGGAAAAGCCGCTGTCCAGGCGACAGTACGCCATATGGTTGCGCAAAGCCAGACAAAGATGCTGGGTTAGCTTCTCTTCTATGTGCTTTAGCTGACGCTCGTCCAAGCTGGCGTAACGCTTCATCTGGACAGAAATGACGCGCCGGTCCTGGTTCTCGCGCTGGGTGACCTTCTCCGCCGCCTGGCGGTTCTGCTCGATGATGTCCTGCAACGTTTGGTATTCCTGGGAGTGCCGGTAGTCGTATAGCTGCTGGTACTCCCGATCAGCATACTTTGCCATCGCAGCATAGGCAGCCGTCCGGTGCTTACTGGCGAAGGCATCCAGCTGCTGCCACTCGAAGATGTCCCGATACTTTTCGCTCAGCGTCTTGCGGTGCAGCACAAAGTCATCGATCAGCTTTAGGGAATTATCAAAGTTGTGGGTCTGGACATAACTTAAAGTCTCGGCATTGCAGTCCAGGAGGAACTCGCCCTGCGTACGCAGCGCCGGAACTCGCTGGACACAGTAGACAAACTCATTTTTGTTGGTCACATACTCCAGGATGGCCTTGGCTATCTGCTGGTTGCCCATCTTCAGATTCACCTCGGCGTCTTCCAACAAAACGCTTATCTGAAAGAGGATATAAGAAGGTCTTAAAATGTATAGAAAAAGAATAGAATTAGTTAACCTTTGTGGGCTCTCTGATGTTGGGAAGCTCTCGCAGGGTAACAATGTACTTGGCTGCCAGGTTTAACTTGCCAGCACTTTTGCACTCCCCAATTCCTTTGAGTAAATACGTGTCCATTGGATTCTTTTGGTAGAATTCTTGCATTCTACGACTTGCTCTGGTTCCCGCCATCTTGAACAGAGCAATCTGATGTGCGATAACGTATTCCTTGCAGGAGAAATTGCCGTACTTGAGCTCCAATTCCGTTTGCCATTTGCCAAACAGTTGGGTCATCTGGGCAGAATCCAGTTGGGTGCCGAATTGGATCTGAGGTATGCATATATGCCAATAATCAGTAAGGGGAAACGAGTACTCCGCCAAAAACCTTCACCTGACAGAAGTCCTCTGCTTGCTGGAGGGAGCACAGCCAAGTCAGGTACTTGTACACACCCTGCAGGCACTCCATGCTGATCTCCATCAAAATGTCGCGCACACAGCTATAGGCCATGTCGATGGCTGACAAGCTGTTCTCCTCCTCTCGCTGCCCAATGCTCCTCAGCGCCACGAAATGATGACGCTTGAACTCCTGCTCCAGATTCAGCGATGTTCTAACTCCCGTCTGGACTTGCTGGTGCTTTGGATCCGTTAGAGAATCCCACTGTCCAAGGCGCCAGAAGATCTCATAATCTGGCTCTACGTTCTGATGCTGCTGAAGTTTGGCAAACGACCACAAACCGTTGCCCTTCATTATGTCCACGCAGAGTTGACCGCTGGCCCTGTCCAGATGATCCGACTCCAACAGAATGGTGGAAAGACTGCTACTCTGGCCTAGGAAATCCAAACGTGAGCGCATGGGATTGACAAACCCCGGGAAGGCATCCAGACAGCCAATCGATTCGTAGGCCTGCAAAGAGTTCGTCTTAGCTTTGGAACAATTAAGACATTTTATTACCCACCTTTTTTGCATCAGCCTGAAACGATTCGTTGTCGAAGAGATTGGCTCTATCTATAGGACTCGCTGCGCAGGCCCAGAGCTCCAGGTACATAATGCTCAGGAAATAGGCCTGACAACGATTGCTAGCCATGACCACATTGCTCAGATTTATGGGAATGCTCCTGGATAAAACAAATCAAATGTTATTCACTTATTCTTTAAAATGTTTAGTTAAATTTGCTTACCATTCATTGACGATCCGTATGGACTCGCAGATGTGCAAAAACCTCTTTATGGCTCTTTTGTTGTGAAATATCTCCTTAGAATTAGGCGAATTCTGCAACATCGAGCTGGCGAAACTTTCAAAAAAGTAATCCAACATTCGGCACAGACTCTCTAGATGACTTCCTTTGTTTTCCAGTAGTAATTTGATGAACGGCTGTAGGCAGGTCTTGGCAAAGGCAAACGACTTGGCAGCCAGATCATCAAATCCTTTCCAGCCGCACTCTTGAAACGCTTTTGATACAAAGATGCACATCCAAGACTCGTAGTTTAAGCCTTGCGTGGCTTTAAGTATCGACAACCAATCAATGCGAGGAATTTGCTTATAGGAATTCAGGAAACTAGATTTCGTAGACTTGTCCAGAAAGATCTGTAGATTCTTATAGCGATCTATAACGTATATACATGTTAATTGTATAATTGTATTCATTAAATTATTGTATAAATGTAGTTACCAATAATATTAGCTCCAGGTTTACTATTAACCACCTGAATAGTTACTAACACAAGATCCGTATGAGTTTTGGGATCGAACTGGAATAATGATTTGTCCAAGAAATCGCAGATAACGCTCAAAAACACTTCCATAGGCTCATCTTTTGACTGCATAAAAAATTAAATTAAGTAATGACAGGATGAACCTTTTCATACTAACCTCTTCAAACGATTCGAAGTCAGTTTGAAAATAGTAAGAAACCTTAGATAGTTTTAGCGGTCCAATTTGAGCCAGGCACTTAAGGGCATCTAGACTGCTCGACTTCTTATGCGAATCCCGTGTCATCTGAATGAGCTTGTTGATAAGCTTAAATAGTAGCTTTTCGTTTTCTTGCAACTTGTCCTTGTGCTCGGCAATCTTTTAGAGGAAAGGAAATGTTATTCAAAATACCAAATGCAGCTGTTTTTAACTCACATATTCCCTTAGATCTCGCAATCTTTCTGCGGTGGGACTTGACAGAAATGAGCGCAGATAACTGGCCACATCCGCCTTATCAATGTTGGGCAGATTGGATTTGTATTCTTCTCGCAGGGGCTTGAGAAACTCACAATCCGTGGTCTCTTCCAGAAATGAATTTAGGTTGATCCGGTTCTTGTTTGATTCCAAAATTTGCATTACTAATGCACTGGCCTTTTCTTTCACTGCTTTCGCTCCACAGTCTATTTGAAAACTACTCAAAAGTTTAGCTATCTCTCCCATGTGACTTAGAAAATCAGGCAAGGCAAAGCTGGGTTTATTCAGCAAGAGTTGCAGGAAGTTCAGAACAGACATCTGGACCCGGCTAAAATTGGCTGAAATGAGTTAGATCTTAGTTATAACATAAGATTTCCCACTTTTTTGAACTCACTGTGCAACAGAAACCGAACCACGAAGAACCAAATATCACGAACAAAGTAGGAACACTGGGTGACGGTGATTTCATTCTCAAGTGCCGCATCGTAGACAGCATCTGCCATCACGCAATAGAGGAAAACCTCTCGCAAAGCCTGATCCGAAAAAGTGGCCGTGAAGCAATTTGCCTTCAAGCGCCCAAATAAATCAACCAGTATACGAGAATGTTTGATTTGAAGCGTGGTCATGGACTGGAGTCGACTGTCCCCAGATGAAGTCTTTTTGGGGTCCTGGTAAAAAATGAATTAGCACATTTCAAACGCCCTTCCAAATACTTACAATATGCCAATTAAGGCAATTGAAGAGCGACTCCTTGGACAGGCTATACCAACTGCGACTTCTGCTGCACGGCGCAATGGAACCAAACAATCTCATCATCTCCTGTGGATCGTGCAGCAAGCTGACCACACAGCAAAGGGTGTCCACATTAAGATCCACATCTGTGGCATTCAATTGGGAGTAACTAAGGTTCTCCAACAACACCTGGTGATGATCTCTAAAGTCCTTGCCCTCGCTTTCGCTGCAGCAGCTGCTCTTGGGCAGCAAAAATGATGCCACAATGGGAAGGGCCACCTAGAAAAACCACAATCGTATTATTAATTCAAAGAAATCTTCTTATGATCTTACATCCTCGCTGATTGATTTACTACATTTTTCTATATCCTCTGTTTTTCCATAGAGGTAGGTATAAGCCATAATTTCATTAGCATGAACACTGCGGAATTCGCTCTTTCGTGCATAACACAGATAATAAGGAAACCTGGAGGAGAGAAATATATAACTTTCCTCGAATTCGTTAAATTATCTCACTTGGAAATGGGCCAGCGTTGGGAGCTCCACTTGTGTAGAAGGACGCCGGCAAATGGTCGTATAAGATCGCGCAAAGTTTGTCCATAGCCGGGAACAATGCTTTGCAGGGAAACAAATTCACTTTCGCTTGGCCTGTGCAGGGCGCATTGGTGCAGTAGCTCCTTCAGCGCAATCTCCTGGTGGAACGAACTGCGCAGAAAAAAGGCAATAAGCATTTGAACAATTAACGCATTGCTGTTCTGAGCAGAATCCTCATTGTTGAACTAGATATAAGAAATGTTTTAATAAAGATAAAGATAAGACCGCCTTGCCCACCGTCAGCTTCTTGAACTCGATGCTCTCGTAGAGCTCCTGGCAGAAATCCCAGTGAGTCTGTGAGTGGCCAATGGCATCGCTAGTTACACAGTTCGTTTCCAAAAGAATGGTGAACGTGAAGAGTGTGGCAAAGCGCACTTCCAAAGTGGGCATTGTGATGAATTTAGCAGTGGACTTGCATATCACAGTAAAGTTCTCCAGCAGGTAAATGTCCGGACAGCGCTTAGCAATCAATCCCACACAACTCACAATTTTTGCTGTTAAGTTGGAAGTGTAGGACTTCTTAAGAGCAATCCTTAATAACGAATTAAGTGCCATGAGCATGTCGTCCAAGTGATGCTCCATTTTGCATACAAAGTAGAAAATCGCTAGAAAGAAATGAAGTCATTAGGATAGGTTCTACAACAGTTTTAATCTCAGCTCACTGGGCATATGATCAACCACTTTGTCAATAACATCCAAGTCCTGATGATGATTCTGAAAAAGAGTCTTCAGTTTGTTCACTAACCAAATGCTGGATGCATCAGAAACGGTCTGGCAGCTGCACAACATCTTTAAAAAGAGTTTTAAAATTTCTTTTCATTGTTTTTTGACATTTAATTCACCTTGGCTACAATGAGCACATCTGGGGGAAGCCACCGCATTGTCACTTTGGATATGTGCTCAAATGCTTCATCCCGATGCGAACTGCAGGCACAAAGGCCAGCCAAAATATTAAGGCACTGAGCGGTAATTGTCATATGATCAGCATTTTCAGATCGCTCCCTCTGCATGCCTAAAAAATAGGTAACTCTTACTTTTATAGAAAAAATTACTAATCTTAAACTTCATTACAATGCAGCTTTAAAGCAGCGCCAACGAATTCAAGAAACATCTCCAGGGGTTGCCTTTCCAAATAATTAAGTAGAACCAAATTCGTTCTGAATACTTCAAGTACATCGATTTCTAGGCGCAATATCTCACGCAAATCGCTTTCATCAAGCATCTCAGGGCTGTTCGCCTTGTACTGAAACTAAATCAGGTATTATAGAACAACGGCTTTATATAGAAATGTAATCCCATTTCTACCCACCTCAATGTGGCTCAGATACAGACCAATTCGTTTGATCAGGGGGCAGGTAGTAAAGTTATCTGCATTAAAAACCTTGTAATACAAAAGCCTTTCCATTGTGCAGGCCAATTTTAACAGACTGTTCAGATTCTTCAGTATAGCAGAGGGATGGTTTTCCTTAGCTATCTGAAAGTTTAGGCCGCGCATTAAGCAATCATAATTGCTTTGAAACAAACAATTCTTCGTTTCGCTCTGCAGCTGAGTGATTGACATAAAGGGAGCAGCGTAGTCCTTGTCCAAACAGATCAGTTGCTTGTTGTACTTGTAGGCCAAGAGATTCTGTTCAACGGGAACAGTCAAAGGTGATGGACGGGAGATCTCCTCCAGCTGCTGCTCGTCTAGAAAGTTAATGATACTGATGGCAAACGTATCAGCCTGAAGCCGGGAATCTATACTGGCTATATTGTGTATCAACTGCGCGGTGTTGTTTCGGTCCCCACTGCCATAGGCCCACGCTATGATAGGCTCTAGATCCGCGGAGGCCTTATCCTGACCACATTTGTCTGCATGAATGAAGATCTCGCGAATTGTCGCAAAGCATTCGTTGCGCTTTAACATCTCATTGGTGGTGATGTTGTGCAGCAGAGTGCTGGCCATCTTTTGATTCAGTTTTTTGTGTCTAATCAGCATCTGTAGCACCAATTGCTTTTCCTTGATCTCTTCACTGTTGGTGGTGGTCTCTGAGATCAGATGGTTCACCATCTGATTCCATAGGTCGACCAGAAAATCCTCGTTAATGGATTTCGATTGTAAAAGCTCCTGTTCTTTGCTCAGAATACTCGTCAGGCATAAACGAAGGTTCCGCAGATTTCTGGCATTTCCGTACACTGGCATTATTTCAGCCACTGTGGTCAGCGCCTGCTGATAGTTGGCCACATTCAGGAGCACGCCGCTCAGCTGGAGAAGCTCTGCAAAGATGGCAAACCAGACGTCATTGAAGAGTGTGTCTTTTTTGTCGATCAGGCCAAATATAATATCCATTCTATCGGCAGGCTTCGGGACCTTTTTCGGCGCATCGCCTTCTCCATTTTCATCCTTCTTTTTCGTCTCTACGTGCCATAGAACCTAAAGGAATCAAATAATCTCTTAATTTTATATATAATTCCATTTAACACAGAATTGAGCTTACGATGTACATGACCAAGGCGGACATCTTGATAAAGGGCTCTGAGAATTTGTCATTGCTCAGTTGTGCGGTCTTGTAGCGGGCCAAAGAATTCTTGCGTATCTCCACGTAGACTATAGATTTTAGCCGCAACAGAGTTTGCGTCCACTTTTCCTGAATAGGCACACCGAGAGTATTAAAATCACACATGTCCAACTTGGGATATAACGAATGCAGCGACTTTGTGACGCACTGGAAAAATAGATTTCTGGTGTCGTCCCGGTAAACATCCTCATCGTGGAACTCGCATAGTTTGGGCAGAATCTCCTGAGCATGAATGCTCAGTTGGTGATGGTAATTAACAGAGAGCTGGATGGATATGGAAAAGTATTAGGCATGATCTACAGTTCGATTCCGTGTCCCACCTCTGAGGCGAATATTAAATAGAGTCGAACAATCTCTACTTTTCTGGCTGCATTTGCAGAGCGTGCAAAATTGCTTAGCTCAGGCAAATATTCAACAAGATCTACATGCAGTTGAACCCGATCCTTGGCCAAAGTGACAGTCTTAGTGATGCATTTCAATATCCTGGTGCGCAGGGCCTCATCCTTTTCCACATTCAACTCAAAAAGGTAGGAGAGGATGCCTGAAAAAGCAAGTCAAGTGAAGTGGAGTGACTATTTAGGAAAGGATTCCCTTACGGCTGTACTCATTAATCTTCAAATCACGCACATAGCTGGTCGAGGAGTAGAGGGCCCTATCCAGCAGGCTGAGAATCCGGTCTCCAAAGAACTTTACCACCACCCGCATCTTGATGCCCTCCTCGAATGCATTGAAGATGCTTGTCTTGGCCAGAAAGTGTCCATTCCCGGCGGTCTGCATTCCAGCTGGGGAGCACAAATTAGCTTGGCGAACATTTAAAGTTCCCAGGGGTTACCTTCCAAATTGAATTGGGTGATCTTCTCAATAACATTGTCATACAAATAGTTTTTTCCCGCCAATGTCTTGTAGGACTTTTCATTGGCATCCTCCAGGGAGCCAGCGTGCTGTGATCATGGTAATATTCTTAATCTGACATATTTAGGGTTAAAGGTATTTATACCTTGAAGAGAGCCTCTTTCGACGCTTCAAAGACTTGGGTCCAAGACAAATCACATCTTTTGCTTAGAAATAAGATATTTAGATCCTCCCTGCAGTTGGAGAGCTTTTCGTCCAGCTGCTCAACGCCCTTGGTTCGGCTGGCTGGCTTCCCGGACTGCAGCTCGCCGATGATGCGCTGGATATCGTTCAGCAGTCCACTCATTCTGACAGCCGGGCATCACTTGCTGGCTACACAAGTTTAATTCTAACAATTATTTTGAACTAAACATAAATTAAGTCTCAAATTGAACTTAGAGTGACCGCAGATAGAGCGCCAAATAATACCGCGAGTAAAGTTAAGCAGTGCGAACTACTTACCTGTGTGATGTTTTCGAATTTCTGGTGATAGCCTTTGCACACCACCTTTTTTCCAACTGGGAATGAGCAACCTCTGCAGTGATCATTCTACAAAATAAAATTAAGAAATTAAAAATTTAAAACATTTGTGATACATTTTATTAATTTTATTTTTTTAATTAAGCACTGCCTTGTTAGTTAATGAATCGTTGATGAATTTGGTTATTGTTGTATACTCGAAAAACCATTTATTCCTTGCCCCATTTAGACAGTTCTTAAAAATAAAAACTACGTTAGTACAAGTTTTTAGGCTCGAGAAATGTTACAAGGTCAACACGAGAATTTCCCACATCTAGTAAAATTTTGTGTTGAACATTTAACAACAGAGTCCCCTCATTATTTTGTTAACCATCCAGTAAAGATGGTGCTCTGTTGGAACAGCTCATTAGGGTGAACTCTCAATTTTTAGCGGGAATTTGTGGTTGTCCGAGCATTTAGAGGTTAAGCGATTTCGCCACCTGGTCACACTTAGCAACCTCTATAAAAGGCATCCGCACATTTCTATCGGTGTATTTGAAATAAAACGCCAGCCAGTTTGATCGAAGGTGCGGCAGATTAAAAGTGAAGTAGCAATTAAACGGTTATATTTTAGTACGTTCTAACAAACAACACACAAGGTAAGCTTTTATTTACAAATAATTTATTTGTTGTAAAAAGTGCATCTCAATTCAATTTGCCAGTAAAGGGTTTTCATCTTAACCACGTGTTTTTCGTAGCTCTTTACTATTTAATCAATACTTGCATACTAAGCGAAACTTCTCGAACTTTCGACCTCAATGAGTAACGCTTCCACGCACACTCATTCACTTTTATAATTGCATTTGTACATTTTCGAGTACTTATAAACATGCAGCGTAATTAGCCAGCTGAATAGTCTGGAAACTAGATCGCTGAATTCTGACTAATTGCATATTAAAGGTGAAAACGTGATTGCGCTTATCTGGAATATTCCACTGGAAAATATGCCGCTTCACACTCACACTGCAACAAAAGATGCCATAAATGTGTGCGCGCGTGTAGAGAAAACTTGCGTCATCCATCGGGTGTCTTGACATTGCTGTTTATTTTTTTTGTGTTCCCAATAATCAATGTCCAAATTACTCATCTTAATTGCAAATTTGTTTCGAGTGTCATTGAGTTTTTGCTGGAATATTCCAGTGGGAAAAACGTGCGGCTTCTTCGACGCGCACACACATACTTTTGCAAGTGTATACATACTCAATCAGAACCTCAAAAAACTTTAAAAACATGCTAGATTCCCACCCAGACAGCTGAGTCAGATAAACATGAGATTTATAAATAGCCAATTAACATCCATAAATTTATACCTATGCGGGTTTTTCAATTATATTTAGCCAGAAAAAACACACGTTGCCAACCGGCATCCAAAGTGCGGGCAAGTGTGTGTTTGTAAGCGGGTAAAACTCATGCATACGAATCGGGCCATCAACACAATAGTTGTCCCTTTCGCACGCACCGCACGAAACACCCTCCAAAATGACCTGGCTCGGCAGCGTGGTTTCATGCCTAAGCATGTGTGCGTACGCGTGTGTTTGCGTTTTTAGCATTCCAGAATTTTCGTCTTTGTCCATGCGGTTTCTTAAGTTTTTTTTTTTGCGCACTTCGCAAAAAAGTGGTGGCAGCTGTGCGGCCGCCATTTATAATTCTCTCCCATCCGATACGATCCGGCATTGATCTTGCCGTTTTTATGAGCAAACTCTCCCGATGGCTGGCATTAGTCATAGCTCGTGATTCGCCAATTTCGGCAACCCGTTTGAGACGAACATGCTGCGTAAAAGGCATGATAAAACGAAATTCTGTCTGAAAAAGGCGAAATAAGATGGCGGTTAAAGAAGGAAACAAAAATGTGTACTACTTTTCCTTGGTTGTTATGAGAACGTATTTAGCAACCCCTTAATATACAGGAAAAATAGATTCCCATGACCTTTAGTTCTTAGGTCAATAGGTCACATAACAGTAATTATAGTTTTAATATATTGAATAGTTTGTCTTATTCACTTTTTACATACTGCATGAAATAATTTTGTATAATTTTTTTTTCTCTGTACAAATTTGTTCTACACAATTCCCATCGTAGCCATCCATATATTTCCCATCTATCTATTCAAAAACAGCTGTCGCCCTTCACAATCTTTTCTCACTTTGGCAAATTTTCTATTGTTTTGAGCACAGTTTTATATATTTGTATAAAAATCGAGAAAAAACAAATAACTAATCGTAACGCCCATTATTATAATCCATTCCAGATGTCTAAAGCTCCTGCTGTTGGTATTGATTTGGGCACCACCTACTCGTGCGTGGGAGTGTTCCAGCATGGCAAGGTCGAGATCATCGCCAACGACCAGGGTAATCGTACCACTCCATCCTATGTTGCCTTCACCGATACGGAGCGTCTGATCGGCGATGCCGCCAAGAACCAGGTGGCGATGAACCCGACCCAGACGATCTTCGATGCCAAGCGTTTGATTGGCCGCAAGTTCGAGGACTCCGCTGTGCAGTCGGACATGAAGCACTGGCCCTTCGAGGTGGTCAGCGCCGATGGCAAGCCCAAGATCGAGGTGACCTACAAGGACGAGAAGAAGACCTTCTTCCCCGAGGAGATCTCCTCCATGGTGCTCACCAAGATGAAGGAGACCGCCGAGGCCTACCTGGGCAAGACTGTGACCAACGCGGTCATCACCGTGCCGGCCTACTTCAACGACTCTCAGCGTCAGGCTACCAAGGATGCCGGAACCATCGCCGGCCTGAACGTGCTGCGTATCATCAACGAGCCCACCGCCGCGGCTATCGCCTACGGTCTGGACAAGAAGGCCGTTGGAGAGCGCAACGTGCTCATCTTCGATCTGGGCGGCGGCACCTTCGATGTGTCCATCCTGTCGATCGATGACGGCATCTTCGAGGTCAAGTCCACGGCCGGAGACACGCATCTGGGTGGTGAGGATTTCGACAACCGTCTGGTCACCCACTTCGTGCAGGAGTTCAAGCGCAAGCACAAGAAGGATCTGACCACCAACAAGCGTGCCCTGCGTCGTCTGCGCACCGCCTGCGAGCGTGCAAAGCGTACCCTGTCGTCCTCCACCCAGGCCAGCATTGAGATCGACTCTCTGTTCGAGGGCACCGACTTCTACACCTCGATTACCCGTGCTCGTTTCGAGGAGCTGAACGCCGATCTGTTCCGTAGCACCATGGACCCCGTGGAGAAGGCTCTGCGCGACGCCAAGCTGGACAAGTCGGTCATCCACGACATTGTGCTGGTCGGTGGCTCCACCCGTATCCCCAAGGTGCAGCGCCTGCTGCAGGATCTGTTCAACGGCAAGGAGCTGAACAAGTCCATCAACCCCGATGAGGCTGTGGCCTACGGTGCTGCCGTCCAGGCTGCCATTCTGCACGGCGACAAGTCGCAGGAGGTGCAGGATCTGCTGCTGCTCGATGTGACTCCTCTGTCGCTGGGTATCGAGACCGCCGGAGGTGTGATGAGCGTGCTGATCAAGCGCAACACCACCATCCCGACCAAGCAGACCCAGACCTTCACCACCTACTCTGACAACCAGCCCGGTGTGCTGATCCAGGTGTACGAGGGTGAGCGTGCCATGACCAAGGACAACAACCTGCTCGGCAAGTTCGAGCTGTCGGGCATTCCTCCCGCACCCCGTGGCGTTCCCCAGATCGAGGTCACCTTCGACATCGACGCCAACGGCATCCTGAACGTGACTGCCCTGGAGCGTTCGACCAACAAGGAGAACAAGATCACCATCACCAACGACAAGGGACGTCTGTCCAAGGAGGACATTGAGCGCATGGTCAACGAGGCCGAGAAGTACCGCAACGAGGATGAGAAGCAGAAGGAGACCATCTCCGCCAAGAACGGTCTGGAGTCGTACTGCTTCAACATGAAGGCCACCCTCGACGAGGACAACCTGAAGACCAAGATCTCGGACTCTGACCGCACCGTCATCCTGGACAAGTGCAACGAGACGATCAAGTGGCTGGATGCCAACCAGCTGGCCGATAAGGAGGAGTACGAGCACCGCCAGAAGGAGCTGGAGGGTGTGTGCAACCCGATCATCACCAAGCTGTACCAGAGCGCCGGTGGTGCTCCCGGTGGCATGCCCGGCGGTCCCGGAGGCATGCCTGGAGCTGCTGGACCCGGAGCTGCTTCCGGAGCCGGCGGTGCTGGCCCCACCATCGAGGAGGTCGACTAAATCATTCACCAACCCACCTCCCCCCAAAACGCAACCATACAGTAACAGTTCTCCAAACGAATTACCAACAACCAAACACAGTTAAAGAGTTGCTTAAACAAAACTTGGATTCTAAATTAGAAACTCGCCAAACATAAAACAAAAACAACACCCTCAACTCAACAAACGGGTCAAACGACAACTGCTCCCGATAATCATTTATATAAATTATAAATTCATACTAGAACAAAACCAAACACTGCTCCATAATAATATATATTATATTATTGTCATCGATCGATCATCAAAACAATATTTGCTTGTACTTGAATTCAATAAATTAATTTGAGAATTGCAATAGCTGGTAGTTTATTATTTCGCAAAATGGCTTTTGTTTTCAGGGTTTTCGGACGGCATATAATATGGAAATTTAATTCAGTGCGCCTTTTGTTGGATACATTTGTGTGCTATCTTATCTGGATGCATGTGTGCAGAGTAAAACATATTTGAATTGTTCGCAAACAGGTGTGGCTGATAAGCATAGATTAGCAGATTGTGTTTCTAGAACATGGGTACTTTTGTTTCGTGTGGGTTTATGGAGGCGGTTCCCTAAATTACTTAGATTTTTGAAAGCTCGATAATGCTAAAGACAAATTTTCAATTTCTAGAAATTTCTAGAGATTTATCATCAGTTTTATAGCTGTGTTTTTTTCCACTTTACTTTTGCTACGAGTTCTCTAAGAATGTGTGACTAAGACATTGTCATTAAAAAAAGCTCTAATCGACCCAGGCAAAGTTTGGGTCATTTTCCAGCCTAGGAACCTGGCTAATGACGGGTAACTCGCTGTTGTTGGGTCTGTAGAGGCCACCACTGATGCTCTTCCTGCCGGGGATTCGCCGGCTAAAGACGTTGCCCGCTGTTCTGGGCTTAAAGGTAATGTCCGCATGCGACTGGCCGGCGTCCATTTTAAGGTTGGCCCGCGGATTACTAACCTGCTCTAGGTAGGATTGCCACTGCTGCAGTTTGTCCTCCGCCGCTCGCAACTGATCGAGGCTCCGCTCGTGGCCAGGATTGATGCCAATGGGCTGGATGCCGGCTATGTCCTTGAGGTCCACCTTAATGGGCGCCAGGGCTGAGATGGCGCGCGATAAACCGATTTGTGAGTGCCGGATCCGGTGTTCGGTGAGGTCGGCGCCCAGCAGCTCCTCGTGCGGATCCATGCGAATGGGTATGATCTTGTTGATCACGAACAGCAGCAGGAAGGTGGAGCAGATGCCCCAGCAGGCCAGGCAGAACGCCGACAGCGTTTGAATCCCCAGCAGATACCAGCCGCCTCCTTTGAACAAGCCACTGCGTCCGTTGGTCGTGTCCAGCGGGATGGGGTTGTCAGCAAACAGTCCCACGGCTATTACGCCCCAGATGCCGCAGACTCCGTGCACGGCACTGGCGCCCACCGGATCATCCACGCCCATGCGATCAAAGAGAGGCATGGCCAGGACGCAGAGGAGCGATCCGATGGCTCCGATAACTAGGGCCTCCCAGGCGCGGTACAGGAAGCATCCGGCCGTGATGGACACAAGAGAGCCAAGGACCCCATTGATGAGGTCCATGATGTCCATTCCGCCTCCATGGCGCCAAAAGGAATAACTATGGGAGTACTCAAAACTCATTAGAAATATAATACTCATTCGGCCTCAAGAATTCGCGTTTAGATTTTTTTTTAAATTTGGAAGAAAATCTTTTCAAAACAGAAATCCACAGACCATCGAAGAATTTATCTACAGAGATATTAATATTGCTACCTGACCTACTTTTAACTTTAGCTTAGGTAAATCGGAATTGCTATCCTAATGACTTATTGTACCCAGAGCTTGGCTCTATCTAAAACCTTCAGATTATTTATAAGATGTTATAAACTTACATGGAGCTGGTAAAGCCTCCGCCAAAGGACCCCATCATGGTCATAACCGCCGCTCGGGCCGCGTACTGCCACTTTGCCCCACTCACGCCGTAGGTGCTGCCCGAGTTGAAGGCCAACCATCCCCACCAGAGGACAAAGAGGCCCATGCAGGCATTGACCGGATTGCCCAGTGGTAGCGGATCGAATCCCTCGGAGTAGCGACCAAGACGAGGACCCAGCATGGCAGCCGAGGCGAAGGCGGAGGCACCTCCAATCAAATGCACTGGGCCGCTGCCCGCAATGTCCACTGCTCCCAGTTTGTTGAGGAACCCATGCTCGCCCCACACCCAACCAGCGGGAATGCAGTAGACAGCGGTGTTCAGGAAGGAGAACAGGCAATATGCCTTGAAGTTGCAACTGGAAGCATAAAAAGAAAATGTTTAATCATAAAGTATTATTAAAATAATATATTATTAAATAAGAATGAATTAGGCGCTACTCATGAACAATTATTTGTTGCATACTTTTTGGAGATGAATCTTATAATTAAATTTACACCTATAATCTATTTGTAAAAAACGAAATTGTCGTTCTAAACAATATAAATCAATCAACTTGGGTCTTTAAATGGTTCGAGTTTATCGATTTGTATGTGCCGACCGCTGTTTCACACTGTATGTGTGGCGGCAGAGACCGAGTAGAGGTCGGCTCCAAGTTTAAATATGGAAAATTTAATAATAATTTGTGTAATTGACTCAACTTGTGATGATAATCAAGAATATGATTTGTATTAAACCCACCGTTCAGCCATGGCGCCGCTGACAATTGTTGTGGCCGTGGTGGCGAACGACAGTTGGAACAGGAAGGCCGCAAAGATCTGGCCCATCAGGGCATCGCCCACCGGCGGATCCAGCAGAAAGTCCCCGATGGCGATGAATGGATTGGAGAGTGGACCGCGGCCAAAACTCATTCCATAGCCGAACAGCCAGTAAGTGAATCCGCCCAGCACAATGTCGATCACGTTCTTCATCATGATGTTCACCTCGTTCTTGATGCTCACACAGCCGGACTCCAGCATACCAAATCCAGTTTGCATGGTAAAGATGATAAAGGAGGAGGTCAGGACCCAGTTGGTATCCTCCACGGAGAGGTCATACAGGCCGGGAATCACATAGTTGCTGTGATTCCTCGGTGCACTGTGAGTTCCTGTGAGGTTATTCATTTCCGTGTCCGTTTGGCTAGTCGGGCGATCGACAACTGCCAAAATAGATAGAAAATCGGACTCCGAATGTACAAATACATGAAAGTTACAAATTACCCGCATTTGATTTAAATGCAACTTAATCGCCGTTCAGCAATCGTAGATTATTCGCTGTGCGTGTTTTTCGCGACCCCACTAATCTGTTGTTGGTGGCATAGGGCCCTTTAAGGCTTAAACTTGACACTGGATTGCATGCCGAGTCCATTTTTGCAAAATTAATGAGCGCATTTCATTTCAGCGCGTTTATTGAATTTAACTTTAAATCGGCGGAATTCGAGAGGTGGTTAGAATGCGTCAATGAATTAAAATCTATTTCGACCTCGCGAAGCTTTAGTTGGTTCGCGGTTAAACCTTTTTAAAATAACTTAAATAGCTAAGCCTTACAGGTAAATATTGAGAAACTTTGGATACGGATTAAGACTGGGGAACGTATGAATGTATTAATAATAATATTTCTTTTGCTAGCTATTAATGATGGACCATACAAACTTTTTAGAGGAAGTATACTTCGCTTTTATAAACTTCGTTTCTAAAATTTTATTTGATTTGATATAAGAGAAAATAATGGTTGTATAAGCAATATAACAATCATGGGTTAATCCTTCTACACAAAAACTTTTCACGTAGTTTCTCCAGAAAATTGGTTGTCCCTGAGAAGCATACTACATTTTTGTGCAACTTATAAGAAAGCTCAAAATTGGATTGAACTAAAAACGAATGATCTGTTTAAATTTGTTTTAAAAATCTTAGAATCTTATCCTTCGGATTCGAGACTGAAACGCTTCCCTTTTCATTTCTTATCTAACCCCAAGCGACCGTTATAATTTTGAAAAGGACGTTACACGAGGACTCTTTTGCTTAGCCCTGGAACTGGTTCCGGGCAGGCAGGCACGATAACGGTATCGAGAGCGCCATCCCTGGAACGCAACGTCTGTGCGAAAACTCCCGTTCGTTTCGTCGTCGTCGGTGGTTGTTGGTATTGCTCGAACGTTCGCAAAAAACTGTTGAAAATACTTGGTTGAAAGTTGTGTGTCAAAGCTAGCAAGTTTTAATTAATTGTGCCGTGCTGAGTGCTAACTAACGTGTGCAATATGTATTTTTTGGCATTACTTGCGTTCATTGGAAATGCCAAAGGTAACGGTTCTCTTCTCAATGGGGAATATTGGTGTGAAAAATGTGATACACATATACACACACACACACATGCAGGCCCATGCAAAATCAGCCCCATATCCTTGCTTAAAGTGAAAATATGCAATTCGAACGAAGATAAACTCCTTGAGAGCAAAGGCACAAGGTTTTTCAAGCAAAATCAATTTCGATTGCTTGACTCCTTCAGAAATAATTGGAAATATGGTCCATGGCCACACAGTTCACAATTTATGGGACACGGGGCACACACACACGCAGAAACTTTGGCAGGGCACACCAACACCAGTGCAGATGCTCGCTCTTTTTCTCTGCAGAAAACAGAGAGAGAGGGAGAGAGAGAGAAAAGGGGGCATAACGGTTTTTTGGGTGGGGAAATGGAAATGGCAATACGAAGGAAGTGGCCTGCAAAATTTCGCTTTGCTCTGCACGGAGAGAAATGGATACATCGATATGTTGAGATGATACATTTTATGATTGTACTTCTACTTATAATTTTTGATTAGACAGCATTTGAATTACAATTTTTAAGTTGAAATATTGTTATTTTTAATCTACGGAAGAATCTTTTAAAAATGCTCAAATTTTTATTAAGGAGAAATAGCAATCACTTATTTTCCCAGTGTATGGCATACACACAGACTTGCTGCCCTGTCTGTGTGTGTGGAGCTGGTGGGCGGTTGTTTGGGGTGTGTGCGTATGGTGTTTATTTTTTGCATGTATACTCGCCTCCTTTGTATGGGTGTGAACTGGGTGTGTGGGTTGGACTCGCGTGTATGTATTTATCGCACACACACATACATACACTCGGACGCGAGTTTCACTTGGAAACTCTCGAATAAAAGGCAAAATTTTTTTCGTATGTGATATTTTTTCTTTTTTTTGCGGGGGCGTAACGCACGCCTGTTTGCCATTTTCGTTCGTGCGTTTCCTGCCCAGAAATTTGCTTTCCTGCTGCACACGCATGTACCATACCTATACCCATACAATCCGTGTGTGTGTGTGGGTCCGAGTGTGCATGTATATTTGTTTTTAATTTGAATTTCCGTTTGCTGTTTAGCATTTAAATGATGTCGAAAATGTTATGCGTTTGCATTTAATTTCACTCAAGTGATAAATATTGTGGTCCTTCCATGAATCCTTCCCCCTATCCCCTTCTCTTTCTCTCCCCTGTGCTGAGAAAATTTACAGCACCTGCTGCACTTTGGCAGTGCTTTCAAGTGTGTATGTGTGATTTGGTGGCGCAATGTTAAATCAGCAAAGGAGAAAGTTGGTCAAGTGTGTCAAAATAAAGAATTCAGCTAGCATGGAGTGTGCATTATAGGTGCATAAATATACATAAGTACACAAGTATGTACATTTGCGTGGAGCCTATGTAAATACATATGCAGGAACCTACAAACAAGGTCCTCACCTACATATTTGGTTAACCACAAGTATCAAATATCATTAAGATGGAGCATTTTGAAAACTAGATATGTGATTTTTTAATAAAATCATAGATATCATTTTCGGAATCAATTCCGGATGTCTTTTTTTAAATAAATATGTAAACACAGTTGCTTTTAAATTGTCGTAGTAACTCTTAAGTTAAAAGGTTCTTCGAAGAAAAAGGTTCCTATCTCTACCCCTCAATAACGCCAATAAATATGCTTTAAAATTTAACAAATGCACAGCTTTTAAAGATTCTTTGGCAACATGTTAGAAGTTTCAGAAATTTGCTTTAGTCATGTTGTATTTCTGAACATAATATTATTTATGCAATTAATAAGCATAATAGCTTTTGGAGGACCGTACACTTAAACTTTAATTCCCAATTACAAACGAAAATTAAACATCTATTTTAAAGACAGCAACCATAAAATGGGTTTTTAACCTGGTTTTAAACATTTTGTATTAAGTATTAAGTTTTTGATATAATTTTTGCCATAAAGTATCTTTTTCAAACTGAATAAACTTAACATATACCCTCTTCTCACATAAGACCTAACCAATTTATTCCACCTCCCGCAGATGGAAATGCGGTGAGCTCGAGCCTAATCCCCGGCGGCTCCTGCCGCGACTACAACGGGAAGATGTACGAGACGGGCATGCATTACATGCCGGGACCCGACTCTTGCCGCCTGTGCATCTGCGACAGCGGGCTGCCCAAGGCGTGCAAGATGGTGCTCTGCGAGGCGTTCAGCAAGTGCAAGTCCTTCCAGACGGTGGGCAGCGGCAACAACTGCTGCGAGGTGATCTGCCTGGACGACCAGTTCAGCGACGGGAGCACCGACTTCGGCATTTGACTGGTGGCCAGTGGCATCACGGCCACGTTGTCCCTGTCGCTGCTCTTCTTCCTGGTGAATCGCCTGAGGCAGCGTAAGATGCGGGCGCGGGAGAATCGACAGAATGCAGAGGATCAGCGCAGCATCGTGGGCAGTATAGGGTGAGTCTTTTAAAGGCTAATCCTCCCAAGATCCTCTAATGAACCCCCTCCCCCATTCATGCAGCTACATAGCCGGAAACATGGGCTACATGGAGGGCAATCTTAGTGCCATCGACTACTCTTACGGCGGCGCCGCCACCCACTATCCGCTGTGGAAGCCACATTTTCCGCGTGGTGAGGCCCCTCCGCCTTATGAAGAGGCGGTGGCCATCTCCCAGGCGGAGGCCCTTAGTGCCCAGTGCACCGTCAACCTGCCGGCCAGTTCCCAGCGAGCGGTGGCCACCGTCAGCCAGCAGCAACATCAGGCAGTGGCTCAGGCCCAAGCTCAAGCTCAAGCCCAGGCGCAGGCCCAGCAGCAGCAACAGATCCAGGCCCAGGTGCAGGCCCATCAGCATCTGCAGCAGCACACCCTCCAACTGCACACTCAACCGCAGCAGCACCATCAGCCCTACAGCCAGCAATTGGTGGCTCATCCGCATCCGCAGCACGCACACGCCGCTGCTTCTGTGCTGCCCCAGTCGAATCAGTACACTCAGAGCACCACCAACCTGATCAACATTAACATAAACAGTGGGGGGGTGACCACCATAGCCACCGGGGAGAATCACCAGCCGCCTTACAGTCTGCAGAGCGATCACCAGCTCAGCCTGGAGCAACAACAGCAGCAGCATCAGCAGCAACAGCAGCAGCATCTGATCCAGCCTCCGGTCAGCACTGGATCCATTTGCCTCCAGACCATGCCCAAGCCACCTGTCTCCGGGGAGTGCAGCTACAAGAACTGCCACCTGAACATCAGCGCCAGTGTGACCACTGCGGCGGCCAGTTCCAGTTCTGCGGCCTACACGACGGGAAGAAGGACCACGCCCCGTGGATCACAGGAGCTGCTGCATCAATTGCCACAGCAACAGCAGCAGCAGCATCAGCAACAACAGCAGCAGTATCTCACAGTGGCCGATGTGGAGATCAATGCGAGTGCCAGTGCCGCCAGCTATCATTCGCTGCCAGCCAACAGTGGTGAACTCCTGGCCACACCCACCCACTCCCAAGTGTTGCACCATCAGCAACAGCAGCATCACCAGCAGCAACAACAACATCTGCTGGCGGCCATCTCTTCGCCGGCCATGGAGCTACTGCAGCCTCTGGAGATAGCCACAATCTCGGCGCCACCTGCCTGCAGCACAGCAGATTCGGTGACCCAGACCACGCAGATGCCTCTGCATGGCACACTAAAGAGCAGCCAGCAACAGCAGCAGCAGCAGCAGATCAGCAAGACACCCTCGAGCTCGAGGCGCTATCATCGCACCATTCCGCGGTACTTCGCTGTGGCCGATCCCCTCCAGCTGAAGCCCAAGACCAGCAATAGTGCCACCTCCACCAGCGACAAGCCGCAGGCCAGCAAGAAGCCCATGTGCCAGTGCCCCATCCAGCATGTGCCCATGTCCTACATGGGCAGTACGGCCAATGCGAATGCCTTCTTGAGCGGAGCTGGCAAACTATTCGCGGGAAACTCGAGCAGCAGCAGCACTTCCACGCCCACCTGCTCCCTGTCGCCGGGGGCGGCGGCCAGCGGAGGAGTTCGCCATGCGGCCACCTTGTCCTATGGACAGCGAGCAAAGTCCTCGACGAATCTGCAGCAGCAGGCACAGGATTTAATCACGGCGGCGGCCTCGGGAGGAGGAACTTTGCGCCGAAGCGGGTGTGGACACGAACCCAAGATAGCCACCATCTCTAAGCAGGTGGGCGATGAGACGCACCATGGGCATGCGGGATCCGGCGGTGGAGTGAATGTATCGGCCATCATACCACCGCCCCCGCTGCAACATCCCGAGGAGGTGTCTGCTCCACCCATTGTCCTGGGTCGCGTGCAGAAGAGATCCTCCAGCAATTCCGCAGAACGGGGTAGAAGCTCCAGCGGCGGAGGCAGTGGCGGACGCAGTGTGTCCAGCGGCAGCGGTGGCGATTCCCTCTCCAGCGCCTACTTGAATCGAAAGGTGAGTTCGAAATGTAAGTAATCCCTTTGTGAGAGCTTGACATGGCGGGGAATGAGATCGAAGGCGAAATTGGAGTGGGGGGGATTGGATTGGCTTTCAATTCTGCATGTATATATACTTATATCTTTGGTTTCATTCCTCGGTTTTCGTTTTCTTTGGCCCCTGGGCTCATCCTCTTGTATCTTTTAGGTTGATGCCTACTTGAGTTTGACGCAGAAACAGCAGCAACATTTCTTTAGCCAGCAACAGCAGCTGCATACAGATCCGAGCAATCCGACTTTACCACCGAAACTCTACAAAAGCCTAACGAATTTAAAGAGCGCCACCGTGGTCAGCACCTCCTCATCCTCCTGCTCGTCCGGCAGCGGGAACAACAACGCCGTGGCCACCATCTACACGCTGAGCAAGCCGGTGTCCAGTGGTCAGCGCAAGGAGCAGACGCCCTCGCTGACCCTGCCGCCGGCGAGTCCAGCCGCCGGATCCGGCGAGAAGCTGGTCAGCGGCAAGATCAACTCGAGCACCTTCTACCCCCTGGCCAACCACGTGACCTACACCCTGCCCAAGCATATCAGCGGCAAGGTGTCGCTGAACAGCACCATCAACAGTGTGGTCAGCAAGGTGCCCTCGGTGATCAGCATTCCGCCGGTGGAGAACAACAATTCGGGTGGCCAGACAGGTGCTCCGGCCAAGAGCACCACACTGCCAAAGATATTGCGCGTCAAGCGGGACACTGGTTCGGGAGGAGGAGGAGCTGCCACGAGTCTGGCGATTGCCCACTGCCAGATGCCCAGTTATCCGCTGACGGCGAAAACCACCACCGGAGGAGGATCCAGCGGGCGGTCGCCCAGCAAGCAGCTGCCCGTGTGCACCACCTCGAAGAACTGCCTGAACCCCAAGGAGCACTTTCTGCCCAACGACACCAGTCTGGACGATGACTACTTGAGTGAGTGCGAGAACTGCAAGATAGCGCAGAGCGCCAAGTACTACCTGGGTGCTGAGATGAGCGGCGCCTGCTCCTCGACCTCGCCCCAGGAGACGATGACGCTGCAGCGCAAGTCGCTGGAGGAGACCAAGGAGGAGCCGCTCGAAAGCTACTACCGCAGTTCTCACACCCTGCCCAGCAATGCAAAAAAGCATGGGTGAGTATAGTTAGTGAGGAAATCTTAGTTATAGAAATCACATGATCTGCTATTGCTTTCGAACACTGGATTACATTATTAGGGATAAATATCATGTTTAATGTAATTATTTGCAAGTACAACTTTTCTAAATCATTTACAAAATCCCTAGTGGTAAAACAATAGATTCACTTTTTTATTAAAAGACATAGAGATAGGCATCTAATGACATTATATTGTGTCTGTTAGCAAGAATAACAACCGTGAAAAGTGGCAGTTCTCAACAATTCCGGCTGCCAGCTCGTCGGATGAAGACGTCAACGAATGAGATTTAAGCCATTTTCTTTAAGATGCCCGATCCCCGACCAGAAGAGCATCCTAAAGAAAACGCAGGCTCCAAAAACCATACCACAATCCCCGCCCCAGAAGGCTTATCAACTTAAGAAGAAACCTAGGTACCCAACCAAGTGCTGCTGCAACGAGTGGATAGATCCTGTATATAAGCATATTAAGCGTACTTTAATCTATAATAAATTGTGTCGTTAAAAATGAGTAGATGGTAACCAACTGATTGTTAGCTATAACCATGACGATACTCAACCCATAAACGGCATGTAACTCTGCGTGTTGGTTTTGCACCTGTATATCTCTGTATGTATGTAATTGAATCTGTACTATACGATATGAATATGAAACGATAGGGTAAGGAGTTAGACCGGGCAAAAATCAATTATAACCATTGCATTATAAGGATATTAGCAAACTGTTGAATACTTAGCATATATGAAATTGATCATTAAGATGTCGAACCCTACTGCCATCTGCCATTTTGCCAATGTTAACTGTCAATAATTGTGTATGTATGTAATATCTAAATAACGAATGTATGAAATTAAAGTTTTTACAAACAACTAAAGGAAGCTGACCAAAATTTAAGGTATTTCCCCGCTGCTGATCCCCAAGATGCACAAACATTGCACATACGAACTCTAGGATAAACCAATTGACATATACATACATAAAGGAAAACTTAGGATACGAATTTGAATTCAAAGCTCATTACCAGACCATACCCGCTTTATTAAGATGTCGGAGTTCCAAAGCTCTTCTAACTTCTAAATTACCATTCTTTTCCCAGTCAACTCAAATGAATGTACCATATAAAATGAAACTACGTCAGTATATAGATATAAGAAATAGTTTCCAAGTGGTTTTTGTGTGGGGTTCTAAATACATTAGACGGTTTCTTGGTCGATAACGAAGGACTTGCTAGAGAATAACTTTCGTTTACGTCTTGAATCGGGCGGGTCCTAGACAGTCTAATGCCAACGATATAAGCACGATATAAAGTATATGTATATGGAATACAGATAGGAGAGCAGCGACCCAGAAGAAGTAATGGGCGAATGAATTGTTTGATTCGATCAATTGCAAAACTAGTCGTAATCATACTAAGCCAGCAAGCAATTAGTCGAAGCTTCACTTAGACGAAAGCCAAAGATACCCCAGATAGATACTATAAGGTATATTATCCTGATTTGCTTAGCTTTAGTTCTTTTCTAATTTAGGTAGTTTTCCCCACTAAAAAACTTGTTCGAAAACGGTTCTTGTTCCGCTTTTGGTTGTAATCGATCTCTCTGACCTGAAAACTGTATTGTGTTCAACGGATGCTCAAAATAACTATACACCGAGACAAACATGGATTGTACAATTTGTTGTTTGAGTTCGGATTTTGTATTGTATGTACGTTCAACGAAGACTCGACTCTGTTATCAAATGCTCAAAGCGTGTACTGACCACAACGCAATCGTGTCCCCCGATTTGGGGGAGTAATTTAGCATACTGAAATTACAAGTATTACAGAAATTACTCAATAGTATTAAATAATGAAATCAAACGTTTTTCAATATACTTATTAGTGAGTCATTTATCAAAATTTAGTTTCAACAGTAAAACCAAAACAACATATGTACATCACGGCTAAGTACGAATTTTTATTCAATAAGCTATATTTACTATTAAACGAAGTCTCAAAAAACCAAATATTAAATTAACAAATACTTGGTAATAGTAGTTTAAAATTACAAAGGATAAAAATACATTAAAATTAAACTAGTGTGCGATAGTTAAAACAAATTTACCAAATCGAAAGAAAAAAAGCCAAAACCGTTTCAAAAATTATTCAACACAATGGATGTCAAACTCAAATATCGATTAATCGGTTGCGACGGACATCGTGTTTCAAAAACGATATTGAGATTTGTATGAATAATTGCTTAAACCACAAAATATTACGAGTATCAATGTGTTATTGAAGAAACATCGTATTGTAACTATTTAAATTTAATTGAACTAAAAGTGGAAAAATAAATTGGTCTATAATGAATATTAATCCCGTGTTTGACTTTTTTAGTGGGCTTTAACAATGCATTTTTTAGTAAGAGCGCTACAAAAGTTTTTTTGAATAAAAACAAAAAGGGGTTGGGATATCAATGATATTATTTATTTTTGTAAAAGAAAATTCGATGCTATTATGTATGAAACTCAATTTTTGCAATTGGAAAATCTTTCTGAAGAGAAATGTCATAAGAGCGGAAAAAATTATGGCGTCGATTGCTGTTCCTATCGGTCTACCTTTGTAGCGTCCCCATTGAAAAACACATAAGTAAGATCCAGCCCGCGTTTTCTAGCCAACATTCTGAATACGACATTCCAACACTCCCAAAATAACAAGTCAGTTCTTGAGGTTTTAATTGTAAAAAATGCAATACAATTGTTACGTGTTTTTTTCGTTTCGTTTTTCTTTTGTATTTAAATCATAAAAACAATTTTACGATGTATCAGATTTGCCTTTAGTTAATATAATATGTAAGGTATATCCTATTAGTTGTTTTTGTAATGCCTGATTCTGCTATAGATGCACAACACTCGCAAGCGAAACGTGTGTTTTCTTTTTATATACATACACGACAACAAAATTTAATAAATTAAGTTAGGTATGTATTTGTTTTTGTTGGTACTTTTTTGTTTCGGTTTGATCAACGGACACGGGAAGAATGGAGCTGGGGGACAAAAGGGAGCAGGGCGAAGAGGCCTAATAAAGATGATGCTGCTACTGTTGTCGCTGGTGTTGCTTCTAAAAGTAGAACCAATCGGATCCTAACTTAGTTCTACTTCTTTGCTACCTGACTGTCCAAAACGGGTGTGATTGTCTTGCCTCCAAAGATCTGACCCCAGCCGATCAAACTGGAAGGGAAAATTTGATTTTATTTAGTTATTTGAAAATAACCATACAGGGACTGTGTTTACTCACCGCCAGTGGTTCTCCACACGTCTGCTGAGGGCAATCTTCTCGCCCTTCTCCGTGCACACAGGTGTCGTCAGCACAATCTTGGCCAAATCACCCTTGGTGGCCGAGATGCGACCGCCGGTGCTGAGGGATCCGATGTTAACCAAGAGGATTTCGTTCTTCTGCAGCTTCTCCACACGCGCACCCTTTTTGTCGCCATCAGTGCGGACACCCAGCAGGCGACGCAGGAGGTAGTACGAGATTTCCAGCTCCTGGTAGATGTCGGGCAGCTGGCCAACGGCGCCCAGCACCTGACCGACCAGACGATCGGCACGACACAGCGTCGGATCGATCTTGGTGCCCACACCAATCAGACCACCGGGCACGGCGTACTGCAACTCGTTCTGCTCGGCGAATAGCGAGACGATGCGCGAGAAGATGGGTCGGCAGGTGATGTTGCCGTCGCTATCCTTGGTCACGACGCCCGGTCGCACCTCGATCTCCTGGCCAACCTTCAGCACGCCGCTCAGGATGGAGCCGCCGGCAACGCCGCCCTTTAGATCTGCCACCTCGCAGCCTGGCTTGTTGACGTCGAAGGATCGGATTACGATCAGACGGGGCGGGGCGTTGAAGTCGCGCGGTGGCACGGGGATCTTGTTTACAATGTACTCGCAGAGTACATCGATGTTGTACTTGAGCTGGGCCGAGATTGGGATGATCGGAGCGCCCTCAGCGACGGTGCCCTGGACGAATTTGGTGATCTCTTCGTACTGCTCCTTCGCCTGGCTTTCCTTAATCAGATCGATCTTGTTTTGCAAGATCAGAATCTGTTTTAGCTTCATGATCTCAATTGCAGCCAAATGCTCAGAGGTTTGCGGTTGTGGACAGGATTCATTGCCTGCACATGGGATAGATATTAGTTAGTAAGTCTCTGCATTATTCGGAATGTATATATGAAAATACCCACCAGCAATGAGCAGCAGGGCGGCGTCCATCACAGCGGCGCCGTTCAACATGGTAGCCATAAGAATGTCGTGACCGGGGCAATCGACGAAGCTCACGTGTCGCACCAATCTGAAGTTACCGGAGCAGTTGAGTCGGGTGCAGGGCAAGCTGTCGTCCTTGCTCGAGGCGTCCGATACGAAGCTGGCCGGGCGTGGGCACTTGGGGTTGTCGCACTTGTAGATTTTGGCATTGGCGTAACCTAAAAGCAAGGCGATAGTAATTATACAGGACTAGGTTTTTCGATTCTTCTTCGCAAACATCTAACAATAACTCTAGGTGGTTTTCTCACTTGAATCATCATACATTGTTTCTACAAAGAATTATCATATATGCTAAACTACATTTTCCTCTCCAAAACATAAGGCTAAAAAAAATAAATACATAACATCATTCAATTATCATAAGGTATTTATTCTGAAATATTGATTTACACATAATACCGTACTTTATTTTAGCACATTGTAAGGTGTTTGTCCAAACACTACTGTTAACCTAATTCCATAATAGAAAAGTAAAAGGTATATAATGACATGTACAAAGTATGCGGAATTTTTGTTTTATTCTCTAGTCGTATTTTGTTCAAACTTAATATAAATCCACAATTCGTCGATATTCGCATTTGGCAGTGCAAGGATAACAAATAAATAATTAAAATGCCATCAATTGATTGTTCATAATATAAAATCTGCATACAGATGGCAAGCAAGCGCCAACTAGCAACAAATGTGTTGAAAAAAATATAGTTCAATGCAAATTAAAGGATTTTTTGCCGTAATAAGAAAAAATATTGGGTGTATCCGTTTAAAAAAGGACCTTTCGGCAATTGTCCGCTCCGCAGCGGCACTCAACACGCACAGCGGTCGAGAGGTTCTCGTACGGCAAGTCCTCGTTATCCGCGCGAATGTAGTCGAAGCTCAGCTCCTCGCCGGCCCTAATGGGACGCAGCGTGAAGAACACAAGGTGCGGCAGGGCCACATTTAAATGCTCGATCCAGCAGGGGAACACGGCGAGATTTGGATCGCACGAGTGGTTGATAAAATGCGAGATATTGCCGAAGTTTGCCGCATCGATTGTGTACTCGCTCTCCTGAGCCGTGTTGTAGTCCAAGTCAAATAGATATGTCCTGCCCTTGTCGTCGTACGCCTTGCCGCGCTCATTGGCCTCGTCGCTGGTGATGATCTCCCCAATGTACTCGCACACAAATTCACCCTTTCGCAGGGCATTCGGGGTCTTCACACCCCAGCCGCTGCCGTTGCTCGTCTTGAACAGCACCAGCGGGAGCTGGCGTCCGTGTTGAACCAGGCGATTGGAGCAGGTCTCCTTGCATGCGCAGCGGCTATTGCACTCGAAGATAGCGCTTCCTGGATGCAGGCGCAAGCGCCGTGTGTTCCGCTCGTAGGCAAACAGCTCGCCGGCCATGCGAGCACAGCACTTTGTGGAGGGAGCGCATTCCTCGACACCATCCTCGTCACAGCACTTGCAGCCCAGAATTCCCGCTTCCGGCTTGGGCACTCCTTCGCCGATTATGTTCTTCTGTATGTACATGAAATTGCTGTCTATGGTATCCAGATCCACGTCGTTCTCCACTCGAATTGGTGGCGACGGCTGCTCCACACTGTTCATGCGCTCCTCAAACATTGCTAGGTCAACCAGCTGCTTGCGCCGAGTAAATTGTGCCCGCTTGAGCTGCATGTTGCGCAGGGCTCGCTCTCCGATCTTCTGCGGCTCCTTCTGGCTACGACTGCTCGCAGCCTGGTACTGGGCCAGTAGAATGAGGTCAAGCTGCAGATTAAGCGGATCAAAGGCATCCACATCGGCCACCGTGATGTTCTGCATCAGCGGCAAGGCCTCCAGCTGCCCCTCAAGTTCACTGGTTATCTTAGCAATGTAAGTCTCGTAGAGCTGCTGATGCCGCTCCAAAAACTCCTCCATTTGGGCGCAGTCGGCCACGTTGGCTAGGCTCTCCCAGGTGTTCTTGCTGGCAGAGTATCCCTGCCATTTGACAAAGAAGACTGGCTGATATTTTTCTACCTCCACGCACTCAATGCGTTCCACAATGTACTCGCCCTTTGGCGGCTTCTTGACCATCTGTCCCTGGTTGTTCTTGGACCGTTTAGAGTCGGGAGTCGGTGTGCTCGCGCCGCAGCTGCGTCGTCGCTTCAGATTGGCGAAAGCCTTGTGGATTTGAGATGTGGCCACGTCATGGTCTTCGCAGCCGAAGACGCTGCCATATCCGCTACTGTTGCTGGGACTCAGTGAGGTCTGGCTGCTGCTTCGCCGGCTGGTGCGTCTGTCCACGCTGGACGAAGAAGATGGCACGGAGAATGGAGCTGGCATCGTGCAGAGACGACGCAAACGGTTGTGTTTCCGCATTTCAGACAGGTGCCTTACGATGGAACGTTGCTTGTGTTCATACTGCTGTCGCTGCTGCCTGGAGCTCATAAGTTTTTTGATTTTCTTTTCGCTTAAGCGTTCTGCAAATGACAATTTTGGACAATTTTGGATTGGAGTTGGGTGGGTTGTTTTTTTTTGAGCGCATCGCAACCGAAGGAAACGAAAAAACCGGAGAAATGGGGAAAAAGAAGAAAAAGATTGGCAATTAATTAAATTGCTGGATTATCAGTCGAATCAATCAAAATATCAAATTCAAGACTAAGCTAACAGAATGAGATTCTTAATACAAAAGGTAGGACTGCTTTTTCATCCAGCTTTGTAGATTACATCTATGGGAAATTCCTTTTTTTTTTAGTCTACTACTTAGGCGACGACACACCTTGACAGGCAAGGCAACGCGTGCTATAATCCAGCAATTTAAGTACACCAAATACACAGAAGTTAGAGTTACAGGAGACAAAGTCATTCGCAGAACGCTTTTTCAATGGTATTTCGATATAAAGCAGCGACAGAGTTGGCTACGCGGTGTGCCGTCGTCGGAACGGTGTTAATTAAGATTAAACTTAAGATTTAACAGGATTTGTGGGTTATCTTCGGCCAGCCGAGAAGGTGTACAAACAATCTTAGGGCACTACGGGTTTACAGGCGAGCAGGAAGGATCAACATACGACTAACTTATATACTCGTAGTGGAAAGTACATCTTAGACTACGGCCTAGACTATCTAAGACGGATCCCGCACTCACCCAGCTTGATTGTGATGTTCCGCTCCAGCTCGTTCTTGAAACGCACAGTCTGCACGCCGGAGATGGCCTTGACCACCGTGGATTTACCGTGGGCTACATGACCGATGGTACCAATGTTGATGGTGGCCTGGCGGGAGATGACCTCTGGCGAAAGAGGGGTGAGTTTGGACACGTCCTGCAAATGCAAACCGATTAATCAAGGTGTATCAAGGGGGGAAAGTCGGAGTCCAAGTCTCTCGTTTACCACCGCCACGCCCCCCGACAAAACATCCCGCCTCAGCTGCATGTGTGTATATAGGAAAGCCGTGGATTTTGAGGTTAGAATGTCGCTTGAATTGCATCAGCTAAATGGATGACAACAGTTGGGCTGTTCTCGAGAAACTGAGCTGCTGACCAGGCCCTAAATCTCGCCTGGGCACAAATCGAACACGAAGGCGGAGTCAAAACCCCGGGGAAAACCGAACAGTCCCTAAATGTAGCGCCACGTGCTGCATTTTCCCTACTTTTTTCGGGGCACAACAAAAGGCTCTTGGCCCTGGCAAAACCCACTAAGGGCTGCTGGAAAACCGGCCTGCGGACCTCTTGAGGCCATCCGGATGGGTTCTGGCCTCACACACCCCGCTGCTTTTCCGGGAAGCGGCTCCATAATGACGACGCGTACACTTTCACACACGGGCGGAGGTGGAAAAAACAGGCGGCGTCGGGCGGTCCTCTTTCGGGCTGCTTACCAAGTTGCTGAGGTCCTGCTTCTGCAAGTTTTTGTTCACACCGATTTGGGCTTCAGCCGTGGCCATGTTGCTGTTGTTTTCGGAAACGATGCGAATACAAAATTATAAAATTAATTTTCAGCTACTACAGCTCGGCATCAAATCTCGATATCGAAGAATGTTAGCGCCCGATAGGCGGAGACAAATAACAAATGCTGTGATATCGATAGTTGGAGCGTGTTGCAAAAGTGCCGAAAATGCCCTGTAATGCGGGGCAGTGCTGCAAAGCGGCGCCGGTGGTTTGGCAATCGATAGTATCGATATACTCTCATCTCTGAAGACCGCAAACGCAAGGTAAAAATCCGCTTCGCTTCTCTTCTGCTCAACTGTACCGCCGCTTTTTGGTCAAATATCTTGTAATTTACGACCGCACGTACACCGGAAAAGCGAGCAGAATGTCGAGCGTGCCAAAGCGAGCCAAGCTGGACGGCGCCCCCGCCGATGGCAACACAACCGCAGCCGCCGGCAACAACGAGGAGGAGTCGGAGGCGCTGGAGCAGATTGATGCCTGCCAGAACGAGATCGACGCGCTGAACGAGAAGGCCAGCGAGGAGATCCTCAAGGTGGAGCAGAAGTACAACAAGCTGCGGAAGCCGTGCTACGAGAAGCGCAGCGAACTGGTCAAGCGAATCCCCAACTTCTGGGTGACCTCGGTGAGTCCACCGCGCGGCCATGATTGCCCGGTCCGCGTGTCTATCGGTTGGGTTCTGATGAAGCCTGTCGGCTCTATTTTGAGGGTCTGCAAATGTAATGGGTTCTGTGACCCAACAGCAGCACACATGTACAAAAAATTTTCTCTATTCGAGGAATTTTTCTTGTTCATCTTGGGCTGCTATTCCTCCGCCGCCGGCTCCCCGCTCAGTTACCCCACCGCGAAAATCGTGTTATCGATAGACCATGTCTGGCGGGCCTCTTCGGGAAATACACAAATTTTCCCCAGTCCTAACCCAGAAATAATGAATGGGCTCCAAAAAACCCATATAATCTGCATCTAAAATATCGATTTCCCATGCTAATCCCAATTACCATGTTTGCAGTTTATCAACCACCCGCAAGTTTCCGGCATTCTGGACGAGGAGGAGGAGGAATGCCTGCACGCCCTTAACAAACTGGAGGTGGAGGAGTTCGAGGACATTAAATCGGGCTACCGCATCAACTTCCACTTCGACGAGAATCCTTACTTCGAGAACAAGGTGCTCACCAAAGAGTTCCACTTGAATTCAGCGGGTAGGTCCGGCAGGAGATATCCTAAAGAATTACTTATAACTGATAACATTTCAGCTGCTTCAGAAAACGGTGACTGGCCCGCGTCCACCAGCACGCCCATCAAATGGAAGGAGGGAAAGAACCTGCTCAAACTTCTGCTGACGAAGCCCTACGGCAACAAGAAGAAGCGCAACTCCGAGTACAAGACCTTCTTCGACTGGTTCTCGGATAACACCGATCCCGTCAACGATGAGATCGCAGAACTGATAAAGGACGACCTCTGGCCCAATCCACTGCAGTATTATCTGGTACCTGATATCGAGGTGGAGCCCGAAGATGAGGAGGACAACGAAGAAAACGAGGAGGAGGCATTCGACGACGAGGACGGTGAGGATGGCGAGGGCGAGGAAGAAGACGAGGATGAAGGTATAAAATACAAACAATATACTAACAAGACAAATCCCTAACAGTCGAAATCCCTTTCAGATGACAAGTAATCTGAAATAGCGAGCATATAATTTCAATTCGCTCCCAAGTGAAGACCCAAAGTGTTTCCAACCACTTGCAACTATAGTTTCCCGTGTGGTTATGCAACATTCACATATTCGCAACCATTTCAGACATATTTAGGTTTCTAATTAAGTAAAAGAAAAGTCATATTTCCATTGAAAAGCAAAAAAAAAAAAAATGAGAATCACCATTTAAAAAAAATTTAAAACAAATAAAAAAGACGTGAATCGAATCTCAAACCGAGTCGTTTCAAATTCCCGCCATCTCTTGTCAGTTGGCTTTTTTCTAAAACATTTTGAGACATTCAATTTGGGATATTTAAAACTAGATGAAAATGTTGAGCACTCATGACATCACTATTAAAAAAAATGTAAACCTCTACTGTTTTGTTGGGAATATTGGATATATTTAAGATCGTTGAATTATCCGGATTTAGTAATTTTCCATAGCTATGTACATATAAATTAAAAATTGAAACTAGCTATTTCAAATACATAAATTTTTTTGTTCTAGCTATTTTTTGTAATCGATAGATATTTAAAGCAGCGCTGGCGCAGGTATCGAAAAATCCCGTAACTACTAACGTAACCCTGGTCACAGCTGCGATTTTTAGCTGAAAAATTCTCGGGATAAAAACGATGGCCTGTGTTAACAAATTGGCAATTTTGGTAGGTTTTAGTGAATAAATTAAGGAGGGGGCAATTCTCCCTATGCAAAGCCAAGCCACTTTGAGTGCTACACATATTATTAGTTGCAGGACAACCTGCAGTTGCTTTTTTACAATTATCTAACGCGCTTTTCTTGGTTATGTAATTTTTGCCCACTAACCCACAAACCGGAGGCAGTTTCTGTTTATTAAACCGAAGGACTGACTAAGTGCTCTTTTTTTTGATAATCCCGCAGAGCCGCACCCTCAGCTCGGCTGCCGCCCAGGCGACGGTGAAGCCTCCAATTCAGGTGTTCGGACTGGAGGGTCGCTATGCCACCGCCTTGTACTCGGCCGCCTCCAAGATGAGCCAGTTGGACCAGGTTGAGAAGGACCTGACCGCCCTGCAGGCCACCATCCGCAGCGACAAGAAGCTGCGCGAGCATGTGACCAGCCCGATCATCAACAAGAAGGTCATGGCCACCGCTCTGAAGGAGTCGGCCGAGAAGCTGCGCTTCGCCCCGGCCACCGCCAACCTGCTGGGTCTGTTGGCCGACAACGGTCGTCTGAAGAGGCTGGACACCGTGATCAACGCCTTCAAGACCATCATGGCCGCCCACCGCGGCGAGGTTGTCTGCGAGGTGGTCACCGCCAAGCCCCTGGATTCCTCCCAGAGCAAGCAGCTGGAGGGTGCCCTCAAGGTAGCTACTTCCGCTTCCCCTCCTTCTTTCTTATCTCTATTCATTGTTCTCTTCCTTTCAGTCCTTCCTGAAGGGCAACGAGTCCCTGAAGATCACCTCCCGTGTGGACCCCAGCATCATTGGTGGCCTGATCGTTTCCATTGGCGACAAATACGTCGACATGAGCATTGCCACTAAGGTCAAGCTCTACACCGATGTCATCCAGGCCGCTGCCTAGACCCCTAAGGATTAGCTCTTGATTTAGATGGTTCAAACTGAAAGTTTGGTATTGGAATTCAAGCGGTAATTGCGAATAAACCACTCTTAGCCCTTGGAAAACCAACGAAAGTCCTTTGGATACATGTTATTTTTATTTGATGTTATTTTTTTGTCCCGTCCGTAGGATTCGGTTTGTCTGTGCACTGCAGCTCCGCCACCTTGTGCTGGATGGTCTGCTGCAGCAGGTTGTGCTGCTGCAGCAGATTCTCCAGCTCCTTGATGCGAGCTCTTTGCATTTCTAGGACCTTGGTGAAGTTGTCCGCTGCCGGGCAATCGAGCCAACTGTTGACAAAATCGTTCTGCTGTTCTCTACTGCGATTCTCATTTGAATTGAGCTGAGCTCCACCCTGATTCTGCGCCTCGCCAGCTATTGTGTCTGATTCCCCCGTGGCTGTGGGACTACATCCATCCATGGGACCTTCTTCGAGAACCAGGACGTTGGTCTCATTGTTAGACCGACAAACTCGATACTTCGGCTTGTCGATTTCCGGAAACACCGCGCATTCGTTGGACTCCGTGAGATCTGATTCCTGTACGCAAATCTCTGGAGGTGGGGCCATAGGACGATGATTGGTCTGACAGCAGCAAGAATCATCGTAGTCGTTATTTCTGGTGCCATTCATAAGCAGCACGTTGATAGCATTTGAATTTCTTCGCTCGCTTCCGTTTGTGAAATTGCTTGAATTAGTGGTATATCCTGCTGAAAAACCCGTGGCTGAACTGGTTGTTCGGTAGCTGAAGGAAGCAACCTGCTTAGGTCGACCAACTGGTAGGGAACTCTGGGCCTGCAGAGCCACCTTTGAGCATTGCACCTCCTGATCCTTTAAATGGCAGTTAATGCCAGTCTGGCAGTATTGGCTCTTTAGCATCGGCTCCGGCTTTTGCTTCCTGTTTTGCAAACTCATGGGAACCTTGGAGTTACGAATACTTCGCCATGTTTGCGATGCCAAGTGGTTCAGAGAACTGGCTAGGCTGCGGAAATCCTCTCCTTGGGGCTTTAAATCCTCCGATCTTTGTTTCTTTAAGGCGGGACAAGATGTAAGATCACATGTCTTTGGTTTTTGTTGGCCAACCTTTGATATATCCCTTTTTTGAGGTTTCTTTATACTTTGCTGGCTTCCAGATGAATCCGGAGGGGCTCTGGATTTGTTATTCCTTTGCGGTGGGAAGAATTGGATTTCGGTAGGAGCAGGGGTGCTCTTGTTCCTCATTAGTTTACAGTTGGCGCAGACGCAACCTGTATTTCCACGAGGAGATTGATTTACCCTCGTTTTTAAATTGGGAGGAGCCTGTGGACTTGCGAAATTCGGACCCATTTGGGTGAATCCATAAGGATTACCCGGCAACATGTTGTTGCAGGCATTTCGAAAATGGCAGCAACCATTTTTGAATCTGTTTCCGGTGCTGATCTCCTGCTTATCCGAATTAAAACTCCTTTTGCTTTGGTTGGGCATCTCCTCAACGGCCATGCTGTAGGTGGTATAACCTCGGCCAGATGCCGATCCCGAAGAACTCCACTTGACGCCGGATTCCTGCAGGCCGGCAGGATTCCTTGCCCCCTCAGCAGCACCAGCAGAGCTCTCCGAGCCGGTGCTGGAACCTCGGTTGTCCGCGTCCAAGTGGGAGGAGCAAACGCATCCGTGCCGCCACAGCGATTCCGTGTCCACATCAAAGCTGCTGAGGTTGGCCAGATTCTGCCAACGGCGAGCCTCCGACATGTTGCGCGGGTAGACGCAGTGGTCGCCCGGCTCTTGACCACAGATTATACAACGACGATGCATTTTCTGACGAACAACCAGGACAGAAACGGTCAAATTTTGAATTTTAAATCCAGGAGCATTTTACAAAGTCGATAACAGTTATCGGAATGGGCCCTATCTGCACTTTTAAAGCTGCACCAAAAGCACGGTATTTGTTTGATACGTTGAATATACCAGAATTCTTTTGGATTCTGCTTTGCGAGGCGTTTCGGTATTCTGCACCAAAAGCGCGGCGATTGCTTGGTCTGTTTAGTTTAAAAATAGTAAATGCAACGAACTTTAGTGTTTTACTGGCCCACTCTTGATGACAAGACCTGACAGCTGGAGCAATGAGCTTGGTAAACGACATGCAAGTCACCCCGAGCCCCAGTTTGGTTGCCACGAGTCGTGGCGACCTGGAAAAGGTTATGGCCATGCTCGTCCTGGGACTGGGAAGCCTTTTGTCCGGAATGCTTCCCGCCTGTATTTCTGAAAGGAATCGTCGCCGCTTTCCGCTGACCACATCGCTGCTCCTTTGCTTCGGGGCAGGCATCCTGCTGGCCACCGCACTGGTTCACATTCTGCCCGAGGTGAGTTCATCGCATTGCAATAATGAATGAGTCGGTGCAATTTGATAACCTGTTAACCGACACTGCAACAGGTGCGCGAGCAAATGGACTCGAAATTCGCCGAGGTGGCCATGTGCGGCGGCTTCTTCATCATCTACTTCATCGACGAGTTCATACACTACTTCTTTGGCGAGGCCATCCAGCATACTCACTCCCAGGCACCAGAGACTCAGCCTGTGAGGCGACCCACCAATGGATCTGGCTACGGCGCAGTGGGTGAGCGGGCGCCTCTTTTATCAGCGGAGCCTTCGTCACACGGTCATTCGCACCACCACAATGACCAGTAGGTTGAATGCATTGCTCCCCTAGCCGCACCGCAATTAATTGCTTTGTATTTCGATTGAGCAGCGATCATGACCACGATCACCCGTACAGAGCATCCGGCTGCGATGAGGCCAGTGTCGAGGACGCCAACGCCCGCATCTGCCACACCAGCCACACGGAACCCTGTGCCCAGTCCATGACCGGTACCCTGGGCCTCTTTGTGGCCCTCTCCCTGCACTCTGCCATCGAAGGATTGGCTATCGGAGTCCAGAATTCGTCCACAAAGGTCGGTGCCGACTGCCTTGACATAGTTAGAGTAGAGCAGAGCATAGTGCGCAATCTTGGGCAAATATTGATGCAGAGAAACGCGCAATCTTAGTCTGTTTAGATAACCGAAATGTGCTTTGTCTCGTTTTAGGTTCTATTTCTTCTGGGGGCCGTCGCCTGTCACAAGTTTGTGATGGGCTTTTGTCTGGGACTCGAGTTCCGCTCGAATCCACAGACAAGTTTTCGCGCCCAATTCGTCGGCATCTCGGTGTTTGCTCTGGGAGCCGTTATTGGCATTGGCCTGGGTATGCTTATCGTGGATGTGCCCTCCGCCTGGTCCAGCAAAACTCTCCCCATCATTCAGGCTCTGGCGGGAGGTACACTCTTCTACGTCACTGTCTGCGAAGTGATTCCGCGCGAGAAGGCGCGCTGGCACTCGAATAGCACACGACGCTGGGCGGGATTTGCTCAGTTCGCAACTGTGGCCGCCGGCTTTGCCACGATGTGCATCATAAATTTTTATCTGTCTGGTGCGTAGCGTAATGCTTGCTAGTTATCTTCCATGCTCATGCTGACTTATTTCTTTCACCCCCTTTTTCAGATGAGTAATATGAATCTGGCCTACGGAACCTTGCGCTGTGACTTAATGTGCCGCTTTTTAAACATTAATAGAAATATGATAATTTTATGCATTGGCAGCTGTTAGTTTTTTATGTAAGACCCCTCTGTTATGTGCATTCCAAATGAATCTTTAATAGCCATAATATAAGTTAGAAAGTTCAAAGCACAAAGCATCTTTTCGTCTACATTTATATTTTTCTTCCTCCAAAGTATTTGTTATTTTTGAATGCTTTTATTATATATAATTAACCTTACACTTAAGTTGGTAATCAAAAAAAAGGGCATCCTTTTTGTATTTGATTAATATTACTAAACCAATCATAAAACGTCAATCATTTTACTTATTTATCTGGGAACATCCTGCCTTTTGTTTTAAACCATTTAAAACAACATCTATGTAACTACATCTCTATATGTATGGTTGCTCTATTGGTGGTGTATGTGTGAAGAAACGGACACTCATAAATAGCTAAAATGTTGGATTGTTTGGTCTCTGATCTCTCATTTAAGGGGACTCCTCCGAGTTTTACATTTTCCGTGCTAGCAGCGCAACATAGATGGGATGGGAGGGGATTTACAATTACGTGGGACGTGTAGATTAGATCTTATACACTTAAACCTGTGCATATGTGTATCTTATCATCCACCGCGATCTTCGATAACAATTTAATTTACAATAGAAACCGAAAATTCTTTGCGAGCTCAGATGCTTTTATCTGCTGATCTGCTGTGAATCGCCGAACTTAGAACATAAATAAATCTAGTAATTATAGTTCCTCCTTCGCCGCCGCACTGACCCCATTCTCATCCTCGTCCTCATCATCATCCCCCCATTCACTAATGAGACTCTTCACCTTGTCCACACTGGCTGCTTCACCAGACGCAGTTCCCTCAGCAGCTTTCGCACTTTCTGTGGTCGCCTTTTCTGCTGCGTCACCACTCTTGTTTGGTTTATCCTCCGCGGTTTCCTTTTTGTCTGTCGTTCTTGCATCATCATTATTCTTGGTTGGCTTTTCCGCATCTGGGTCATCAACCTCCATTTGGTCGGTGGACAGTTGGGTGGGTGGCACTAGTTCATCTTCTTCCGTCACTGCACTGTCTAAGGCTGGAGCTAATGCCTCTGTCGTAGCATTCTCCTCAGGTTCAACCACGCTCTTCTCCTGATTAGGCTTCTCGGCCTCGGCAATCAATTCATCTAACAGCTCTTTGCGGATGTTATCGGCCTCTAGATGCACATCATCGTCGATCTCAGCAGGAGCGACCGCTTCGCTCAATTCCACTCCGGGCTCGGCGTCCGCGATAGGCGCATCTTCTTTGATAAATTCCTCCTCATCGTTTTCAATCTCATCCTCTTTCTTGATCTCGACAACTGACTTTGGAGCCTTATCGTCCGCCGTTTCCGAATCTACGTCCATTTTCTCGGGCTGATTATTCATACTAGCAGCCGGGACAACTGCATCTTCAGCACTAGTGACATACTCCTCATCGGTTTTTTCTTCAGCTTGATCTTCAGGTCCCTTGTGCAGAGACTCGAGAGCCAAGTCAATGTCGTCTTCTTCCTCCTCGTTAGCTGTTGACTCCGAGTGCTTGGTGGCTAGTTCGGAAGCAAGCTCTGTGGTGGCGGGCTTGTCATCGGCATCGTCATCGTTCTCATCCTCGGTCCAGTCGCCGGTTAGCTCCTTAAGTTTTTCGCTGATGTCATCGCGTGACTTTTCTAATTTGGGCTAAAAAGTGGACACATGTTGTTATAGAAAACCGCGTGTTAATTGGTTGGATAACGAACTCACCTCCTTGTTGCTCTGCTCCTCGGACTCTGCAATAAGGTTTTCGGCCCATTCCAGGTTATCCATGGACTCTTTGCTCTCATCAGCAACGTTCTTCTTGGTGCTTTCCACAGAGTCGCTGGCAGCCAGCTCACTGTAGATTTGGCTGTCATCATACTCCTCTTCGGTGCCGGCCAGGGATTTCTCGTCGGTCTCCTGCTTCGCGTGTTCCGCTTCCGGCTCACTGAGCACCATAACCACCCCACCGGCGGCGGCACCTGCTTGCTGCTGGTTGAGCTGTGAAAGGATCTCCTTGCGCTGTTCATCCGTGAGCTCCACCTCATTGCCATCGGCACCCACAAACTTCACCTCCTGCTGCACCTGCTCTACGTCTTCCTCCTGCAGTTGCTCCTGCTGAGCATGCTGCACTGCGATGGCACTAGTGGCTGGCAGGCTGATGTCCGAAAGGATTCGTACCTTGCCAGTCTGCTCCGGTTCCTGGTCTTCCTCGCCTTCGGCCTCTTCATCCTCCTCATCTTGCGAGCCCAAGAACTCCTCGTCCGTTTCATCGATGATTCCGTCCTCCAGGGCCTGCTCCTTGTGGTAGCTCTTCATGTGCCTGTACAGCTGTAGCTCTTGCTCGAATACCTTGTTGCAGTATATGCACTGCTGTTTGTTGTCGTCCGTGTGGGCCTCGTTGATGTGCGCCTCCAACTCGCCCTTGGTCAGATACGACTGGTTGCACAGGGCGCACTCGGCAAAGGTATACAGCAGCGACTTGACCTGGTGCTCCATGTACATGTGGAAATGCAGTTCTCGGTTGTTGCCCGAACGCCAGCCGCAATGCTCGCATAGAGCCGGATCAATGGCCTCTTTGTGCGTGTTGATCAAATGGCGTCGGAAGCCTCGGTACGACGGAATGCTGATGGGACGTCCATTTACGCCGCACCGCAGGCACAGCCAGGGACCTGAAACAAAAAGTATAATTACTTTCTGAGCGACATGCTAATAAAAAAGAGTTTACTTACCAGTGGTGTTCTCGGCTCCTTGGGCAATCAAGGCATGCATTGTCTTACTGTCAATTCTCCTCTTCTGGGCTGCGGCGGCATTTGCCGGTGGATTCGCCACAGATGCCTGGGAGACGGTAGACTGCGTGTTTCCAGTCTTTTGCTGAGAAGTTGCACCCTTTTGCTGAGCGGTGATTAATGGCGCGTTCTTATCCGTCTTAAAAGATACATGCAATTTCTTGTGTGGCGACGTGGAGCCGGATGACTGAGTCGCCTGTGCTGGCTTCACTGCCGCCGGAGCAGATTTCTCTGCGGGAGGTGTGTTGGGCATTATTTTCAGCTTTATGTTCTTGTGGCCCTTTACAATGTGCGGGTACTGGCGCAGCACTTCGGCAATGATCTTGGTGTGATTGAGCTTGGCGTTGGAGGAGTCCTTGACAATTATCGTGGGCGTCTGGCTCGGGAAATCCTGCTTTAGAATAATGGTGGTGGATCCGTGCTCCAGCTGGGTCTGTGTACCCTTTGGCGACTGCTGCTTGGACGTAGACGGCTGCGGTGGCACATCGTCGTCATCATCGTCCCCAGCATGGACATCATCATACAGCATGCCTCCATCGTACTCCGGATCGTGATCTCCGTATTCCGCGGCTATTTGCTTCCGCATACGCTGTTGCTCTGCAAACTCCTTGACCTCCTCCAAACTGGGCTTCTTCGAGGGCGGCGACAGCAGACTGGTCTGTGCCGGCCTCTTGTTGTTGTTATAGCCCTTGCGAAGCTGTTCGAATGGCGAAGTTGGTTCCTGCTTGATACTTGTGGTCTCCGTATACTGTGTGCGATTTGTGCCAGTGGGTCCACGCTGTGTGCTGGCTCGCTGAATGGTGGGTGTGGCCACATTCCGGGACTGCGTTGAAGGACCCAGGACGCGCTGCTGGGGAAGACCTGAACTGGGTTGTCCAACTGTACGCCGGCGGATGCCTTTCGGACTAGGCGGCTAAAAGGAGTAAGTATATTACATAAAAGGTAAGCGAAGGACGAATGCATTTACTAACCCTTTGCTGGCGATTGACGTTCTCCATGGTGCGTCGATGCGCCTCGAGGAGCTTCAACAGCACCGTCATGTTCATCTCCTTCGCGGTCCGCAACAGCTTGCCATACATTTTGAGTTCGAACTCCAAAGTGCCCGTGTACATAAAGTTGACAATGGGCACCACCACGTCCGCCTGGAACTCATTGGGCATGATGAGGGCATCGTCGACGATCTCGCAGGTCTGCTCCAGCACATTAAAGTAATCGGTGCAAGCACTGAGCACCAATCGGTGCACCTTCAGCTGTGAGTTATCCCGGAACTGAAGCGTCAAATCGCAGTAGTCCGTCTTATTGAAGAAGTTCTGCAGTTTCTGCAGGAAGAAGACGCCCCAGTTGTCCACCTTGACGGACTTGACTTCGCCCATCTTGCCGTTGCTGCTGTGTCCCGTTTCCGTGTTCGCCGTATCCGTTTCCGTATCCTTATCCTTATCGTTAGCCTCCCCGTGGTTTCGCTTGCTCTGGCTTCAGGGCGCAACTGTACTCCGGCAAGGGGCAAGGAGTAGTCGGGATGAGCGTATTGGGATGGGCCGCAGGTCAAAGGAGAATCCAAGAAAAAAGCAACACAGAAACAATTAGTAAAAGGAAATTTCTCGAGGTTATCTTTTAAAGGGACGCCACTGGGTTTTCGGTTATTCGCTTTATTTTGCCCTGCCGCCACGGCGCGAAATGCAACTCGCAAATATATCGATATACGGATGTGTACGTGTGTCCGCCTATAGCTATGTGTGTGTGTGTTTGTGCGCGTCGCCAGGCTTTCTTTTATTATTATTTGATAATTGATAATTGACTGTTAGCCTGTCATTTAATGTTTTTGCTCAAAGTGCATTACGCATCTTTCGGTTGGTGGCATTTATTTGAGCCTATTTGGCGCGCCTGTCCACTTCACACAACAATGGGTTTTTGGGGCACACACATTTCACTTTGACCCCAGCGGCTTTTTAATCAATAACCGTTTGTTTGAATGTACATTGTTTGGCTGCGCAGCAGGCATTTGCACTTTTAATACATACATTTCTTCGTATTGCACACTACTTTTGCCGGACAAATTCTAATTTTTTTCCAGAGTCAGGTCGCCATATTCTTTTCCATTCATCGTTGGCGTGACAGGGTTGCAGGCGGCGCTTATCGATAGGCTTGCGATAACTTCACTTGCAGACATGGCGTTGTTGAGGTGACGCAGGGGTAAAAACCGTTAAACTGGTATTTTAAATGCATTTTGTGACGTAAGTAGTGTTGCTTACATAATTTTTTACAGTTTCATTAGATGTCAGACTTAAAAAATATTTCTGCATAAAATAACTCTTTAAGATTTATTTATAACAATATAGTTTTTAACCTTATAAATCTTGTAGGCAATATTTGCTTAGTAGCCATGGAAAATGTGACGTCATACAGGTTTTATAGCACCACCTTACTTTGCAATCAAAATAAAGACCACGAGAACTGCACTTGGTGGTTTAGATTCTGTTTTCAATCCCAGGGCTTTATCAAAACAGAATGACTGGCCGGAACCGGGGAAAGGGAAAGAGAGGTGGAGGACCCTACCGCAATGTCAAGACGAATCACAACTGCGCCCGCAGCTTTGCCCAGCAGGAGAACGAACTGGCCAGCAGCAGTGAAAGCAACAGCTCGGATTCTGACTCCTCGGGGGCGGGAGCCAAGGACGATCTCGGCCAGCCGCCGGAGTTCTCGGTGGCCATGTGGGACCTCAATCACTGCGATCCAAAGAAGTGCTCCGGCAGGAAACTGGCGCGCCTGGGACTGATTTCCAATCTCCGATTGGGTCAGAAGTTTCCCGGCCTCGTCCTCTCGCCTGTTGGCTCGTTGTGTGTCAGTCCACTGGACCGGGATGTGGTGGCCTCCTCGGGCGTGGCCGTTATCGACTGCTCATGGGCCAAGCTGGACGAGACACCCTTCGGCCGGATGCGCAGCCCACATCCGCGTCTGTTGCCCTTCCTGGTGGCCGCAAATCCCATTAACTATGGCAAACCCTGCAAGCTCAGCTGCGTAGAGGCCATTGCCGCCACTCTGCACATCTGTGGATTCACGGAGGAGGCCCGTTGGTTTCTGGGAAAGTTTTCCTGGGGTCACGCCTTCCTGGAGCTGAACGACAAGCTTCTCAACGCGTATGCCGCCTGCAAGAGCAGCGATGAGATCGTCAAGGTGCAGAACGAGTACCTGGAGCAGGAGCAGAAGGAGCGGGATAAGCCCAGGGACTTGCGTGACTTTTATCCCACCAGCAGCAGCAGTAGTAGCGAGTCCGAAAACGAGGACGATGATGAAGAGGCGGAAGCGAAGCCGAAGAACTAATTTTTACAAGGTGCTGACAATTTATTAGCATTATTACCATTAGCTTATTACAAATCATTTTACTTGTGTTTTAATTTACAAACCAGTTGTTAGAAGCAACTAACGAATTATTGCAAACTGTTTGGATGAAATATTTACTTCAAGTCAAGGAGAGATGATTGCTTACTGTGCATTTCGCACGTATTCGGGGTCCACGTTGATGAAGTTGCTCATGCTGAAGAACATTGCGCTGTTCTTCACCAGGAACTTGAGGAAATCCTGCAGGTGCACGAGCAGATTCTGCATGGACTGCTGGTCCAATGCCGAATAGCTGAGCATGGAGCCCAGCCGCACGAACAGGCGCAGCAGGTGAAAGGATCCGTAAAGCTCTGACAGTGGTGTGTCCGGATGTTTCTGCATCACATCCGCATACTGAGTGCGTTCGAATTTGTACAGCAACTGGGAGCCGAGCATTACATTGAAATACTCCACGATGCCATCGAGTACATCGTTTATGGCCACTTCCTTGCTGGCGCTGGTCGACTTGACGGACTTCTTGTGCGCCAAATACTGCTCGGAGATCTGCTGCACGGTTATCTTGGCCGGCAGCTCTAGCAGCTTGTGTTCCCGCACTACAGCATACCAGTCGTCGGTGAGGTAGTGCTTCAGTTCGTCAGGTATCTTGATCTTGACCTCCAGCTTGGCGGCGTAGGCCTCCTCGCTTTCCACACAAGGTGCGGGCTCTGTTGTGGGTGTAGATGGGGTGGTGGGAGGCACAGTTGTCTTGTCTGCCACATCGCTTCCTGTTAAAGAAGGCCGCTGCTCGCTCATCCGTTTCTTCTTCGGCGCCACCGGCGTTACAGCTTCGTCCTCTGTGGTCTCAGCAGCTGTGGTATCCTCCTTTTTCTCACTTGGAGTGCCTGGTCGTGCCGTGACCGCCGCCGACTGTGTGGACTTGCGGTTGGCACGGCTGGTCGTGGTGGTGCTGGTGCTGTTGGTCGTGGTGCTGCTGGTGCTACCGGCATCCGATTTGTTGCCCAGACCCGCACTGGTCGTCGGTATGCTGCTGGCGGTCGATTGCGAGGTGTTGCTGTCCTTAGAGGGGGTCGAGGCACGAGATTCGTTGCGCATCTGCTCCATTTTCTTGGCTTTGGCGCTGCCTGTGAAGCAAAGGGTTTAGTGGTTGGCTCCTGGACCTGCATTTGCATCTGGGACCCACCTTTCTTGTTGTCCTTCTTGGAGCGCTCGCCGCACTGGCGCGCCAGTTCCTGTCGGCGCTTGACGTTGTCATCGTTGTACTTTAGGACTCGGCTCTCGGGCACCCACTCGTCCCAGCTGAAAATGAGATGGAACACTGCAGATCGGTTTCATTGCTAGTGAGTTTGCTTACTTTTTGCTCCAGCCGGCGTAGTGGATGTAGTACTCAACCGGCGTCGCATCGGGCTTTGTTTTTAGAACCTTTGCCTCGTAGATGAGCGGTCCGTGGAAGCACAGAACCCGTTCCCCTGCGAAAGGCGCCAATATATGTAGGGAAACTTATGATTGGGCTGAAGATCTCGGCTTACCATCCGCAAACAGTGTGTTTGCATCGTTTCCCGTGCTATAGCTTTCCACTTTAGCGGGTTTAACTTCTCCCATTTTATTTTGTTGCAATTGGCAAAATATAAAATATTAGTGTGACCGTGGGCACAGGCCTATCGGCTCGTGAAAACATCGAATATTATCGATAAATTACAGGGTATTGTTTTGTTTTGTTATATTTTAACAATATTTGTATTATTATGGCTATTTACAACAAACAGTCTGCTTTTAACAGGTGGATTATGTTCAGAAAACATAATGTCTAGTGTTTCGCCGTCGAGGGCTGATTCTCTTCTTCCCAGGGACGAGGACCACGCTTGTTTTCCCAGTTCTCTATGTCCACGGACTTGACTTTGTCGTACTCCGACTCCAGGGTCACCTCCTGGCGGTTCTTCATGCTCACGCCGTATTTCTTCATCTCCTCCGGCGTCACCGGCTGCTTCTTGGCGTACTGATACCTGGAAAGGTTGGAGGAACCCATGGGATTGATAAGGCCTTCCCGGTGTTTTCTGAATGTGCCCACCTGAGGTTCGAGAACTGCTGCAGTCCGAAGGAGCCGGCCACCATCATGATGAGGAAGGGTATGCCATATTTGAAAGATTTCCGTTTGCTGTAATAGTTTAATTTATCCACGATCGACATTGTTGTTTGTTATGACATTAGAAATAAAAATAGTTAAAAGTTAAGTGTGACCAGAAGGTGAAAAACCTTGCTTTAGGTTTGGCGTCAAATTTGAATAGCCACTCTTATCAAAAACGATTTAAAATAAGAAGCTTCAGTTTAAAAAAATAATATTTTAATAAATAAAATGCAATTGAAAACTGTTTGATATATAAGTAGTACAAAGAATGTGTGTGTAAGAGTATCTTTAATTAAAAATATATTTTTGAAAATTCATAAGCTCATTTGGCACGCTTAGCACAATTATTTTTTTATGTGTTAAACTATAAACATTAAATGCTCACTGCAGTTGTTGCCGTCTATGAAAATAGTTGCCCTTGAATCAAAATCAAAAGATTTGTGGTCCCTGCCAATTGCGAGCAATTTCTAAAAATTTCTTCACAACAATTGTTTTCCGGCGCACGCCTACAGGCCATTATTTGCATGAGGCTTGGCGATAAGTTCAAGGTTCCCGACGTCTCTTGGCTTCGCAAATAATTGACACTGACAATGTAGAAGAGTGCCAAAACGCTGTTCACATGCACACGACATCCGATCCGGTTCACCTTGGCCAATTGCAGGCTTTGGCAAGGCAAGTAGCTCGCAGCGAAGATTTCCTTTTGCTGCCCACAGCTCCAACCAGTTCGCGATCGCTTCATTTTCATTCGCAAGGAGCCGGCGCCAATTGAGTCATAGGAGGCCCCGAGACTGGGCTAGTCCCACACACACCCCAAACACCTCCCCCCACAGATTGTATTTCATTTTCCGATGCACCCTACTCGCGGGCGATCAAAGATCTTTCGATTGACTTATTTGAGAAGGAAGGTAAATTTTAAAATATATTATAATATCAGTTCGATGGTTTTCCCTCATATATGATCTATATTATCTTTATTTAAATCAATTTAAGTCAACAAGCGAAATTTACTAATTTTATAAGAAAGAAAAGAATAATATTATAATATTATGTCATTATATCATTATATGTATAAGTTCTGTATTATATGTATATGTTCAAATCGAATTAAAAGACCACAATTTTCATATAAGAAGGGTTTGGAACAAGTTTAATAATAATTAAATTCTCTAAAGTCTATGGTCTATAGACTTTATCTCCCTTCCACATTATTTCAATTTAAAAATGAAAATTTCTTAGTGAACTTGTTTTTTTTCTCTGTAGCCTTTCGTCTGACTGATCTGCCCCGACTTAACCAAGTCGTCTATGCCCCGCAGTCCGAATTGCACTTTTCCAAGCTATTTTCGCCAAATATGGTCTCGATTTTTCTAACAAGATTGCGCACTTGTCTGAGCTACACACTCATGAACTTATCTAATTCTCGTATATTTTGGAATTATGAAAACTTTGGTTTTCCATAACTAACACATGTCAACAGATCCGATCCAATGGCCATGATTTCGTTTTCGTATTTAGCAAGTTGCTCAGACTGTTTCGTTGTTTTACACTGTATTTTTTCAACGTTTTCTCGAGGGTCTTTCCCAGGCCTATACCCATATCTTCTCCACCCTAGCTATATGCTTGTGAATATAAAAATATATTGATCTAGTTTATTTTTTTAAAACTTTTTGTTTTGAATGAAAACAATTACGTCATTCTGTGGGTGTTGCTTTGATTTAATTTTAAACTTTTCAACAGCCTCGGGGTGCCAAAAAAAAGTGTTCCAAAACAAAAAACAACAAAAATCCTAGAAAGAGAATACATATGCTGATATCAAATTGGCTTATATTTATAGGTGCCTTTGGTTGCAGTCGTATGTGATCTCCTAAATATAGTAGAATATTAATAAATCTCTCATGATAAAAATGATAAAAGCTTATTAAAAATGGTTTATTATGAAAAATAGGTTATTCTACCTTTAATTAATATCAATAATAAATCTGTGATCATATGAAATGATAATGCCCAGTAAGCTCTTATCGCTTAAAAAAATTACGATCAATAAGCGTGATCAAGAGCAAAAAAAGCTATCTTGAGGGGCAAAGATATGAACAGATCGTATCTGCAATAATATTGAGGAAATTGAATTTAAGCCATTTTCACGTTTCGCATTTAAAATAGTATGAATCATGGAGGCCTTTTCTTCCGAGACAGTTGCAACAAGCGTATACCTTCGTATGTGACATTAATGATTGCCAACAAAATGTTTCCGTTCACAGACATGACGTTAAAAAATCTACGGGAATCGCTTAAAATGTATAGAATAAAAATAATAATTCGTAGACCTATGGTGGAAATACGTATAACTACGTGAAACAAGATTTTTTGGCATATCAATAACTGAAAATTAAAAATAGAAGTCGAGAACATCAAAAAGCAAAACAAAAAGATCCACAAACGCATACACTCTCATTTGGGAAAGAGAAATGATTGCCTAAGTATTGGATATATTTTGCAATGGGCAAAATACTGGGCCAGCAAAGCTTTCCGAAATACGGGGAAATTTTCAAAAATAGGCAGATCAAAAATTGTTTAATTCCTAATGCCTGAGCACCAATACATCCGCAGTGAACAGGTGAAAGCACCAAAAGAAAGGATCGGGAAAGAGAGGCAGAGAGCGAAGAGAAAGGCGCAGGCGCCGGCTATCAATGTGTGAGATTAAATGGGTAAATGTATTGGATATTCTGATATGATGCTTTCGGTTACACTGGAAGAAACTAAAATAAAATGCAATGGTTATTAAATGAAGGTATTATATTATTGCAACTTTCAGCACTATCTCAAATCTAGGGCGCTAATTTATAGTCGTTATTTATTATCAGGTACCACATATTTTTATAAGCTACCGTTTTAACAATAAATAAGTTTATTCCAAAGTTTAATCAGATCTTATTTTCATATTCGCAAATACAAATTGTACTGTAAAAACTTGTATTTCATTTTAATGTATTTATATTGGTAGGTATGTTTTTTCGTGTTTCAATATAAATATTTTTATAAGAAAAACTTATGACCTTCCTATAAAAAGATGTACAAAAGAATGGCACTACTCAATGATGAATAAAAATGTATACAATGGACTTGTATTGTTATATTGTATCTAAATTTCTAATTACCAAACTGGATTTAAATTCTCATAAAATATTGGAATAATTTGTAACACAATGTATACTATCTAGATATTTCATATTTCCATCAACCTATTAATATATTTATCCAAAAACTTTTGGCATTCTAATTTATAAATAAGATGCATTCCTAATTGAAGAAGGGAACTGGTTGTTAGTGTTTTCTTTGCTAAATAAACTGTCAACTAAATAAAATGTAAAGTTCAGGCCTTTTCGCGCAGTGTATAAGCTCACGTATAATATAATCGCACAATTTACCGATTCTCTGGGCGTAAATTGAGAGCCAAGTGCAGTGCAGTTCCAAAATAAACGCAAGCAGCAACAACACTTCGCCTCACTTTTGGCCGAAAAGCGTGAGCACGCGCACACAGATACTCACCCACACCGGCGCAATCGTGCGGCGGCTCACACGGACACACACCAGCGCAGACCGCTCGAAATCGACCAAGCGGCGAGCATCGAACGTCAACATATTGAATAAATATTTTCAGTTGAACATCACAATCCGTTCAAGTCGCGGATAACTCCGAATAAAAGTTTTGTAAGTAAAAAAAAGGAATACGTTAACGTTAATTATCAAAAAAAATAATATAAAATATATCAACGAATTTTTAAACTATAAACCTGTTGAGTGATTAAAAGTAATTCAATTTTAATTTGAAAAAAAGGATCCAATCAAATGAAAAATACAATTATATAACCAAAAGTTTCTGCAAATCCAACTTGAAATCAACCAAAGTGCCGTGCAATTCTAAACTTTAAACCATCCGCAAGTATTTTAGAATATTACAAATACTTTCAGTCAGAATAAAAAACCCAAATAGAGGTTAAGCACCTTTGCAGTTTGAGGAGAACTAAGAATAACTATTCTCGAGACCTTGTCAAGTTTGTCTGCTAACCGCAAGTCGCTATATAGGGTTTCTGCTAAACGCATTTCATGAGATCTATAAACATTGTCAGTGGGCAGTTAGGATGATCTTCAATTCTAAAAGCATTGGTGAAGAATTTAAATGGGAAGAATAAGGTCTTTGCAATTCCATACTTTCTTCCAAATTCTTTTCCCCTTTTTCCATTTCAAGAACTGCTTTATAAGAAAAGAATGATAAGATAAAGATTATAATGATAATAAAGACATTTAAAGATTTCTGTTATAGTGGTTCCGTTCGCAGATTCTTTTAAGAACTAATGTTTTCTCAAACTAAACCTAGTGTTAGTGGTAACATATTTTTAGAACACCCAACTTTTTTTTATATTCCCACCACATATAACTTGGAACCACGAGCATTTATTTTGTATCTGTGAAATCCGATACACGACCGCTGGCCTCAGATGCCAAATGGATCTGCAGCGAACGTAGGCGAAATCCACCAAGAATTTCCCAGAAAGCTCCCTTCGCTCGGCACTTCTCTATTTAGTATTAAGTAATATCCGTGGGGAGGCAAGATATTCAACAGATGCCTCAGTTGTCCTATTTTTAGATACTTTCTGTGTGTGCTAGGCTAGAGAGATAAAACACTGAAATAGAGAGCAGAAAGCTTCGACTATTGCCCAAGGCATTTAGCTAAAGAATCTATATGCGTTAGACCCATTTAAACAAACGTGTGTATATTGGGTTCTATTAATAGATATTTCTGTATTCTGTATAACGAAAATCTGAATTTTCCATTGGATAATTTGGAAATTTCCTGTGGAAAATTACATATTAGAGGGTCAGATACCAATTCCGGAGTGCGAGTTAATAAATGTGCGTAGGATAGAAATGTTTGGATTGTCTAGACTTGTTATCTTGATGAAAGCTGATATGTTATTGTTTTGCTTTAAAGGCCAGGAAAAAATTCCAAACTAATAATAACAATTATTAACACAAGGATTTACATTTCATTCTTTGGTATAGGCCCATACTTGGATTATATGTATGTCATTGCCGAAAGTTATAAGATGTCATGCGAATTTTTGTGCTGAATCAACGCAAACATAACTCAATGTGTCACCTCAATCGACTTATAGCCCATACACATGCAGATATATTTATATATGTTTCAGCGAACAAAAAATTTGCCTCGATTGCGATTTCATTAAAATTCAACTTTTGAATTTTCGATTGGTCGTTGTTTTGCATTGCCACTGCTTTTCTCCGGATCAGGCTCAGGAATGTAAACAGAGTTTTTAAAAATAAATGCATGTTTAAGGCGGGAGAACAGCACATGACAGCGATGAGCCGTAATAAAGAATTAAAATTTCACGAGGCGAAACTCGAGTCAATTAGCCGGCGGTTGCATTCGATTCGAGCCATGACAAATGTTGGTCAAGTGGGTTTTGGTGTTGGTAGGGGGCGGGGAGCAGTGGGAAAGGGTCTTAAGGAGGGGCCAAACCCTCCAGCTGCGTTAGCATTGAGTCAGAAGTCTGGATCGTCTTGGGAAAGGGGGAAAAATAGGGCACAGCAGATGGGTAGATGATTCATAGTGGGGTTCTTAATTAAAAGATGATAAACGAATTTAGAGAAAAAATCAGTAGTTTCGTTAAAGTATAAGTACATAGATGTTCAGTGAAGTATTTGAAAGTATTTAAGGTTATATTAAATTAAAAAAAAATAAGGACACTACAATTAAATACAGGGAAACACTCTTTGACATTCAATAAAACTCAAATATTTTTCTATCATTCTCAAATTGGTATTTGGTATTCAATAAATCTCAAATATTTTTGAATTAATCTCAAATATTTTCCCACTTGTTAAACCCTTAAAATTATCAATAAATATACCTACCGATCTCTTGGCCCAGATTCTCTTTACCCCAATCTACTGACACAATTTTCGCCTGGTGACTGAACTCTCTATTTAAGAAATTCCCCAGTTCCTTGGCCCAGCTTCGCATGGTTCTACAATACCAAGTGATCCGATGTGATCGGCATACCTAAGCACACTTTTTCGGTAAAGAAGTCACCCCCAGAAAATGAAGTCAGGAATCCGAAACAGAAACGTGCATTACCTAGTCAGGTATTCTCATTTAAATGATTTACTGTGAGATGAGAAAACACTCTCGAAAAAGCAAACGCCCGAGAAAGAATCGGGCAATAAAAGTCGTGAAGAGACGCCGGCGAAATATTAAATTCTCAATTTATCAGTTGGATGAGCCTGAACAATGAGTCTGGCTTCGAGAGGGGGCCTTGAGTGGTTCGGTTTTTGGCCAGGCCGAATAATTTATTGGCTTTGCCACCTTTCGTCCAAATATGGCTATAGCCATTATTCGAAATCACTCGATGATTATCTTGATATGTAGAGAACATTCTGTATATTTTACTGATAGCAGGAAGATAAGGCGGCATTTACTTTCTAAAATAATAATTCTATTTATAAGAAATCCTTGACTTAAATCGTTAGAGCTTACCATTAAAAATCAATTTTTTTAAAGATGAGCTTCGGATTGGAAATAGATATACCTATGAAGTTGGGCTTGCCAATCAATTTGGAATGACTGAAACTATTGTAAAATGCAAATTATATTTCCAGAGAGTTTCACTTTCGCATAAACCTTGTTTTGTTTTTCCATTGCGATTGATGGTTATCGCATAAATTTGCTAATTGCCAACTACAACTCGATACCAATCTGTATCTCCATCTCCGTTTCAATTGCAGTTTCTTTCGAGTGCAGCTGAGTAGCAAAACAAAACAGACATGGATGCCATCAAGAAGAAGATGCAAGCGATGAAAGTCGACAAGGACGGAGCTCTGGAGCGCGCTCTCGTCTGCGAGCAGGAGGCACGCGATGCCAACACCCGCGCCGAGAAGGTGAGTCCAATCCGGAGTCAGCCACCCCATTTCCTTTTCCCCTCGTACACAGAAAAAAATAAGAAATTGTTTAGACCTTTTTTGAATTTTTTAAAATACCATAAACCCAACCGAAACTGATCATAATATCCAAAACTTACAATTCATTCGGAAACAAGCTCACATATTTTTGGCTGTATGACACATTAACTTCGAGTAACTGGATCTATTAATAGAAGTCATGATAATCCTTAAAAAAATATAAATTTACTTATTAAATGCTACTGCATTGGTATTTTATAATCTTTAAAAACATATGAATTTACTTATTTAATGCTACTACATTGATATTTTTTAGATTATAAAAACATCGTATCACTTTGTAAAATTACCATAATTAAAAACCAATTTTTTAAGCAGTAAATAATTTTTCTAATTTATGTAAAAATTTTTAACAGTTACTTTTTTGAGTGTATAGGTTGCCATACTTTTTTTAATAAATCCAGTTATTCGAAATTTAAGCAATGTCATATGGCCATTAATTTTTAATCATGTCCATAAAATTTCAATTTATATTATATTAAGATTAAAATATAAAGTCAAAAATAGTAAATAAAATTTTTGATTTTCATACATCAGTTGCCAAATAAACAAATTTTCTTCTGTGCAACCAACTGAGCATTGAAAAACACTTATTGTAACAAAAAGCATAATTGCCGGCTTTCACACAACACCATAAATCTTGTTAACACATGCGATTCCCGTGTAGTGGCTTGGTTTTGAATAACATTTTCGTCTATTTGAATCCGTAGGCCGAGGAGGAGGCTCGCCAGCTGCAGAAGAAGATCCAGACCGTTGAGAACGAGCTCGATCAGACCCAGGAAGCCCTGACCCTGGTCACCGGCAAGCTGGAGGAGAAGAACAAGGCTCTGCAGAACGTAAGTCCCGATCTATAAATATTAAGTATTGTAGATTAGGTTTTAAGCTAGCATTAAAAAATAGTCACCCCTTTGAAAGAATTTTAAAAATTAAATCTTAGTAATTTCTTAAAAATCAAGTTTTTTTCTTAAAGTTTAAAAAACACTAATTAACATAACAATTGTAATTCCATTTCAATAAGGAATGTTTTATTTTCTACAAATTCAATAAAATGTTATGTTATAATGTTCAACTTTTTTTTTTTTTTGCATTTTTTTCACATTTTTTTTATTTATAGCAATGACGTAATATTATAAAGATTTCAAATTTTTTTGTATTTCTTAAAATGTATAAGTGTGTGGTATCTCATTTTTGAGTTTTTTACACCAAACATTCCCCATGAATGTGCTTTTCTTCTGACAGCTCAAAATTAAAATTGACAAATATTGAAACATATATAGAAAAAACCAAAAAAAAAACATAATTAGTCAAGTCACTTATCAAAGTGTTTGAAACAGAAGTAAAAAATCTATTAATCATTTGAAAATGTAGTCCGCCATTTGTCAGAAGTCTAGAATCCCAAACGATTTCCTCATATTTACCATAAGCCATTTTAGTTCTTAAGAAAAATACGTATATTTTTAATGCTTCTACTCAATATTTTGAAATGCATTCAAGGCAAGAAATACACATAAATTTATAACAGGCATTTCAGAAGCGACTTGGTGACAGCCGGTGGTTTTTTTGGGGCAGCGGCAATTTAACGCCAATTTCATGGCTGCTTGAAACCGGAGAAATTGTTTGGGGGAAACATTAATATAGAGTGTTTTTTTGAAATTACAAAAAACATCATAAATTCTTTTTGAATTTCAAACAAAACATTCAGCAATTGACACGTAGCACACCCACTCTATTTCTCTCTCTCTCTCTCTTGTTTTCTGTGTTTGCTGTTGGCAACGCCTGGCAGAGAGGCGCTATTTTTAAATTCGTTGAAAATAGCCAAACGCAAGATATCAAATAACGCACTCTGTTGCTTGCCAAAAAGAAAATGTTCTCGCAAAAAAAAAAGGAACACGTAAACGTACTCTCTATTCCTCTGAATTAGCTTTGAATCTAGAACATTTTTCGCTGTGGGCCTCAGTGTTTCCAAAAAGAATTCGAATTGCGATTCGTCTTTTGATTGCCACATTTTGGGAAAGTATTTCAAGGACATTTGGCAGCGATTCAAAAAAGTCTGAGCAGGTAAAAATGCTTGGAAAACTTGAAAACTTATCGCTACGGCTGGGCCCTCAAAGTAATTGCTTATCAGGCAATCAGACAATGTTGACTCTAAAATAAATATGACAAACGGATGCGGCTGACTAATAACTCGAAAAGAATGAATAAAAGGCAAAAAGAGATAAGCAATTAAATGAATCAAAGGCTGAAAATTCTCTTTTATTGGGGAAAAAAAACTGCGGAAGAGTGGAAATTATGTATGTGTTTGGTAAGATACTCGCTCTGGCTCTCCCTCTCGCTCTCTCTTTCTCTCTTCCACTTTGAGTGGGTGGGGATCCGCATTGGATCCTATGCAGATCCATATTGCTGACTCACTCGCACGCCTGCCACACGCAGAGACATAGAGCGAGTGAGAGAGGGCAGGAGAGAGAGAGAGTTTCCCCATGCCCATCTAACGGTGAGCGCATGGCCCCAAAATTCAAGTACAACACAAACACAACACAACGAGGGGCCGAGGAAAAAGCAGCAGAAAAGCCAGCAGCAGCCGCCCGCTCATAAATCCACCAAAGAAAAACTAAATTAATTCAATTAATTACCAACCAAATTACACGCTCATAAATTAAATTAAATTCCGTTCGGTTCGATTAACTTGCAACAGAAATCACTACTTTCATTTAAAGACGATTTAAATGAAATTCTAGCGATTTTCTTTTTAATTACATAAAAACCTGTGTGGCGGAAATTCTCTTCTCTTTCGGCAATTTTCACGCGCTAATGAAAATTCGCAGAAAGATTTGCATTAAATCATCAATAAAAATAGCCAAACTAACGGTACAATGAGCCCAGCTGTTTGAAAGCCGCAAGTAAACCAAAAACAACAACAAACTATAAAACAACACGCACCAAATCACACAGAAACAACAAAAACAACAACAAGCATTGCTCATAATTAATATGTACGAGAAAACATTAAAGATAGGAACTGCAAAAGTTAATAATGCATATGAATGGCAAAAAGTGAGATACAACAATAAACCACAACCCACGGCAACAACAACAGTGGCGGTTAAGCAAAAGCCGCAACAACAACAACAAGCACAAAAACAAATTCAAAAAAATGCAACAAAAGTCGCGCCAGCAACAGCGTTACCGTTAACCGGCAACATAACCGGCAGCAGCATAACCGTTAAGCAAGGCCCGAAAATCAAATTCGTTGGCAACGCGGCGCGCCGGCAATCGTTGGCCCATCAAATCAAGCGAGCACATCGCCATCTGCTGACCAGCGGGGGTCAGGACAAGCAGCCGCAGCAGCAAAAGCGTAAACAATTTACAAATTTCCCACTGCGAAATTCAGATTGCCTGCTACAACACTACATCCGCACAAAAGAAAATGGTGGTGTAGTTGGCAACGCAGCTGGAAAGGTTTGAAACGGTTGCCATTTCCAGATTTCCCGTTGCACCGTTGCCAGCCCTTCCAGCCAAAGTTGGTATTTTTGGTATACTGCAGACTGGTCACACCGCCCAATCCAGCAACAGCTGGTTCCAGTAAAAAAAAAATTCACGTAGCAATTTTGGCCACAAATTACACAAAAACTAAAGTAAATAATTGGATTTCGTAAATACGAGTAACAACAAAGAGCAGTTTGTAAATATAACCAAAAATACCAAAATTAGGAAAGCGTGGCCCCGTTTTGCAAAAGCAGCCAATCGAAGAAAAACAAATTTTAACATTTCAGAAAAAACACAAGTGCAGTCGCCGACTGGCAGCAAAACAGTTGCCAAACCGAAACAGCGGTCGAAACAATTGTTAAAAAGCGATAAGCCAGGCAGGGAGAAGACCAAGCAGCCGCTGCCCAGAAAGCAACGCGGAGTCATCGCCAGGAGGAGCAACAAGCGAGCAGATTCAGAATCTTCGGGCCTCTCATCCCGCTGGTGTTCCATCGAGGAGCAGCTGAACCTGCTGGACGACCTGCTCTACTACTGCGATGAGGAGGCCGAACTGTATCTAGCCCAGCTGTACGAACGGTTCGAGAGCCTCCGCACAAGGAGCAGGAGTTCCTCGCCAGCCAGCGATTTCTGGAGCGACTCGGACATGGAGCACCACGACGACTCCAGCACCAGTGGCACTGGCAGCCACACGGCCAGCAACACGAGCCTGGTTCCCGCCTCGCTGAAGCGCCGTGGCCACCAGCATCATCCGCGCTTCGCCGGCACACGCCGTCCCAATGTGCCCAATGTCCAGGAGATTCTGGCCGCCCTCTATCGCGGCGACTCCAAGAGCGCCCTCTCCAATCTCAGGGGAGAGACGCAACCAGAGGAAGCAGAGCAAACACAGCAGCCGGAGGAGGCAGTGCTGCCCCCCAGCAGGAGCACCTTAAGTCTGCCGCTCAGCGAATCGGTGACCAATTCCCTGGGCAGCAACAGTCCCACGCCCACGGACGAGAGCAGTGTCCAGGATGAAGGTGCCAGCCAACCGATGGCTGTTCCTTTGGCAGAAGGAGCCACTCCTGCAGCAGCCACAACCACCTCCGCCAAAAGCAAGAAAAAGAAGCGGGAGAAGGGTGAAAAGTCCGAGAGATCCGAGAAATCTGAGAAGTCCGAAAAGAAAAAGAAGTCTTCTGGCAAAAAGGAGCGCAGCAAGCGGTCCAGTGCCATGGAGATGAGCAGCGACAGCCTGGCCACCGACCTCAGTGGCGGGGCCATTGACGAGGGCATCGCCCTGGCCGATGACGACGAGAACCAGGCGGCGGAGTGGTCCAAGCTGCGGTGCACCAGCGAGGCGGCCGAGATTGTGGCCGAGCGGGAGGCGCGGCGGAACAAGGGACGCTGCGCTGACTATCCGGGACTGGCCTTTGGCAGATCCATCTTCAGTTCGGACACCATGATGAAGTTCAACATCATCCGGAACGAGCTGCACAACATCATGAACACACAGCTCAAGCGGGTAATTAGTGGTTGAGTCTTGGAGTCGGTCGTAATTTCTTTCACATAACTAATCACCTTTCTAAACCTTTTGCATATTCTTTACCAAGCGAAGAAGCCACCTCGCTGTTGTTGTTGTCGTTCTGCTAAAGGGGACTCCAAAGTTTGGTTAGGTTCTTTGGCAATTGCTCCAATTTGTTGCTGCTTCTTTTCGCATTGCAAAGCGATTACGTCGTCGTCTTCGTCTTTTCGCGAATTTCTAGTAGTGACTTAACCCTTGGCTGGCCCTCAGGGTCTTTCTTCGGCCCTCGTGTTTTCATTCGGTTAGCTGTTGTAAATCTTGACCCACTTGGCTTATACCACTTATATTTCTCACCTTTCACTCGAGAGATGGCCTAAAATCGATTTGGTTAATAGTGTTTAAAAGTTTTTTGCTTATGAGTTATAGTTCGTTAAAATATTTTTATACCATGAGATTTTTTTTTGGTAAATCTTTTCCCCTCCCCCCTGTAAAGTATTCCATTAATTTGGGCAAATATGTTTACTTAATTGCAGGCAATTGTTTAATTAGTTACGCAATTGCTGGAATGCCTAACGGTACTCGCCGGCCACCTGTTGCTCTCCCTCTCTTTCGCCCGCTGCTGTGCGGGTGGCAGAAAGAGAGCGTCCGATAAGACCGCTAAATGGTATTAGTGCTTTTTTTTTTGTTTTTCAATTTTTTCGCTCAATTCTCGGTGCGCTGAAAAAGGCAACACGGTTTGAAAAACTAAAAGGAAAACCCGGCCATATTTGGCCAAAGCATAAACTATGCGGCGTGCGGGCCAAGCTCGATTTGCCAAAATTGGCCAACAAATTAATTATTAAACGGCGATACTCGGCGACCTTCCCCTTTTATTTACTTTTAATTTCTCTTCAATGTCGTCGGGCTAAAAATGGAAAAGCGCTCATTGTTTGCACTATCAAAACAATTACGCCATCGCCATCGAAAGTCAAAAAGTCGAAAAGTGGGAAATATTAAGAGCTACAGGTGGTTGTTGAGCGTTTAGAAAAAAAAAAGCGGTTAACATCCCGATTAGTCATTACGTTGCGCTTACGTCGTTTGCTGATAAGCGTGATAAAGCGCCGGCATTGTGTTTTCCGTTTTCCGTAGTGGAAGCAATTAGTGGAATGAGTGGGCGGGGGGCGGCGGTGGGGGCGTGGGCTTCGTTGCGTTGGCACACACACGCACGCACACCTGCAAGCCACCTTACCTGCTTACTCATCTCTCTCTTCAACCATTTTACATGTCCGATTTTTGCATAATATTATTTGCCTGGAAATGACAAAAATCCGAAATATTTCTTCACTAATTAATGCCAAAACAACAACAATGTCGACATGGACAGAATTTTAGCGGCTTTTAACAGGTTTTCCAGCCGCACACACACACACACACTGGCGCACCGTTTTAGGCGAGGCAGACAGACTGGAAGGCCAAGCCTCTGGTTGTCCCGCTCGCACAAACCACCACCGCCGCTTCGACTGGCGATTCGGTGGATTCATTTCCAGTTACGTACTCGTCGCAGTCGCGTCGTCGTTGTCTCTCTCTCCGTGTGTGTTTTTTGCCACCAAATAGCAATATTCAATATTTAAACGCAGCCCATTCTGTTTCCGAAGTTCGCCTGCCAGTTTTGCCACCAAACACTGCCCTTTAGAATTCGAATCCAAGCCAGGGAAAAAGCAGTTGAAGCAAAAGAAAAACCGGTGGTTCACTGTCTGCGAGTGTGTGTGTGCGTCCCGAGCTCTTTCGTTTTCGTGAGTGTGTGTATGTTCCGTTCTTCGAAGTTCCAAATTGTAAATTAAATTTGGTCTGCAGAGTGCTTCTTCAGTTCAAAAAAAAGAAGAAAACGAGCTCAAGTGCCCAAAACACTTTGCCAGTAAATCAAAGAAAACACCCACAACCTTCGCCAAGAAGAAGATTAAAAAAAAACCACAAAAATGACGACCAGCATTCCACAAGGCACTCTCTTGGACGTGCTAAAGAAGAAGATGCGCCAGACCAAAGAGGAGATGGAGAAGTACAAAGACGAGTGCGAGGAGTTCCACAAGCGGCTGCAACTGGAGGTGGTGCGCCGCGAAGAAGTAAGCCCCGCCACTAGTATCCCAGCTAAATTTGCTACCCTTTGGTTTGGGCAACAAACGACTGCGTGACCTGTCTTGTGAATTTTGCATAAATCCTACCTAAATGAAGGGAAAAAAGATAGTCCAGTTCCAGTCCAGCATTTCTTTCGCCCCCTCTCTCTCTGCCAGCGCTATAAGTGGCCTCTTGTGTGCGTGTGTGGGAGCGGGACAACCTGCAAGTGTTTTAACGGTCGCTCTCTCTTCCTACTCTCTTTCTCTCTTAGCTGTTGTTTTTACTCTTTGGTGGTTTTTCCAGTCTTGCTGTTGTTCTTTTCGTGATGAACGAATTTTCGGGTTCAGATACAGGGTGCTTCCGGTCCCCCCATAACTTTTTTCGGCTAACTGTTCTTATCGCTGACCGAATTCATTCACCTTTCGAATTGTGTGTGTTATCTCTCCCGCTTGACGGCACACACTCAAGCATTAGCATAAAACATACACACGCAATCACACACACACACCACCGCATTTACATAAGGCCAAAAAGGAGAAAGAAATCTTTTGTAAATTGAGCGATTCGGTTGGTCTTGGTCTTTTCTAGCTTTCTGCTTTCTCAGCGACAAAAAACCGGCTTTAAGTCCGGCAAAGAAGAAGCCACATCGTTTAGAGCTAGCGGTGTTCTAAATTCGATTAATTATGATTTTTACGCCATGGCCATCAATAAGTGGTTTAATTCTCTTAATTCCTTTCCAGCTTTTGCCCGTTGGCACTGCCATGTTCCTAATTCAATTCTAATTAAACAATTCAGAGCGAGGGCTCCTTTGTGTGTGTGTGTGTATATGACGTCATTGCTGAGGGAGAAGATTTTTATAGACAGCCGGAACTCCCTAACTTATCTTTTTAAAGGCTTTCGGTTAAATTTAACCCTACAAATCTATCAGTAAATAAACATATTATTATATTAAAATTTAGTTCGTCTTGAGCGAGTTCCACTGTATTTTTTCCGTTTTAAATTCAAATCGATTTCGAATTTGAAAAGATTCTAAAGCCAGATTTTACTCCCTATTTGATTTTTTTCCACGCTCTTAGCAAGTGATTGACGTTCCGCTTCCCTCTAAAAAACGGAAAAAAACTAAAACAAAACATAATTTGCTTTATTCAGTATTTCTATACAATGCTTTCAATGTCACTCTACTCAGCTATTTTCCCCCTTTTCCCTCGTTTTCCTTCATTTTCCCCTCGTGCAATTGAACGTTGATAATTTCAATGCGCGCATTGTGACAAATTGGTTTTGATTTGTGTGCTTTGCCTCTTGCCAGTTTCGTAATTCGGAGATTACAGAATATGACGCCATCGCTCCACCCTTCCCCTCCCCCTACCCCTTAACCCATCGGAATATTTTTAGAAAAAATATTTTATGCTTGAGAGCATCAGCATCGTCTTTAAAACAGTGTTTTACATTTTCATGGCTTATTTTTCGGTTCATAATTAAAAATGCATCATCACAATGAAAACACGCCCTACGTGTACCGCTCCAATAAGTCTTTCTTTTTGTTGCTGTTTATTTTTTTCGGTTGCCAGGGCAATAAAACAAAAAAAAAGACAAGGAAAAACGAAACGAAAAACACGTAAATTTCAAGGTGTGTGTGACTAAGCCGTCAACAATTTTTGGTACCATTTCTCGGCCACACAGTTTTGCATTGGATTTTATGGAGAGTTTCTTTTGGCATTTCGATCTTATTTTTTTCTGCATTTTGCCGGTCATTTTTCATACATTCCACAACAATTGGGGGCCACACTCGGCCATCATCTCCACTCTCTTTAAAACTGAAACGTGTTCTGTCGCCGCTTTTCTTTGCCCGCTGATTTTCCCCTTACCCACTCGCCCCCCGTTTGGTGGCCAGTTAATAAAGCGTTTAATCTTCAATACGTTTTGTTAATGAGTTCGAGAAAAAAAAGAGTTGGATAGAGGGAGGCGACCAGAAACTCCCGCTACAAAACGAAACCCAACTGGAATCCACTCTTCAACTTCTTTGCTTTGCTCTTCGATGTTTTGGATTTACTTGGGAATACCCTGGGAAAGGGTATACCATCATATATCTAATTGATGGGAGCTCATTTTATATAGGTGCCATAGCAACAAGCGAAACGCACCATTATAACTTGGTTGTTTATAGAGATAAATACCAGAGACATTAGAAATACTTATTTCTAAATGTTTTATAATGATTTATATATTTTGCAAGTCACTTTTTTATTTGCAAGAGTATAAAAACTTCGTTCTTTCCCTTCAGTTTTCATTTGATTTTTTGGCATTTTTCGTTGTTGCTGGCTCTTGGGCTTCATCGGCGGTTTTGTTGTGTGACTTTCGTGTTTGGAAAGCTGCGCTGCCTGTGCCTGCTCCCCCAATTCGAAATGCTTTTTATCGCTCAACGTGTGTGTGTTTGTGTGTGTATTTCGTACGATGACGTAAGCCACACGGTTGGTTCCAATTCATAATCACACGATACTTTTACGACCCGCACTCACATCGTCCATTTGGTTCTAAGCGTCGTCACTTGGTCAGTTGTTCAGTTTGTCAGTGTTTCAATTGCTCAGTTAGTCATTCCCATGTACATATCAGTAGCTCTATATCCATCTCCATCTCTATGCCCGGCACCATATCAGTCATTGGACATGGTTTTGGCTTGGACATGGACATGGAACTTGGAACTGGCACCGGACTGCCTTGTCCAATTGCTTTTCAGCCGTTTTCGATTCAAACTTTGAATCGACTTTAATTTTATATACTTTTTTCACCATTTTTGGGCGTGTGCTTCGCTCGTTGTTTTCGCTTTTCATCGTTTAACGTTCAGGGGCCTCTATAAGGTCATAAAGCATTGAATATTTTCCGTTCTTTAATGGGTATATGCTTCTTGATGGTGGGAAAACTCTCGATTAAACTAAGTCGATGACGTCATGGACCATGAACCTTGTATTGGCTTCTTTTTTGGATCTAATTGCCATATCAGGTAGTGGTGTTGATGAACTTTTGTTTAACTTTGATGGCTAGCATCGATTGCACTTGGCCAAAATAGCACGCAAACATTCTGTTGCCTGTTTTAGGGCGCTTGGGGGGTTTGTTTGACCTTGCTTCGACAGCAACAGCAACAGCAACAACAACGAGGTGGAAAAAGGAAGTTTTCTTTACAGGTGGAAGCCACAGAAGAAAATGGAACCAACGGTCGACTTTGTAGGGAACAAATTAGGTTTACAAATTTAAGTATTCTGAAATGGGGGGTTTTAAGAGAGCGCAAATGCAGAAGTAGGAGAGTTTCATTATAGCAGTCATGTTTCCCAAACCAAAGCTAGCTAAAATTAGATAAGATATTTACCAAACCAAAAGTAGCAAATATTTATGTGTATTTCTTGCCTAAAAACCATTAAGTCTAGTTGCTTAAGAAATAAATTAAATCCTAAGTCTCTAGCGTTAAGTTCTAGCGAATGATGGATATGCTACATCTGGTTCTTTCGACCATCGAACGTTTGTCTTATAGGCCGAGTCCGAGGTTGCCGCTCTGAACCGTCGCATCCAGTTGCTCGAAGAAGACTTGGAGCGCTCTGAGGAGCGTCTGGGCTCCGCCACAGCCAAGCTGTCGGAAGCCTCTCAGGCCGCCGATGAGAGCGAACGGTTAGTACCACCTTTCCACCCCATGTCCATGCCCCATTACCACCCAATCAATATATACCCCCATTGTACCCCACTATGTAAAATACTCTTTAAGTTTACAGAGAAATATTTAAGTTCGATTTACCATATATATCTTTAATCGTATCTAAATATCGTTTCGCATTGCTGCGACAAATTCAGGATACGAAAAGCGCTTGAGAATCGCACAAATATGGAAGATGACAAAGTAGCTCTCTTGGAGAACCAATTAGCACAAGCAAAATTAATTGCAGAAGAAGCTGATAAGAAATACGAAGAGGTATAGTCAACATACAACATTTATTCGCGGAAATTGGTCTCCGTGCTAGGGCACTAGGGTTATTAGGTTCTGCTCCTTGAGGTTAGGTTCACTTGGTCAACATTTGCGTTACTAATTAGGTTTTGGGTCTTTCTCTCTATCTGCGCTCTCTATTTTCTAATCTCTACTTAACCAACAACTGCAACAACGACGATATAATTGTCGCTATAATAATGGTCACTTTTATAATGATGATGTACCTAAGTTAGTTTGTAAGACTTTCTGTAAACAGCATTTAGTTTGCCCAGTTCAAAGATGTCGACCCGCCGCTGGAACTGGAACACCATGAATACTCCACATTCTTGTAAAAATATTGTAAAATGATGTATACGAAGGCATGTCCTACATAAGCTTATGGTAGTCTATTAGTCAAATGGCTGTTAAACAATTATCTAGAAATAGATCGATACCCCAATGTTTGTAATGAGACGAAGCTTAAAGAGTGTTTGGCTCGAGCTGGCTTAAAGAACAGCTATTAAATTCATTGCATATCAATTTCGTTTTCGAGGAAGCCAAACATTATTTAAGCCTCTTGCTTAACCCATAGTCTCCCCCTGTCTCCCCTAGTCTCACCCCACCCACTGTAAAATACTTGTTAATTAAGTAGAAAAAATCCGAATTGTTAACTCAACTGGCAACAACAAATTTCTGTCTCTTTTTACAACAACAACCACGACAACTACAATCAAACTTCAATATTCACATACCAAAAATGTATCTCTAAATGTGAATGTTTGTGTAAAACATCTGTTTGTCATAACAATTGCAACAACAACAACAACAACCACCACACTGAACACCCAACAACGATGTGGACGATGACGTCGAATGAATCACACAATACCTTCTTTTCGGCTGTACCAACTGCAATTCCACTGGGGAACGGCAAAAATCATCGCTAACCACTTGGTCACTGTCTTCCATGGGCATGGTCGTCGTCGCAACTCTATATATACACACTATATCCGTATAGTGCTCGCAAGATTCTTGAGAACCGCGCCCTTGCCGATGAAGAACGCATGGACGCTCTTGAGAATCAGCTGAAGGAAGCGCGTTTCCTTGCTGAGGAGGCTGACAAGAAATACGATGAGGTGCAGCTAAAAACCAATTTGTCTTCTATTAAGCTAAGCAACAATAACAACAACAGTAACAGTAACAATATCAATACCAATATCAATATCAATAACGATATCAGTAAATCAGAGTTATGTAATGCCAGCGCTATTGGTGGCACCAACAACAATAACGCATCCAGAACTATTGCATCTGCTGCTGTTGGTGAAGATACTTCCACCTTGTCCTCCACAAGCCACGAACACAACAATAATCCCAATAACGACACCTGATCTGGTTCCTTTGTCAAGCGTATATCGGAATTGAATCGAATTGAAATGAAATGATTGATTGAGGGTGATATGAATGCACCCAAAACTTGGCACAGGAATCAGCCAGAGTGTTGATGCAAAACTTGTGCTTACCACGATGATTACGAATGATGCTTGAGGGCAGCTATAGCTTAGATCTAGACCTAGATCATGCACCGCCCGCCCGCCTGACAATATGCAATATATATACGTGTATAGACGATGATGATGATGATAGTAATGATGTATTAGTCGCGATGTACATACAATGTAAATCAAATCCAATGAAATTTCGATTGTAACTTCTGAACAAATCCCCCCAGAAATTGGAGACGGCCCTAGTTAAGGCCGAAGCTTTTCCTCCTGCGTGTCTTAATTTGTAAAATACCAATATCATTATGTAATGTAAATGTTAAGCGGTCTATACGATGTCCACAAGTACTCTACTAATTGTACTCAATGCTCTTCCATGGGAAACAGCTTGAAAAGCATATCGCCACTGAATTGATTGTCTAAACTAAAGTGTAATTGGGTTAGTTTCTTGACTTTTTTGTTTATTTCCATTCGATTTACGTATTTTGTAAAGAAAATGTAATTTATACTCACGTTATAATGCATAGAGCCACACACCTTAAATTTATAATTAACCCAAGGAAATGTCTAATTTTGGATTAATATTTTTGCAAATTAATGTTTATATAACATATTATATACAAACAAAATATATAAATACAAATATATATAATTGCAGCATAAAACTAATTTGATATTATTGACCAATGAAAGAGGGAGCAGATAATATTTGGTTACTTCTTATTGTTGTACATTTTTAGTTGGAGATTCGTAGGAAATGGTTTATATTTCAGGTGTTATTTAATAGAAAGTCTTATTATCTTCGATGATTGAATAGTTTTTAATAGAAGAAGTGTTAACAAGTTAATAGGACATGGCCAATCGATTATAATGGCGTATTGCAAAGATGGGAACTAGGGCTTTCCTTTTTGATGGATGGACAGCCTATCAGAACCTACAAATAAAATTGGAAATGTCTTGCCTAGGTGGGAGGTACAAGATCTTCAGCTTTTCCCCATATTAGTACATTTTGCCTCACCCAATCCAGCGAGGGCCTGAATGCCAACGTGTTTTGCACGTCAATCAGATCGAAGAAATAAACCAACTGATAAACTGCATTGGCAGATAAGCCTTCTTTCTTCAGTATTGTTTTTTGCCTTTGCTGCCTTATCTTTTTGCAAAAACCTAAGGCAAAGGCATCGATAGTGTGAAAAGCACGAAGGCATGAGAATTCAAAATGGAACCCATAACTGGGAAAAAGAGTTTGTTTAACTGCTGGCACCGATAAGAGGGCCGCTCCCTGAATGGAATACTGACTGGATTCGAGTAGATTTCGCAAACAGTGGGCCATGACATAAGCGCCTAAAAACTCGGTTGCCAAAACGATCGATGATGAATCAAGCGAAAGGGGATCACTTGACCCTCGGACGTAGGTCGATGGAAAGTGCCGTGAGTCAGGGGCAAGAAATGTGCGTGGATCATATACGTACTTCCATCTGCATTCGTTATCGTTTCCACTTAAAAGATCTGACGACATTTTCGTCACCTGGCCACGCTTGGTGCATTGACTTTTATGATTCATTGGGATCATTTAAGCAGACTATATGGTATTATCATACACCAAAGAGGAAACTAGACATAATTTTGGTTAGCACGGCAATAAAAATCAATAGGCCTAAACCCAACATGGGTTAAAGCAATTTCCACAATGCTTAAAAAATTGTTGGTCAAATCGTCTCATTATAACTGGTTTCCGAATAAACACTAAAGTTTATACAAATGAGATAATAGGAAATTAACAATCGGTGGATAGTTCCTATAAATGTTTCAATATGGAATTGCTAACATCTTTATGATCTTAATTTCCGTAGGTTTCCGTTTTGATTTTAAAGACCATAGTTAATTAAACGTGATATAATTATTACCATATCTTATTTAGTTTTATCAAGATTTTATGGTTAGCCCAAAAGGAAATGTACAACAAATTCGAAAGTTACAAATATTAAAATAGCTCCAAAACTAATTTTATGCTATAGCTTGAGTACAACAAAGAAGAGTATGGATAAGGAAGACATTAAAGACCCACGCGATAAGCACAAGTTTTACGGGATGACAAAACTGAAAACAAGAAAATAACAATAAACTACACAAATTGTTTTGTTATTACTAAAATATGCTAAGGCACCACACAAGACCATAAAAACATTTAAAAACTCATTAAAATCTAATGAAAAACTTCACCTAACGCTTTTTATGTTATTTCACTAAACTCAAAATCTTTGTAAAAAAAAACCATGAAATTTAATACATTTTCTATATGTTCTCCTGTATACCCGACGTTCCTTGTATTATATCAATCAATCAACAATCAATCAATGAATCGATATGTAATATTGTATGAGAAAAGGTTGCCCGTAAATTGGCCATGGTTGAAGCTGATTTGGAACGTGCCGAAGAGCGTGCCGAGCAGGGTGAAAAGTACGTTATAAGTCCAAATTTACATCTATATTGTTCGAATTGTTCGCAGCCCGTCTGTTGTGCCTAATATTAAACAAAAACAATGTTGAAACTGCCGCAAAGCAACCTAACCTCATTAAAACCCCCGAAAAAATATACTTTTTGCATTTCCCCTGTTGAGTTTAAATTTTGATTTTGTTCTTGTTTTTCTAGCTAGCTAGCTTTTGCCTATATGTTTATAATGTTTGGTTAAAAATGTGAATATCCTAGATAAACCAACTAATGTTGTGTATGATTAAAGCATGTTCTTTAATAGTTTAGATCAAACAGAAGCACAAACATAGAGCAGCTTAAAACAAGCAAAGAGGTGAAAAGTTCTCTCAGTCTCTCAGCTGGGAATAAAACCCCAGGGTTCTGGGGCAAAGCGCGGTGACCCCTGCTTGAGGTGGGAAATAAAGCTGCAATGACCTGGAGTTTTGCAGGTCAATGCGCTTTATAAACCGCTCCCCAAGATCGTTGAACGAAACCTGACGAAGAATTTTCACCTTTTTAGCCCAACTGCTCTGTGGCCATGAATCATGATGAATGAAACCAGCACAGTATTCACATTTTTTGCCAATCCGCAGCTTTAGCCAGACACGAAACTAATCTTGAAAACCTTTTTTCTATGCCATCCATAACCCATGCCAAAACAAAAACCCCAAAAAACAATGTGTGTACTTAACACAATGCTAACACCTTGCCACGCCCCCGCTATGCCACGCCCACCGCCCTGCCGCAAAAGGTTGCCAGAAAACTCGTGCTCATGGAACAGGATCTGGAGCGATCCGAGGAGAAGGTCGAGCTCAGCGAAAGGTTTGTCCACTGCCAAGCCCCCATCAGCCTTCCATTCGCTGTCTTTTCGTCTACTACTAACTGCATTTGGTTAAATATAATCCACGTTTGTTTCTTTGTGTGCGCAACTTGAGCCCGAGATAGCCAAATATTTATTTATAATTTCCATAGATATAAATAACCAAAAACAGCTAAGTAAATTTGATTTGAGCCGCGGGACGAACCATAAAAAGTGAAATCTTTTTGAGTTGCCGTACGAAAAACAATTGTTTTTATTACAAAAATATTTGCCAGACCTTCGCATCATGATTTGACGGTTTCTCGTCTCTTGGCCAACTCAACTCAAGTCAACTTAACTCATCGCCTCCATTGGCAGCAGTCACAAGATCTTTTTCGAAAGTAAAGTGTTGTCAACTTTGAGTTGGTCAACCGTTTGTTTTTTTTTTTTTTTTTTTGGTATTGCTCGGGCCTAAATTGCGCTTGAAAGAAACCTTTATATTTAACAATTGCATGAGTTTTGCTATTCTTCTTCATACCCAGCAGCAATTCTATTGGGCAACTATTTAATTATCATGTTTTCCCTATCATTTTCTCTGCGTGCCAACAGCAAAATCGTGGAGCTTGAGGAGGAGCTGCGCGTGGTTGGCAACAACCTGAAGTCCCTGGAAGTCTCTGAGGAGAAGGTCAGTATCTCTATAGGATGATTATAACTTTTAGCTCCATAAGAGCTATATTTTATAAACAATTCTTTGAAAAATTATAAATATTTAAATTGAATTCCCCGTATTCCCGAAATCCCAAAACTCCCCACGAAATGAACAAACAACAACGATAAATATAGGCCAACCAACGTGAGGAGGAGTACAAGAACCAGATCAAGACCCTCAACACTCGTCTAAAGGAGGTAGATACGAAACGAATAAGCCAAACCTGGCACCAAAAAGTGGCCCAAAAGCAAAGAGAGCTTCCCAGCTCGATCAATCCATGCCAACCGAGTGTCCAAACCAGCGAATATATATACTTATCTTTTGTTGTTTCTCATTTTGTTTGTTTAACTAAATACCCAAAATGGAGGGGTATTCGAGACAATTGCCCCTTCCAAAAGAGGAAAATTCTTTCCTCGTTATTTTGTACTAATTCCATAAAAATGTCTACCGACATTGATATTTGTTTTACAGATCAAGCAAAATGCCTTTTTGCCATTTTTACTAATTTATATTTTCTATTCTTTCTTTTTCATATATATTATTTGTTTAAATGTTGCCGCTAAAAAATGCCAATACCCCCAATTCTAATTTGCGCACCTGCTGGATGTTTACCACCTATACAAACTGATTTGTTCTTGCATGAATACTTAATAAATTTATGTTCGATAATGCTTATAACATAAACCCAATCGCTTGCCAACACTGAACACCAACAAACAAAAACCGCCCGTAGGCCACACAAAAAGAGGAAACCTTTGAGACGCAAATCAAAGTATTGGATCATTCTCTGAAAGAGGTATTACGACAGAGTCGAACTGTATAATAAGTATAACCTGTGGTCTCTCTCTCGGTAAAACTGTGGTGTTGGCTAATCCGCTGATAATATCAAAATTCTCCTTAGCTAATCTAGTTTAAGCACTAAAATTAAACAAAAAAGAAAATATTGAATTGCACAAATCGTTATTCTCAATTTTAAATTTACTGTACATATTCGTCAATTCGACATTTAATATTTTCTTTTATGTGAAAACGAAAAACGCTTGGTGAAAATACAGCAATTGAAAGCGGAATACCACAAGTTATGAGTCTTAGATCAATAGATCGATTTCCTTATAGAGTGTACATCATGGGCAAGTATTTGTGAACCAATCTCTCGCATAAGACGTGTGTGTGTACATTTGTTCAAAATTGAAAACAACTATTTGTGCATTGATTGCAAGTGAGAAAAACGAGTAGAACAATGATGATTTCCAATTACAATTTACCACTCCTAAAGCTATACTGCCTGATTAGTGGCGAAAGAATTAATTCTCGCTAAGTAGACGATCAAAAATATTTATTTCGGTAGATATTTTTTTAAATCCCTCAAAAACTCACATCCATGCAACAACACACACACGCACACACAATTCTGCCACCCAATGTACGAAATGAAATTGATCTATTGATCCATTGATTTATAATTTGTTGTATTCTCCCCGACGTCTAGGCACGCGTCAATCAAAAATATTACGAACAGGAGCTCATACAGTTCAAATTAAATGTAGAAGCTGTAAGTCGCCGCAGATTAATGGGCGTAGAGATTATAGATTCCGTCGAATTACGATCTTAACAGCATTTTCTGTTCTGTCAAACTTATGCAGTGACTGCGTAGCCTCCACCAGTAATCGTTGCTCTTATCATTCCCTTAATGACATTTAATTTGTCTGATTTAGGTTTTGTCTAAAAACCCTAAATACACAAGCGTCAGCAGTTTGTAAGCATTCTAGTTGAATAAAAACCGAATTAGTCTCTAAGCTGTTTATTTGAATGTTTTGGTTAATATGTACTTTAGTTTCATTTGTCATCGTTTATTGACTAATGTTCATTTGTCATGCCACATTTTATTTAATAAGTTTTTCTGCTGGTTTTGGTAGCATATTTGGGAAGCTTCTTGGCTTAGTGAAATATTGGTTGAATTTAAATTCTGAATAGACTGGCAAATCTCCCAGTTTTTCTGTTCAGAATTTAAATTTTTCAGTTTGGCAGGAGATGAAGGAATGCATCTGTTTCTCCTTCAACTACTGCCTGCTGTGGTAGCCACTTTTTGTTGCTTACTCTCTCTGCTGAATCCTAAACATATTACTAACTTACCATTTTTACCTCTTTTCCTCCTCCAATCAACCAAAAGGCTGAGGCTCGTGCTGAGTTCGCTGAACGTTCCGTTCAGAAGTTGCAGAAGGAAGTCGACAGGCTCGAAGGTATGTCCGTCAAAGATTTTATGAAAATTTTACTGAGAATGTAGGAGAAATAGCTCAAAAGTTTACAACTTTTAAATCTATGTAGCAGTATTTCAAATTAAAGTACAAGATAACTAGTAACATTCAAGTTTCATTGTTGTTTATTATGCATTTATGATTTATAGAACTTTAAGTAGGATCAAAATTAATTTCCTTATTCCAAAACCAGTACCAATTGTTATCTAGTGAACTTTATGTATTACCTACCTCGATTTTAATTTATTATCTGTTAATGCAATATTTTATAATTTCATTTTCTTATTGTTTACTTTTCATATATAATTTTGTTGTTGTTGTTATTGTGCTTAACAAAATACAACTTGCGCTGCTTGCTAAACCACTTGTTGCATGACCTGCCCTGCCCCAAAAATGACAAACCGAAACGAATAAAAATCCCAGATGACCTCCTCAACGTGCGGGGCAAGAACAAACTGCTGCAGGAGGAAATGGAGGCCACCTTACATGACATACAGAACATGTAAACATCTAATTTGCTTATGTAAATTAACTAAACTGCCTGCTTTGACGTCAAACAAAACACCCACGCACACAAAACTGGCGCTTTCCATAATTTAAATACTAGAGAACACATCTCCACACCCACGCCCACAACACGCCACGCCCACCACCCACACGAGACAAGATCCAAGGACGCCAAGTGTCTTCCATGCGGATGCGAAAGCCATCTTCGAACGCCAAGCAACGGGAGAGTTAATCAAAAATCAAAAATAGCGTTAAACACTCTAAACATAAACATAAACTCAATGAAAAGCAGACGGAAGGGCAGAAACTAAAGCAAAACATTCTCGTAGCAAGCGCATTCCAATTTACGATAAACAATTTTCGATATCCATTTCGATATTCTCGATGACTGGCAGCTAGAGCCATTTTACTATAACTGTTGCAATACAATTTTTCGTTGAATCAAATCAAATTTAATAATTATTCCCTTGATTTTACTATACATTTTACTTTTGCTTTTGCTACCCCCTACCTTGTTTTGTTTTATTTTAAAAACCTTAAATTATACTTGTACTTTTGTATTTGATGAGATGACAACTTGGACAAAACACGCATTGCCGCCTTCTTTTTAGTTTACGTGTATTGAATAGAGAGACAAACAATCGCTGTTATTTATATTTAAAGAGTAAATTCTATGCTAAAACTTTGTATTTTGTCGCCAGCTTAACTGTATTAATAATATGCTAATGTTTACCTTGTTTATACATTATTTAAACAAATTGTCGTGTTTGCAAAACGTTGTGTAATATTTGCCTACTTTTAAGTTGCCGCCACGCCTACCAACACGAACTACTACTCTTTCGATAGAGATTCCAAAACAAAAGACATTTAGCTAGTGCACTTCATTCCAATTGCAAACCGGTGATCCCGGTTACCCGGTTCGCCCGATACAGACCACTTTTATTTAAAAAATAAAACGAAAACCAATTTCCATACACTAACCAATCTTCTGATTCTGAATACACACACCGTGACACCCAAATGAGAAGAATGCTGCAACAAGAAATGGCATTAAAAATTCTAATTCGATCTATTTACGATTTACATAAATTAATTATTTATACTTTAATATATACCTATACAATACATATACTATACAATACATACCATGCTGCTGCAATTGCACAAATAAAGTATTTTTCGAAAAACGTATGCCCCCGTATGCCATCTCGATATCGATCGTCCAGCGTATAGTGTTTACCCACCCGACTCTGTGTGTCTGCTGTGTGTCCCACCCACATTTGGCCACCACTGGAGGTTCTATCGCCCTGCTCCCTCTCTCTCTCTCTCGAATCTGCTCTAATCCGACTTTCTAACCCTTGAACCACACCACACCACCAAATCACCAAACCACACCCATCCGCCATGCCAGACGAGATGATCAAAGAGATAGAGCACTATGCCCTCGTCGGCGACCAGCTGGACTGGACCTTCGTGGAGATGATGGGCATGCCGCCGTTCTACAACGAGCGCTACCCGAAGCCGCCCACTCCGGAGCTGACCGAGGAGGAGAAGGCCGCCCTGGAGGCCGCTGCCCTGGCCGAGGCCGAGGCGAAGGCTAGGGCCGAGGAGGCCGCTGCCCGAGGCGAAGAGGCTCCAGCGGAGGGCGAGGCCGGTGTGCCGGCGGAGGGCGCTGCTCCCGGCGAGCCTGGAGCAGCTCCGGCTGAAGCCGCCGAGGCGGTCCCGGCCGAACCTGTCAGGATTCCCACACCACCACCGCCACCACCATTCGAGTACTCCATCGATCTGCCGCCAGAGGGTGCCGAGGTCCCATACGTGCGAAACGCCGAGCCGGGTGATTTCGCTCCTCCACCAGAGGCGCCTGCAGAGGGAGCTCCACCAGCGGAGGGAGCACCACCAGCGGAGGGAGCGCCACCAGCGGAGGGAGCACCACCAGCAGAGGGAGCACCACCAGCAGAGGGAGCCCCACCAGCGGAGGGAGCACCACCAGCAGAGGGAGCACCACCAGCAGCAGAAGGAGCCCCAGCAGCTGCTCCTGCGGAGGGTGCTCCACCAGCACCCGCTGCAGAGGGAGACGCAGCAGCCGCCGCACCACCAGCACCACCGGCTGAGGCTGCTCCTGCACCAGCTGAGGGCGAAGCCCCACCAGCACCACCTGCCGAAGCAGCTCCCGCCGCTGAGGCACCACCTGCTTAGATAGATACCCTGAAAATGTTCAATTGCAAGCAGTGAAAATAGATCACAGGATCTCTAGACGGATCTCGGCGTTCAAGAACTGGCCAAAGTGTTTTCCTTTCACTAACTCTTCAAGTCCTAAGCTTCCAAAATAATATTTAACTATCCCAAAGTGTAAATAAGCTATAACGTATATAATTTAAAAGTGTTCTTTGGTCTTATAAGAATGTTATTTTGGTGTTTAGGATTTGTGAACCCTTCGCTTGTTCCATCCCGTCATCTCTTCCTGCTGTCTCCCCGCCCTGAGCTTATTCAAGTTTTATTTTTAATTTACGCTCTACTTCCTTTTCACGTTTTATTTTATCTCTCTCTATACTCTATATCCCCCGTCTCCATCGCTTGTATTGCTTTTCTCACAAACATATTCGCATACCGATCTCGATCCCGATCGCGACAACCAGACGATCTAATCGTTGAAAAAGAGCGCTATTGCCTGATTGGCGACAGCCTGGACGAGGCCTTCGTGGACCTGATTGTGGGCCTGGAGCCCTTCTGGAATCCGCGCAACCCCAAGCCGCCGACGCCCAAGCTGCCCACGCCCACGCCCGAGGAGCTGGCCGCCATTGAGGAGGCACGAGCAGCAGCAGAAGCAGCCGCAGCGGCCGAGGCGGAAGCGGCCGCAGCTGCTGCCGCCGCGGGCGAACCCGGAGCAGAGGGAGTGGTGGCTGCGCCCGGAGAGCCAAAGGCACCAGAAAAGGAACCCACGCCGCCCAAGGAGCCCACTCCTCCGCCACCACCACCGCCGCCATTCGAGTACTCGATCGATTTGCCCCCAGAGGGTGCCGAGGTGCCCTATGTCAAGAACTACGAGCCACCACCACCCGGCTCCGAGCCAGAGCCTGTGCCAGCTGCTGAGGGAGAGGCTGCTCCGGCGGCTGAGGGAGCTGCTGCTCCGGCGGTTGAGGGAGCTGCTCCTCCAGCGGCTGAGGGAGCTGCTCCTCCGGCGGAAGGTGCTGCGCCTGTGGCAGAAGGTGCTGCTCCTCCTGCCGAGGCAGCTGCTCCTCCTGCCGAGGCAGCTGCTCCTCCTGCTGAAGGTGCCGCCCCTCCTGCTGACGCAGCGGCTCCTCCTGCTGCCGAGGGTGAAGCTGCTCCTGCTCCGCCTGAAGCAGCTCCTGCTGCCGAAGCCCCAGCCGCCGAAGCTGCTCCAGCGGAAGCACCAGCCGCCGAAGCGGCTCCCGCTGCTGCCGAAGGCGAGGCTCCACCAGCCTAGTCCCAGCTCAGCCAATCCCCGAGAGAAACTGCTGCACATCGTCGAAAGAAAACACAACTGCTACCAACTGCTGCCCTGCTTTTAAAAAAACCTAGTTTAGAGCACGTTTTTGAAAACCATTTTATTTTATTTTAAAAAGAAACTCAAAACGAAATTGAATTAAAAATTCAGTTAACAAAAAAAGCATTCTAAAATCGAAGTGCTGCTTACTTTTTTCGTTATTCTTGCTACCTTTTTATTTATTTAAAATTAACAGCTAGCACAACCTTGCCGATTTTGCGAACTCAACTGCTGGCTTTTTTATTTATTTTGCCCGAAAAGAGGTAATTATCATCAGTTTATGTCGAGATTATAAGTTTATAAGTGTGAAGGTCTCAGTTTGTGTCAGGTCTTAAGTGTAATTTTAATGATTTCTTATGCATTTTTATTAATTTCGTTCCTTACTTTTGCGTTCTTTTATGATTTTCCACAAACACCAACTTGAACAGACGACCTGGTCCTGGAGAAGGAGCGCTACAAGGACATTGGAGACGATCTCGACACCGCCTTCGTCGAGCTCATCCTCAAGGAATAAGCGAACCGCCCTTGACGGATCCTCGACCTCAGTTGAAATTCGATCCGCACTTCTGTTTGCCCGGCACACCTTTCGATTGTTTTTACTGTAGCATAATCGTAGGCGCACTGTACTCGTAGTATTATGTAGCCTCTTTACTTTTGATTTGTGTGTGTTTGTAGCTCAATAGTTTGTAGATTGATTTTGACTGCGGACCAATAAGAGGAAGCATCGAAACAATTGTGTATTTGTTTGACTCAAACGTTTTTATTTATTATTTGTATCCAAACTAAGCAATAAAGCAATCAACTTGAAAATATAAATCCTGATACATTTGCCTTTATCTTTATTTCGTTTACTGCCGCTGCAGACGAGGTGAGCAAAGGTAAGGAAAAGTACAAAACTATAGCTCAGGAACTGGAGTACGCCGATCTGAACAACTACTAAAGTGGGAGTACATCCCAATCCATGAGGAAAAGGAACAGCAACTACAGCCAGAACAACAAATGCAGCCTGCGATCTACAAATTAAAGAGAAAAACTAAACAAAAATGGTGTCTGAAAGCATTTCGACGTCCAATTTACAAATTATTTTAGCATTACACTTCTTCGCCTAAGCATTCCAAAAAAGATTTTCTAACATAAGAACAAAAGTGTTACCATATAGAAATTTTTTAGCAGTTATTTAATACCATTTGTATGAAGCATAAGGTTAAAAAAGAGTTGTATAACGAAAAAACGCTGCCATTTTCCTTGAAGTCACCTTTCAGCTCGAAAAAATATCTGTAATTTTTAAAAACTTAAACCCAGAAGCCCACCAGTCAATATCGTACATTACCATCTTCAAAAATCTCAGTAAAGCTTGAGCCAAAGTCAATTTTCCCTTTAGTTTCCATTGCTTGTGTTTCTTGGCAGTTCGCGGATTGTATCTACAAAATTTCTATGGCCTTTGTATGGAATTAAATAATAAAACAAGAAAACATTAATGTAGATTATATAATGGAAGACGTATAAATTAAATTTACACATTTGACATAGCTTTTGTATTTCTATGTAACATGCAAGTCAAATAAAACAATGTATGTATTTTTATTTACCACTCAATATTTTTATGATCAATAAACAATAAATCTTTTGCATATAAAAACGTTTCTAGATATTTTTATTCAAGCGGTTGGGTTTTTGTCAGTGGTCTATAGCCAGATTTGCGCAGCGAAAAACTCTTTGTGTTGCCAGAGCGCTTACCTAGAGGCACCAGAAAAAAAATATGTCCCCATGAACGATGGGTCGGGATATTTCTGCTAGCGACCTCTACGATATAGCGAGGACTAAGCTGAGAAAAAATCAATACTTTGTTGATCCAAGATAAACATTTTGTGGATATGATATTACAAGGATTATTACCACCGCACCAGAGATCGGCTGATATAACTAGGCTTTGCAGAAAGAAGATCTGCTTGGGATGTGCAGAAGCTAAAAATGTTGGGTACCGCAAAAGTAGCTATAGATTTTCATTAAACGTTTTTATTTGGTCCTACTCGCCTGATAAACATCCGGCATTCCCAAAACCAAATGCGTATTTGTTGTATCGTTTAAGAATACTTAAAAATAAGGTTACGTCATGCGCGGGTCCATAGGGGGAGATTTTGGGGACACATTCTCCCTCGGTTAAAGAGTGATACGAAATGTGGTATTCAAAAAGTATGCAACAAAAATATTAAGAAAACTTCCCACGACAAAAACCCCTTATCCACAACTGGGTTACGTCATTAAAGCAGTAAAGAAATTAAAGATAAGCAAAAGTTCAGAGTTATTATTTATGATATTTATGTGGATGTTTTATGATTTTGTGATTATAGGATTAATATACATAAACATGTACGTATACATTAACGAAGTAAATAAAGTCTGTTTTTTACCAACAGTTTTATGGAAAAATAAGGTTTATACTACGATCTTGATATCTATAATTTATTGGCGATCAAAGACAGGTTAAATTCTTATGATATAGCCCAATTAATATCTTTTTAAAGAAATCCTCTGCAACGGACACCTTGATTTCGAAATTTCGGATCAATTGTCTTGCAGTCTTCGCATTTGAGACTTTCCTAAGCAAAAGAACGGCATCCAAAACGCTGGCCGATCAAAATTCCAAATATTTCTCAATATTTTTTACCGAGCGAAAATAGATTTTCATCTTGTTAGACTTTTGCTCTTGCTGCTTGTCGCTATTTTTAGCCGTGTATCTGACGGATACACAGATACAGCCGAGAGTGCTGTGAGTAAAAAAATAAATTGAATTTAAATTTAAGAAGGAGAAAGAAAAACGCATAAATTTCACGAGAATGCAGGCGAGAGAGAGCAGAAGCACGTAGCTTTTGGGGAAATTTTCAGGGAAATTTTTGAGATCGCCGAGCAAAGTTTCGAAAGCGCTTTTGCACATATATATTTATATTTAATGGGAAATTTTTGAGGCGAGAAATTATTCAATACTGCGTTGGTGTGAGCCTCATGTGTGTGTGTGATTTTCCGATTGCCAGTTTGTCTGTGTGTGTGTGAGTTTTTCAGTTTTTCCGAGTGGCAGTGTGCGTGTGCGTTGGATCTTGGGGTCGCTTTCTGGGCTAAGCAACTTGGTCATCATCAGTGTTCTCGGGGTTTCGACAGCGTATAGTGTGTTTGAAACGCTAAGGTTGGTCACGCCAGGATTTCACCCGACAAAAATTAACTCAAAAATAATATAGTTAAAACGCTCGCCTTTGCAGCTAACCAAATTGGTATTTTCAACTGTTTTCGAGTGAATACACAAATTGTGAAAAGTGCATTGCATTCGAATGCAGGGAAAACTAAATATTTCGAATTTTCCCCAATCAAAATATGGAAAACTTAAATAATACATCAAAAATAAATGTGCATATGTATATGTGTCGAGCAGTCTGGATTAAGTAGTTTACAAAATCTAAAAAAAAGTGAAGAAAATTTAAAACAAGTGAAAGAATGGTATTTCATACCTCAAAAAAGTCTTTAAAAACTATTTCAACCATTCCGAAATGGAATGCCTATAATAATTTTTCGGACATTTTAAAAATTCGCTTATAAGGAATTTTGTAACTAAATCTGACGGAACCAATACCATCCAAATATCTGTGTGTGTGAGAGAAAATTTTTTTGCACACACACATAAGCGTCACTCGGAAAGCTTCACACGAATAGGACACATATACATATGCACTTAACACACCTATTGGCACGCACAATTTTCACACACACACACTACCGATAGAGTTTTCCTCGAAGAAAATTCTTTAAAATTAACTGCAGACAGACACCTGCCTGTCACACACACATACATACTTACCCATTTATTTTTAACTTTGGCTGAAATTTAGACGAAAAAGCTTTTCCCTCTAGCTTTATGTGATCTCATAAAACGAAGGCAGTCGAAAATTGTAGGTATTTATCCTTGAGATTGTTTTCGAGATATGGGCGAGAGAGATATTTTGGAAAATATTAGAGATTGAGACGATTCCCAGATGTGGATACATATCGTATATGTCTGGGGATACATATATGCATGGCATAGACACCCACACAAAATTGGGGATTTCAGAACAAATAAATATTTTCTTGCCATTTTTGAACGATTTCGAAGGGCAAAAAATTTGCTTTCTTATAGATATATATTTTTGAACTGATTGAAAACTTAAGTACTTTTGGCAGACAACCAATTATTGGATGAGGTGCTAGGAAAAAGCTTTAAAATCTATTATTAATTAATTAAAGTCTTCAGGAAGATATGAAAAAATTATACATTTCTTATTATTATATTACTGTATGAGCACCCACCTTGATTATCTTTTCTCTACCCTATAAATCTTCCTTCCAACAATGCCTATTCTGATAGCTTTTTGGGAACAAAACACTTTAAAGTATCGAAAGACCTCCAAGATATCAGCAACTACAACATAAATGACTTTGTCCCACTTTCGGTGGAAGCAACATACATAGATACACGAATAGATACACCCACGCACCAAATGACCCCAAAGAATTGAAAACTTTTCAAATTGCAATCTCTTTGTGGCTATTTGTGTGCGTGTATTTCGAAATAATAGGGAGAAACTCTAGAATTACATTTAGCACACAATGTCCAAAAAAGCATTTCTCCTATGCGAGTGGACTGGATATTTTTTCTCACATGCAAAAGCATATAAAGTTTATTTTTAACCCTACAGAATCGTGCAGCAAATAAATATATAGCTCACCGCCAGATCCGGATTCGGATTCAGAGTGGGCGTTTTGAAAATGGAAAATGAAAATTACGTGAGATCTTAAAAATGCTCGGCGTAGCCAAACAAAATGTGTTTACATTTAAATTTTCAAATTTATTGCACTGATACCCATTCACGGCACACACATATATATGTACATATATATTTAGTTATATGTATCTACAGATATAGACTTTGATATATAGAATACGCCTGGAACATTCAAACAACCCGATTTTCAATTGCATTCGTTGAAAGCCTAAAATAATTAGGTGTCAATTGAAATACTGCAGGTTAAAGAAAAATGTTTATTTATATTCTTTTAGTTAAGTGGAACCTTGTAAAGAATGTTATGAAAAGAAACCGGAAAGTTTTAAGTTCAAAAGATTATGATCTAATAAAATCGTTACTTACGAAGAGATAACTCTTTTAAAACCCTTTCTTTATAATGATGGGTTAAAAGCTTAATTGAAAGAAAATGTAAAACAATATATTCCCTTGAGACCTACATTAAATGTTTTAGAAAACCGAAAATTCGAAAATAATTTAATAACATTAGTACGTACAAGAAAGAATGTACTTTTCATGCTTTGCAGTAATACCATACAGTTTAAAACACAAATAGTACAATATATTTATGTTCTAAAACCAGCCTTCCAATCTAATCCTTATCCCCTGCCACAGTGCTTTTTCCAGTTTTCTTTCTCCTAAGCCAACAACAAAAACACAAACACCATGGACGCCATCAAGAAGAAGATGCAAGCGATGAAGCTTGAGAAGGATAACGCCATCGACAAGGCCGACACCTGCGAGAACCAAGCCAAGGATGCCAACTCCCGCGCCGACAAACTGAACGAGGAGGTGCGCGATCTGGAGAAGAAGTTCGTCCAGGTGGAGATCGATCTGGTCACCGCCAAGGAGCAGCTGGAGAAGGCCAACACCGAGCTGGAGGAGAAGGAGAAGCTCCTGACCTCCACCGAGTCCGAGGTGGCCACCCAGAACCGTAAGGTGCAACAGATTGAGGAGGATCTGGAGAAGTCCGAGGAGCGCTCGACCACCGCCCAACAGAAGCTGCTGGAGGCCACCCAGTCCGCCGATGAGAACAACCGTATGTGCAAGGTGCTGGAGAACCGCTCCCAGCAGGATGAGGAGCGCATGGACCAGCTGACCAACCAGCTGAAGGAGGCCCGTATGCTCGCTGAGGATGCCGACACCAAGTCCGACGAGGTTTCCCGCAAGCTGGCCTTCGTTGAAGACGAGCTGGAGGTGGCTGAGGATCGTGTCCGCTCCGGCGAGTCCAAGATCATGGAGCTGGAGGAGGAGCTGAAGGTGGGTTAAACTGGTTGCTTAGGGTTCAAAAGATTTTGAACATTTGGACTTTTCTCATAAGGGCCATAAAGGTTTCTTATTTTAAAGGAAAATTCTTCTTTTCACCACCTCTCAAAAGTTATCGAAAATTCACTTAATCTCAAGATCTTATAACTAAGATTAATTTTTACCGGCTTGCGAGACTATTTCATTTCGAAAAACTATGTCGAGAGTGATATCGTATTGACTTTGATAACGTTTTTCTTGAATAAGTGAAAAAACGTAGATTCAAGAGCTTATCTTCTTTTTAAGAATATTTTCATCTCGAAAAAATGAGAGGGCGTGTTCTTAGATTAGGAACATTTGATTTTGGCATTTTTTCTATCAAACTTTTTCTGCCTGTTCTAAAATATGGTTTACATATGAAATTAGGTTGTCGGCAACTCTCTGAAGTCCCTGGAGGTGTCTGAGGAGAAGGCCAACCAGCGCGTGGAGGAGTTCAAGCGCGAGATGAAGACCCTGTCCATCAAGTTGAAGGAGGCCGAGCAGCGCGCCGAGCACGCCGAGAAGCAAGTGAAGCGCCTGCAGAAGGAGGTCGACAGGCTAGAGGGTATGTATCGTAGTCTTTACCCCCTCACAACACCCATTCAGCCATCTCCCAAGGAGGCATCTCTCCACGAGACGCCAGAGATGATGCTGTCCGCAGGAAGTGATCCGACTCGATCAGCCGGATTGCTGGCTTCAACTAATGCTCGCATTGTATTTATCGCCATACGGATATTAATACTCTTACTTAGTACTCTGCTTTCATTAATTGACGTTATATAGTACATCCACCCATTTCGCTCTCGCCCTCTTTTAATTATCTCCATATATATTTGTATAAATGAACAACAAACAAAATGCTTTTTGCAGACCGTCTCTTCAATGAGAAGGAAAAGTACAAAGCAATCTGCGACGATTTGGACCAGACATTTGCCGAACTTACTGGATATTAAAAAAAAGATCGAAACAGAACTCACACAGAGCCCCTTCCCAAAGAGAAAAACAAACAAGACAACACACCTTCAGTACTCCCCCACAGTTTACTATATATATTTATAATTTCTTTAAAGATCCCCCGACAGTTTCAGTGTATTTACCAAACACCCACCCACCCCACACACTTCTGTCACCACCCACCATACACTGTAAATAATCTGTTTAGTCTCGCTTGAATGTGGCCACACCCACAGTTCCCTACCAGTTTCCCACGCCAGTACACTGTAAAAATAAGTTCAGATCAAGCCAAACCAAGTTGCAACTGTAGTTAATACAGGTGAATTTATCAATGTACATATTGTTGTTAATTGTATGCCAGATTCTTACCCGTTTTGATGTGGCATGACCTCTTGACCCGTCTCGCCTGCCCAGAATCTCAGCACTCAGATCAGCACTCAATCTCAAACTATGTGTATCTCTGTTCTTCTTCTCGTCGATCATCCGTATAAGTCTAAGTCCCGTCCCGAGTCATTAAATGATATTCGTTTCGAGCTGATTTCGCTGGGCCTTGGTTGAGTGAATCTCTCATTTCCGCACAAGCCAAGGATTTCTGCAACGATTGGTTGGATAGATCATGGCTAGATCCCGTAGAGCACCCATTAGATAACGCCCTAGCCCACGCACAGAACCGCTGACTAATCCATAAAATAGAAACGCTTGCCAGAACAGCGTGTCACTAATCAGAGCCGAAGCTCCAATTAAAGGATCTATAAACTTAAAAAGATAAGAGTGGAACCTATATATCATCTATAAGAAACACCTCGTTCTTAAGTCTGTAGAATCTTTTCTCTAAAGAACTCGCACAGTGTAAAGTTTAAGTGTTCTGTGTTCGATTCATGTGTTGCTGTGTGCTTAAACAAGAGTTTTGAACATTTTCTAATATTTTTACCATAATTTACACTCCGCAGACGAGTTGGGCATCAACAAGGACAGGTACAAGTCCCTGGCCGACGAGATGGACTCCACATTCGCCGAGTTGGCTGGCTACTAAAATGGCCAATAGTCCCAGAAACCAATACCAAAACCAAAACAACAACATCGAGCAGCAGCGGAGGAAGATGGAGACGACGAGGAACTCTACTAATTGTAAACGAATATCTCAGATTGATTTTGCTAGCGACAAGAACTGCAGCCTCAGATACCAAGAACAACATCCATTGTGTATACAATTCTTTATAAATCTATATATTTCATAATAAATAAATAACAACAACAACCAGATCAACAACAGCAACCAACAACAAGCATAGATTGTGTAGAGCCAAGGATAACAGCAAATGGAAACTCTATTATTTTATAAAAAATAAAATTATCTAAAAGTAAAACGTAGCAGAATGTAAAAAAAACCCAAAAACACGAATTTTGTATTTTTAAAGCCAATGTTTAAAAATATTAAGAAGTCAGGTAATACGAGAGAAAAAGATAGGGAGAGTGCCCGAGAAAGAGACAGAGAAATATCTAAGAATTTAAGAAAGAAGCCTGCTTCAATTTGAATTTATATCTTACAATTACACAACAAACAAAAAACACCCACAAAAAAAGTATAAAAAAATTTATAAAAACTTTGCTAAAAAAAATTATATGTTTGATGTTTGCTTTCAATGATGCATAAAACTGATTTTCTTTGCCCGTCAGCGAACTCCGCTGAAATTTGTAAGAAATTTTCGGGTTTCAGACGGACTTGGCGGTTATGCAAAGTCGGTTTTGGTTTTTTCAATGATTTCTTGCATTTTTGGGAAACCCCATGGATGCTGAACCGAAATAACCGAGTTCGATGTGCGTCATCACTTCATCGACGATGGATCACGATCCGCAAATCGAGGCCTTCATTGCAACATCGTTAACATCCGCTAATTGTCAAAGCAATGAATAATGAAAGTTCAGAAATACCTGAAATAATATTTATTGATTTGTATCTTCAGGGTGAATTCGTGAGATCTCTAGTAGATGTGGGCAGTTCACTGTTTGACCATCAATAATCCAGTTGAGGCCGAGTTCGACACGGGGGTCTGCTTTCTCGGCCAAATGGACTCGCCTGGTCTTCTTTTCTTATAAATTAATCTTTAATTCCCCATCTGGCCACTGGGGGGATCGCCCCCTCGCTATGTGGTGCCATAAAATAGTTATTAAAACTTTAAGTGGTGTGTTAAATTGCACACTAAAAAGCTCCAGTCATTATTTACATAATTTACTTGATGGTATCAATGCTGGCAGATATGTTTATCTCATGAGAGTGGGGCATTAACTGGAAAAGAAAAAATGCCACTTCAAGCTTAGAAAACTTTTTTATTATAACAAAACTAATAAACTATGGATTTAGCTTATCTTTACTTTTTCGCGTGTCTTGGACGTTCTACAGTTTAAAAGACAAAACCATTAAAACTGTAAGTGGGTAATGGGTACTGCAGTTCTGTTTTTTTATGATGTATTCTCGAAAAACAAGAGTATATTTAAATGGAAACAGAAGAATAAATATGTACATATTTATGATAAGATTAAAATCTGTTTTTCAAGATTGAAATCTTGTTTCAAATCTCAAAAATAGGCTAAAACAGCCTTATTAAGAAGTTGAGTTCAGGAAATATCTTCCAAAAAAGTAGAGCATATCCATATGAACTAGGCATCCCAACTCCATTTCTTAAGACCATTAGTTTTCGCTTCAATTGACAGCCCCATAAGCCCCGTCAATTACCTAAGTCTGGGGCCAATTTGATGGAGTGCAAACATTGGGTCGGGCCACAAAAGCTGCGAGAGATACACTGATGCCGATGAAAAGCCCAATGACTTACATTTGCCAAGAGCCAACCGAAGGAGAAAGTGAAATTTTGCATTTCTCGGCGGCTGGCTGGCAGCAACAACAATGGCTCCGAGGTCTGGGGTCTGGGGTCTGGGCCATTGCCATTGGTGGTGAGCGGTACGGAGAGACCAGCTTGGACCGGCTGAAGGCCCAAAGTCAAGCTCAGCCGACTTCAGTCGCGGTTTTCAGCTCGACGCAAGCGAACGGACCTCTAAGAAAAGCGGACGCTGCTTTAACCGCACGGAAAACGCAACGAAATCGAAAGTGTGTGCATAGCGCGCGACTTGAATCGCCAAGTGCTTCGTTCGGGGCGGGGGCAATATACCAAACCATACCCATCCGTCAACATTACGTGTCATCATGCCGCCGGCTGGCCAACAACTCCGGCTTGCAGCCCTTGTTTACCTGACTCTAGCTCTGGGACTCTTATGCAATGCCAGCGATGTTGAAACTGGGCAAAGATACGCCAATGAATCACTCGCGGAGGCAGAGGCTCCCGGCTGGTCGCAGTTTCTCGAAGATTACGTCTTGAGGTGGGTCTAAGAAGCAATAGGAGATAACATTAAGTAAATCCACCCCCGCATTTTATAGCCAAGGTAGCAGTAGCAGTGGCCAGCGAAAGTCCAAAGACCTGCCCTATATGGGTGGGGATATGGGCATGAATGGTCCGCTCAACTATCACTCATCCGCCTACAAGCGACCCGGCAACAACATCTACATAACCAGGAGGATTGGCGAGGCGGTGGAGCTGGAGCCCCATCTGCGAAAGCCCGTGGAGAGCCAGAGTCCCATTGTGAGCCCCCAATTTCGACCTATGACCAATCAGATGTTGCACCAGCAACATCAGCAGATGCAGCAGCAACAACAGCAGCAGCAGCAACAACAGCAGTTGCAGCAACGCCAGCAACCTGGTTTCTTGCAGCAACTTTTTGGCATAGGTGGCAGTACCGGAGGCGGTGGAGGTAATCCTCCCCAGCAGCATGTGCGACCTGTGCCGCTGCAGCAGCAGCAGGCTCCGCAGCAACACCTGCAGCAACATCCTATAGGCGGTGGAGGTGGCCAGCCAACCACATTCCGAGCTGTTTCCGAGAACGATCTTTATCTGCTGGGAGCCATTGAGAAGTTGGTATATCGAGTGGGTAAGTGCTGAAATCAGATATTTCTCAAGTATCCAAAAAAAGAAAAACATTAACCTTAAACCCTTTCAGATTATCTAGAAAGTCGTGTGCGGCGCTCAGAGCAGTTGATCTACTACCTCATGGCCGGCAACAATCAGAAGGAGGTGAAGGATCCCTGTCCCACGAACTTCACCCGCATCAGCGACAACTGCTACTACATCAACAGCCAGCAGCAGGTGAACTGGAAGACGGCCAACTCCGCTTGCAAGGGTCTCAACTCGCACCTGGCCGAGTTCGAAAAGGTCTCGGAGAACGAGGAGATCATGGCCTATCTGTTAAACCAACCCGCCCACAGGGGTCGCGATTACTGGCTGGGCGGTCTGAACCCGGGACTCCTCTGGATCTGGTCCAACTCGGCCAAGCCAGTGAATCCCAACATGAATCTAACATCGATTGCCATGACCCAGAAGGGTGAGAACTCCACGGCCGCCAATCTGGTAGACAGTTCGGAGAAGGCGGCGGAGGAGGTGGCCGGCGAGGATGTGCTGAACAACACGGTTCAGATCGAGGGCAAGGGTCGCTGTCTGCGGCTGAGCTACAATGCCGGGAAGCATAGCTATGTGTACTACGGACAGGAGTGCACCTCGCGACACTACTACATCTGCGAGCACGAGGACAAGACGCTAGACAACAAGATCAAGAAGATCGCCCGTGAGCTAAGGCTTTTCGAGTGAGGATGGGATCCAATCCAATCCGATCCTCATGTGATACTCGCAGTTACCTAGCCATATCTATCGACTAATTTCGAATGAATTTATTCTTGTGTTACACATTAAATATTTATAAATATTTATACAATTAATAAACATATCTGATAGTTTTCAAAACGTTTTAAGGATACTTTGTTCTTGCACAGCAAAGCTTTAAGGGATTTAACCAACGAAAATTAACAGAGGAAATAAACAAGATCGAGAGTGGAACTGGGTTCCGTTGCTAAAAGCGGAAAGTATACACAGAGATCAAATCTAGTCCGGATAAAGGTAGTCCTGCAGTATGTTCTGGAAGGCTATCTTGATCTTGCCGCGATCGCGCCCATTGAGCTTTTGTATATCGGGCAGCAAGCTCATCAGAAACATGGCATCCGGATCGGACTTGCAGTCGCACAGCTCCACACCGCCGTTGGACACCGATCCGCTTAGCGGGTTATTGGCTTCCATGCGGGAAGGAAGCGACGAAGACGGCGGCACCTGTTGATGTCCTCCATGCACATGGTTGTGCCCGTGACGTTGACTCAGGTAGCTATTGCTACTGCTGGGTGCATTCGGAGTGGCCACTGCTGCTGTTGAAGGTGTGGGCAGCTCCACTTCCGATAGCCCGGCATTTCCCGGAACTCCTCCTCCGCCGGCGTGAGTTGTGGTGCTGACCAGATCCGCTGGCTTGCTAAATGTGGGACGCACAAAGGAAATGTTTGGGTGGGCAGCCGGCTGCGAAGGGAAGTTCACGCTGGGCACAGCTGCCGTTGAAGACTGGAGCTCCTGGGAGCGCGGTCGAATCGCTCCCCGCATCTCGTCGTGGTACGCGCGCATCTGCAAGCGACCCAAGTGCACTCGACTGGCGTGCGGCTGCTGGTTGGCATAACGACGCTGAGCCTCCGCCGACGAGGAACTAGAAGTGGGCGCCATCTTATGTGGGTCCTGTTCCTCCGGCTCATCGTCATCCGGCTCGTGCGCCTCCTGTTCATATTCATCAACCGGCTCCTCGCACTCCGACTTTATGTCATTGCTATCCAACTGGCTGTGATAGCGGCTGTTCCGCTGTTGTTCCTCTTCTATGATGTCCTCCAGCTCGGAGTTGTTATGCTCCGCCTCGTCAAAGTAGTCCAGATAGTTGTCCAGCTGCTGAGCCGGCGGTGACTGGTGGGCGGAGGGAGTGGGCTGGACACCACCGCTGCTGCTGCTGGCCGGGATGGCCACCGATCGCTCCCTCTGCATGCGATTGGACAAGCTGGAGAGGTGTGCTAGGGCGTCCTGCACCTGGGTGTCCAGGGACTTGGACTGCTGGTGCTTCTTGCGCAGATAAGGATGCAGGAAGAACATACGGTCGAAGTAGGACCAGCAGGGCGGCACCTTCTCCTCCAGATAGTTGGTGTACTCGCGCCGAAAAGAGATGCGCAGATTAGTCCACTTGGCCAGACTGGCGCCTGGATTCTTTTCCAGCTTAAGGTCCACCTCGCGCCAAAAGTTCTCCACGTACGGGCGACAAAAGTAGTACTTGTGGCGCGGATTGTAGATGGCCTCGTCGCGTTGGACAATGTCAATCAGCTTGAAGACCTCCTCCGTCAGCCAGCGGGAAGCACTGCAGCTGGCATTTGGATTGCTGGACACGAACTGGCTGCCCCCGAAGTCGGTCGTCATCATGGGCTGGCTGTTGTGGCTCCTAGGCACCCGGTCCAAACGATTGACTTTCAAACAACGTTTCCAGTGCTCGCCATGATTTTTGCAAAATATTTTTATTGTTTTTCCCAAGTGTTCTTTTAAGTGCTGTCGATGGTTCAGCGGCGAACAAAACAGGCGGCGGAACTAGTTCCAAAGCGCAGAAGGTTTCGCGAACTAAGACCGTTTATGCGTTCTCAAGTTTGTATGGAAAATGGGAGAAATATTAAGTAAAAAATAAGTATTCCTATTTCTTAAGCTTTTAAAATAAAGAATTAACTAATTAAAAATGATCCACATAATGCTAAATACTGCTACACGCTTATAAGTCACACGCGTGTTTGTAGACAAACAACTGAAAACAGGATTTTCACTATTAAGCACCATTCAAACAAACTTTCAGTGTTTGCCCAATTGTTTCTTTTCTTGAGATTTGGTACGAAAACAGCATCCAAGCACTTGTGTCAATATTTGATGCACCGAAAATTAAAAGTATAAAAGCGAGAAATTCTTTCACAGAATTATCACTGTTGAAACAGAGTACTCAAGATGAAGTTCTTCGCCATCCTTTTCCTTCTGTGCGGCATTGTAGGATTTGCCGTGGCCGAAACAACATGGACGACGGAAGCTTCTGATGCCTACAGTACCTCTAGCGCTTCATCTGTCCCAGCAAACCCCTGTGCAGGTGGATCCAAAGCGTTTTGCGGCAAAAAACTTTACTTCTTTTACTAAATAAGTTTTAAATCTAAACGTAAAGGTACACAGTAAAAAACAGAAAATAGTAATATTTTTTCTTGTTCTTTTTAAGTATTCTCAAAATCATTTCGAAATAAAGTCCGAGCGTATTTTATTTGATAATTAAAATACATTTTTTATAGGGGTCCTAAAACATCCTTATGTACTGACTGCGTAGAGCTGATTAAAATTGCGATAACGATAATTGGACGAAAAGATCAATAACAGTGCTCTCTTTAAAAGCAAAAACATAACTTGTTGTATACTACCAATGTTAAATAACTGCTTATGTTAACAATGAAAAATCCACATCCCAAGTTAGGACAGTTTTAAACTAAAAATTCCACGATATTTTAAAAAAATGTTAACAATACAGTGACCAATTCAGAGATATGTCATTTCTATTTAGTTCACTGTTCAGCAGCTTGTAATGTACATTGTACTCTGTATTACTATATTGTGTTTTTCAAAGAAATATCATAACGCCAAGTACAGAAACTCTGCTGCAGAAACACCCTCTGTCTGAACAGGCATCTTTTATTCTTCTACGGTCACACTGCAGTTCGTGCCTAAACCGATATTTCGATAACTACGCAATGGAGGAATTTTTGAAGACGTTGTTTGTTTGATTTTCTGCTCAAACTAGCTTTTCTTTCTACTGCTGCGTAAATGCTGCCTTTTGTACGAATTTATTCTGGATATTGACAGAGCAGATGGCTCTGCAGGTAACAGTAAATGGAAAGTTCGGGGCCAACTTGAGGAGGCCCGTCAGCCGACTGGACGATCCGGAGCGGGTGCGCAAAGATCTCGAGAGTCAGCGTCGCATAACCCGTTTACAGCAGGTAAGCCCTTCAGAGCCCATTGCGCAGTAATTACAAGACTGACCGCGACCCAATTTCCCACCAGGTGCGTGAGAAGTCCAACCACCTGGCACGCCACATCCGCGAGGAGGTGGCCGCTGAGAAAAAGCGTCAAATCGACAAACTAGAGCAGGTCAAGCAAAAGGAACTAAATGCGTGGCGTGAGCATGTTTTGGTCAAAAAGCACCAGGACTACCGCTCGGCCATTTTCCAGGTGGGCGCCGCCCATCGTGCCGCAAAGGAGGAAAACCAGCGCATCGAGCAGCAGAAACAGGAGAGAATCGAGAAAATCAAAAAATGCCGCAAGCAGGCCTTGAAAAGATCGGGAAAAACCAGTGTGGAGTTGAGAGCCACAAACGGAATGAATCTGAATTCGGAGGGACGTGCGACGGCGGGCACCCAGACGCCCTTGGTGGAGGACAAGGAGAACCGACTGGCCAGCGGTTGTCATAAACCCTGCTGCAAGGGTAAGCGTAAAAGAACTGCCAGCTGCAGTTGTGCCACCACCGACGAGGAGGAGGATGAGGAGGGGGAATCCTCCCAGGACGACTCATCCATCCTCATCAGTGAGAGTCCCATCAGCAACCGGCGTCTCCAGAAGACACCCCCCGTAATCCTTGACGTGGAAATCAATGAAACCATTTCCGAAACCCACAAAAACCCTGAAGGTTTGGATATCAACGATCGTTTCATTCAAACCAACCGCAAATTTAGCCATGTGGTGAGACCTAGTGAGTGTGGTGGGGAACCCCAGCGTCGGCCGAGATTCACCCAGATCAGCGATTTGGTGAGGAGAACCGAGACTACTACTACCATACGAAATGATCCAGGACAAAGGGATGCATTATCATTATCTCCACCTCCTAGTCCCACCAAATCTTTGCCAAGATCACCCAAAAAAAATATAGATCGTGAGGAGACTGTGCCAGCTGCAGCGCCCAGAAAATCACCCACTAAGGCAACTAAAGGATCGCCCAAGAAAACAACAACAGCATCACGCATTCTGCATACAGCTAAGCGACCAGAATTAAAATCAAATCCAGCTCCTGCCAAGGTTATAGATGCGGGAATTCGAAGGGCTCAGAAGGCTAAGACCCCAGCAACTCTTCCCAAAGTGACAGCCATTCATAAGACAGCACCAGAGCCTCCACGGAATCTACAACCCATTCCAGAGCAAAACATGCCACCCATGCCAAATCCAACTATGACCCATTGTTATCCTGTGCCGCAGCCTCAGCCATATATGCACCCATATTCCCAACAGCCGATGCAACCATATGCGATGCCATATTCAATGCCATTTCCCATGCAACCACCATATCAACAACCTCATCCGATGTTTGCACCACAGCAAATGATGTCGAATCAGCCAGCTGTACATGTTCCCGCTGTGACTGCTCCGCCAAGCACTGCCACCCAGTCGACCGTCTCCACAACCACTTTTGTCATGTCCACGCGGCAGGATCCCAAGGCAAATCAATCTGGACGCGTTCAGTTTTACGATCATGGCAATAAGTACCATCGGACTTATGATGCACCAACGCAAACTGTTCAGTGCAATGAGAAGGATGCAGGCCAACTGACTGCAATGGACCATGCTCGCATCGAAAATCAACTGAGGGAACTGCGGGAACAAGAACTTGACAAACTCAGGTGAGAGTTCGATTTAAGTAGCATATTGTGAAATATTTTAAATTAAAATATATCTTTAAATAGAAAAATTAGCAACGATCGTGGTCAGAAGGCTCTGGAGCGCGAGCAAGTGCGTCGGGATTGTGCGGAATTGACAGAGAAACTGGATGCCCTAACCCAACAGCAGCCACAGCTCTTGCCCAGCGATGTGAGTGATATAAACACAACTCTACTTCAACTATCTAATGTGTATTTAAACCCCACCAGGCCAACATTATACCGAGCCATCGGTTCGCGGATGTGGCTGCCAGGCGAGAGCAGAAAATGAACGAGGCCATGGAACAGATGCTTCTACGACCGGCTATAATCACATGCCCCGAAGTGCGCACCAAACCCATTCCTTCAAACTCGGCTCGTAGCAAATCCACCGCTCCAGCAGCACTCAATGTGGGCGAACCTCCTGTTCAAATGGGTCGGGATAACCTGGGCAGCACAGAGAGCTGCTGCTCCATCCTTCTCGACTATGTTGATGATCAGAGCAAGCAGTTGAGGTCCGACCTTAAGGCCGAGCAGTCCAACTCTCTGAAGTCTATGAGATTGCGAAGTTTGCTTGAGCGCATCGAAAAGATCCGAGTCCAGCTGTTGGAGGAGCTGAAGGCGGGTGAGGCAGTAGGATCGAGGAGTGACAATGCCCAGGAGATGATCGATAATATACGTCAAGAGCGAGCGGATATTCTATCGGAGAGAACCAAGACGCTGAACGAACGAGAATCAGATCTGCAGCAAAAGGAGGCGATTCTCGAGCAGCGCCTAAGGAAGTTTTATAAGGAAACGAAAAGTAAAAAGTCCAGTGAAGGAGATCAGGCAAAGCCATCCTCAAAGGACGACGGGCCACTGGAGATTATTATCAAAGTGAAGAGCGACGGCACTGTAAAGCAATATGTACCGAGGGGTAAATCTAAAGCCAAATCAAAACCGGCAAACATCGAAAACGAAAAGGAAGTATCCCTTGGCTCAACAGAAAGCACGCAACGCGAGGAAGCTGAGAAGCAGCCAGAAAAGGTAAACGGAAAGCGATCCTTGTCACAAGAGCATCGTCAGATATCAATAGATTCCAACTCCACCGCCTATCGCAGTCTGCCGCCAGTAAGCTACAAGAGCTTCAATCCGGGAGTGGGATCCATGCCTTCTCCTCCGACGGCTCCTGCAGCCGAACCATTGCATCCCTTGGTTATTCAATATATAAATCGCCTGCTTGGAATGACCCGTCACAGCATAGATGAAATGGGTGTGAGTTCCTCCTACGTTGCCACACCTTCAACATCGATCATCAACTCATCGAAAAACGTAACGCCTTGCGTCGAGCCTGAAACAGAAAGAACTGATGGTACTCAGGATGATGAGACTGCAATCAATGAACAACGCATAGAACGAGTGCAAACTTTCATTGCCGACAATCGCAGCTTTATCAATGATTTGCAGGACTCAATACGATGTCAGCAGCAGATGCAGAAGGAGCAGCAATCGCAGGACAAAGAAAAAAGTGTGCGAGCATTTGATCAGATATGGAACAAGCGATTGGCCAAGAACCTTGAAGAATGTCAGCCAAATAGGAAGGAGCAAGAGCAAATAAGACAAATGATGCAGAGACAAAGGGAAAAGGCGCCTTCTCAGGGAGATAAGGTTAGGCAGCAGCGACAGGCAACAAACGACAAAGTGCAACAACAAAGAGATCAAAAAGGAAAGAACAAGAGTCCTGGCGGGATATCCTTAAGCCTGCCAACCGACGCAGTCAGTGGCAAAAGCACATCACGCTTTGTGGCCGAGAAAACGAAATCGCAGTCTACCAGCGAAGAGTCATCTGCCCGGAATATGGAGCGATACGCGCAGCTCACCGAGAACTGCACCCAGCGGATTGCCGAGCTTACGGATCTAATCACTAAGGTGCGTGAGGAGAAGCAGCGACTGGTGGAGGTCACTCTTACATCGAACAGCGATGGCGAGCGTCAATCCACAGAGTATTTTGAGCTCCCAACCGGACAGCAACAAACCAGATGCCGAACCATGTCCGATCGCAGCGATTCCCAAACGCCTTCCACATCGGAGGCGTTGCCCCTGCAGAAGCATAAACCCACAGCAGCCAGCAGGGATAGTGGCATCGCGGACTCGCGTCCAATAACGGCCCAGGGACAGGTTAGTGTGGACGTTGAACCAATCTCGTTGAATTCCTCAACGCAGGGCAATACAGCACGCGGCCGAGTGAAGGCTCCTCCGGCCACAATTCGGCGCTACAGTCCTCAACTTAATGCCGAGGATCTGGCGCACGAGCTGTCAACGATCACAGAGGTGGAAACGCCGGGACAATCACATATTGTGGCCGCCACACCAGTGCCCAAGCCCTTTCCCAGTTTTGATCAGTATGCCAGGGAACTCCAGTTGGATCTGGCCGGGTTGGATGCGGATCAGAGCCAGCGCCTGCAGAGTGAATTTAATGAGTTGATTCATACTATTAATCAGCGCACTGAAGGAGCCGACTACCGTGAGTTTCCTAGCATAAATGCCTATCTCCATAACATGACTAGCACCCGCATCCACCTGGAGATAGGTCAGGACGCCACCCTGTCACCGGGAGAACTGATGCGGCAACTGCGTGTGGTCAATGATAATATACAGGACTTCCCAAAACGCAGAGAGTACTTGCAGAAACTAATGGCCAAGCAGCCCGCCGATCAGAGGGAACTGATTGACAGTGCCAGTATCGAGCAGGATTCTTCGGATTCCTTTAACGTAGAGCAAGAACTGCGTCAGCGAAATATACTGAGGAACTCATTTCGACGGGGTAATGCGACTGACACCACATTGACTGGTCAGGAGGTGGCCAGCAGCACGCGGCGGGAAAGCGTTGCCCCGGTAAGAAACGATCCACCCAACGAGAGTGGAATTGACCCCCTCTCCGGCAGCAACTTTTCCAGCGATGGCGAGCGTAGAGCTCAGTGCTGGCATGCCACCATGCACCAGAGGCAACAGCAGGCGGATGAATTGTGCAGCAGCACCACCACATCGTCGCCGGAACGGCCTTCACGAAAATCGAGGCTTCGTGGAGGTCAGGAACGCAGTTACAGGTCCAAGGACGACTCCTCGGTGCAGGATGCGAGTCAGATAGGAAGATCCCTTAATCTAAGAGAATTCCTTACTCGGGAGCTTCGCAAACACCAAGTGCACAACGGCGAGACTTCAGAGAGTTCAGATGAATCGTTGAGGGGTCATTTTCTCAAGTCCGTCCTGCACTCACTCTCGCCCAGCAGCAATACTCAAACACCAGGCGTGGGTCTAAGCCATGCCACCGGGGCAACCAACGACAGACAAAAGACCTCCACTCCAGTGGGTTCGTTCCTATCCATTCCAGAGAAATCCGGGTCCGTTCACAGCAATGGCACCCAACTATTCTCCGGGGAGAGTCACATCTCCCTCGTAAACTATCCAGATGGCACTCCACCCATTCCTTATGAACAAAAAAGTAAACAGAGTACAAATCAAACTGGCCAATCCTCAGGTCAAATAGTATCAGGTGTAAAGACAACCCATCGAAAGTCACCTCGAAAATGATCGCATAACGGTTGCTCATTTCGTTTACTTAGATTTGAAATTGTATAATTGATTTTTATGACAATTATTTATATTTTAATAAACTTTGCAATTATGTATCCAAAAATGACCATCAAAAACGATCGCATCAAATTTGCTCAATATGTATGTTAGGCTTTAAATTATATTACCAATGTTTATGAAATTTTTTATATTTTAATAAACTCGGCAAATATTTATTTAGTATCTATCTAGTGTTTTGAAGTACTTTGGCTCAGTACTATGCACAATCACTTGCAGTAATGTACAGAATATATATACAGTATATATTGGATGATCTAACTAATATGTGGTTAAGTAAAGAGTAAACCACTGATGTTTTCAGGATTTGTCATGTTATGAGTTGGCGTACTTTTCACTGGCAATCTACAATAAAGTTTTCATACATTTAACATTGCAGTCCCTGGTGTGGAGATTACATCTAAGTACAATACGTATAAGGCAGCACATCTAGACTTTTCGTTTACAAACTTAACAAGACTAAGTACATGAACCATTGAAAACATAAAAAGTGTGTATGTGATGTGTGTGTGTAAAGGAAAATCATTTTGGTTCGGCTTTCATTTTGGACAATGCTCTGTTTCATCAGGGAGCCCAACAGCTGCAACCTTGAGACATTAAAAGCACCAGATTTGGGTAAATGCGATTTCCGATGGACGCATCGATGTGTTACCGCTTCTCACTCCCGTCCTTCGTCTTCCTCGCGATCTCTCTCGTCCCGCTCCCTCTGCATCCTCTTGTGACTGTCACTGGCCGTCTTTTTCAGGGCTTCCGCCTCTCCGCCCGTGGCCTCCACCATTTGCCGGAGATGTCCTTGTGACTTCTTCAACAGCAGATACGGTACATCAAATTCCACTGCCACGCCAGCATCCATCACGATAATCCGATCCGAATCCATAACTGTGTGGAGTCGGTGGGCCACGGTGAGCACCGTGCATTGCTTGAACTTGATGCGGATGGTGCGCTGGATTAGGGCGTCGGTTCTAAAGGATTAGATGGGTATACATTAGTTCTGTGGAGTAGTACATCCCCTTGAAAAACTCACTGTGGATCTACATTGGCCGTGGCCTCGTCGAGCACCAGAACCTTGTTGTTTCGCAGAATGGCTCTCGCCAGGCAGAGCAACTGCCGCTGGCCCACGCTGAAGTTGCTGCCCCTCTCCGTGACCATGTAATCCAGGCCGGGAATAGCACCCCGCAGCTCCACATCCTCCAAAGCGCCCCATAGCTCGGCATCCGTGTACCGCTCGAAGGGATCCAGGTTGTAGCGGATGGTGGCCGAAAACAGTACGGGATCTTGGGGAATAATCGAGATGCGGGTGCGAAGGATCTCCAATGAAATCGATCCTGTCTCTATTCCATCGATGAGTATCTCTCCCTCGATGTGTGCCAGCCGGAACAGAGCTCCTATCAGCGATGACTTTCCGGCTCCTGTACGTCCAACAATGCCCACCTTCCAGCCCGCCTCGATGACGAGATTAAGGTTCTTTAGTATCGGCGATCCATTGGGATCGTAGCGACAGCTCATGTTGCGGAACTCCACCTGTCCACGAGTTGGCCACAGCAACGGTGGAGTCTTCTCGCTCTGCGCCGGCTCCTGTTCCAGTTCGGTGTATTGCAGAACACGCTCCACGCTGGTCATCTGCTGCAAGGACTCTGCCACCTGGCGCACTCCATACTGCACCATTCCGGTCAAGATCATGGCCTGGGCAATGGCCAAACCCACGTTGCCACTGTATGTTGCTGAAAGGATAAAGTACAGATAGTGATTAAGCTCTAACCTAATCAATAAAATCCTGAACTCACATTCACTGGAGATGATGAAACTGAAGGTAACTGCGGTGAGGAAGACACAGCTGACACAATCCAGCCACAAGCCCAAAGCCGTATTCACCGCCATGGTCAGTTGCCACACGCTGCTGTGCACATCCTGCAGCAAATCAAACTCCTTGGCCACCACTTCCTGCAACTGGCGGGATCGAATGATGGCCAAACCGGAGAGGGATGCACTCAGATGGGAGAAAACAGGACTACGGCAGATGCCCTCCAATCGCTTGAGATCCTGAGACGGTCGCAGGTACAACTTCAAGATGAGTATATCCACAACGGCCACCACCAGCATGGCAGCCACCAGAACGGGATTCAGGATACTAATCACAATCAGAATACCAAACATAACCAGGGCAATCTGGATAAAGTCCATCATGGCCCGTGGAAGCAACTCATCGATGGCGCCCATATCCTTGGAGAAACGATTCAGAATCCTGCCCGAGGGAGTGGTGTCAAAGAATCTCATGGTAGCGTGCAGGATGCAGGCGAACATGCGATCGTGCAGCACTTTAGAGGCATGCATACAGATCTTGAAGAACAGAAATCCGCGGAAAGTGGACATGATCACCACAGCAATGATCAGACCTCCGTAGATGTACATGCACTCGAAGGTGGTGAAGCTGGTGGCCTCTCCCTGTGATCGCTGGTGCTCCTGCTGTGTCCAGATGTTGGCAAAGTAATCCGAACTACTGCACACCACCTGGGACATGATCATCACGAACACCATGAAGCTGAAGCTCAGGAGAGTGCTGCCCGCATGGAAGTACTCGTACCAAACGCGGGGTGATATGCCACCCGAGGCTTGGGCCTCGGCCAGAGCATCCTCATCCACTTCTTCATCCAGCTGCGCACTATCCAACTAAACAGGTTATCAGGTAAATTAGCAGTTGATAAGGAATAACCAAGAAAATATAAAACCCACCGATTTGCTGCCATGAACCGAGTTACTCTGCTTTCTCAACTGCTGATACCCATCTTTTTCGCCATCGATAAAGGGTATGTCCTCGTCGTCGCTTTCTACTGAATATGCACTTAGCGTGGATGATTGCTGGTGACTGTTTTCCGCCTCATCCTCCTCCTTGGGTCGCTCGAGCAGCTTTGCGAAATCCAGATCACTGTTGACCAACTCCTGGTAGGTGCCCTGCCTCAAAATCCTGCCCTGATCCACAATCACAATGATATCGGCCTCGGAGAGGAAGTGCACCTGATGGGTCACCAGTATGCGAGTGGCCTTCAGCTGAGCCAGGCGGCCTCTGGGTCCAATCACCTCATCGAACAGATGCTTGCCCACGTGGGCATCCACGGCACTTAGCGGATCATCCATCAGATAAATTTGCGCCTGCTTGTAAACAGCTCGAGCCAAGCTAATGCGGGCTCTTTGACCTCCAGACAGGGATGCTCCTCGCTCCCCGACCACAGTTTTGTCTCCATTTGGCAGCTGTTGGAAATCCGTGGCGAGGGCACAGCATCGGGTTACCTCCTGGTAGCGTTTCCTCTCATACTCCTCGCCAAACAGAATGTTATTTCGAACGGACCCCGTAAAAAGCCAAGGTTCCTGGGCTGCATAGGAAAGGTCTCCCTGGATCACTACTCCACCATCGATGACCGGTAGTTCACCCAGGAGCAACTGGAGGATGGAACTCTTTCCAGCACCCACGGGTCCAATCACCGCACACAATTGCCCCTTCTCAATCTGGAGATTAATGCTTTGCAGAGTCTTCTGGGGCTTCTCAATATCCCAACTGGCATTGATATCCTTGATGGTTACAGCTCTTGAGTCTCCGCCATCCTGATCTTGCTTGTGGGTTAATCCCTGCGTCCGCTCCTCACGTCCCTCGAGCAAAAGGAAATCCTGAATCCGACGCAAAGAGACCAGGGCCTCTGCTCCAAAGCTTACAGCAAGAGGATACCAAATGGCGGCCACCAGTTGCAGGATGTTATAGTAACTGGCTGCGGAGAACACAAAATCGGCGGTAATGGTCTGTCCCATTAGAGCAGCCGCTGCCAGGGTGATATACAGCGTGGATCGCTCCGTGAACACCATGGTGCTGAGGTAGAAGCCTCGCAGGTAGGATGCATAGCGAATCTGTTTGATTTCGCGGCGCCGAGCTTCGGCCACCACCGCCTGAAAGGGTTTCTCCCAGGCGTACATCTTGATCACCTGAATGCCCTGCACCAGCTCATTCATGATGCCCACCCTCGCGTCCGTCCGCTCCGCAATCCTCATGCGCAGCACCGAGGTTACCTTGCTCAAGGCCGTTTGCACGGGTATCGTTTTCAGTAGCAATCCCACTACTCCCACAATCGCCGGTATGCCAATGTTCAGCCAAATCAGGTAGCACGTGAGCATCGCCTGCAGCGGCATTATCCAGATCCAGTGCATGAAAATAAAACCATAGTCCAGGCGATTCACGTCATTCGAGAGCAGGTTGATTAGGTAACCAGCCGGTGTCTGGCCAGCCGTTTTCATCGAGAGGCGAAGGGTTTTCCGGTAGATTAGCGAACAGCAGGCAATTCGCATCCGAGCTCCCATCAGGCGCTGGCGAAGATCGACGTGGTGCAGCAGGAAGCAGCAGAAAAGCGTCGAGGTCACCAGAAGGGCACCCAAGCTATATGTATCATTCCACATGTAGTCAGTAGTCTGATCCAGTATACTTCGCACAATCGTTGCATTGTGGTCTATTTCCTCTGTTGCAGGTTGAATGGGCTCCTTAAGGGGATCTCCCTTATCCAAGGAATTAGGGGAGTAGACTGAAATATGTTTGATTTAATAATAAATATTATCAGCAACCTAAGATATTCAGTATCGTCTTACCATCTCCTGCTGATCCGCTAGCATCGGCGACAGCCTGACTCATCACATATCTTCCTATCGAGCGAGCAGTGCGATTCAGGGAATCCGATATTGACAAATCTTTGACTTCGACAACCCCAACTTCCGCAACATTGGCTCTTTGAAACTGAATCAACAACTGCGCCAGAACAGCTGGAATCAAGGTCCTAGGAATGGAGTAGCATTAACAGATAAGCCGGGTATTATTACACTTCACACTCACTTGATCACTATGTAGATTAAGCAAATGAGGCCATTTATGATCGTAGGCCATAGAAAGCAGCGAAACAGAGCATTTCTGAGGTGAGGCTTCTGTTTCTTCCGATGGGATCGTTCCAGTTCCTTAAACCATTGACTGAAAAATATTTTTCTTTAATACAATGTTCTAAGAAATATGTAAATATTTTCAATTTCGTTGTGTTACTTGTCACCGGATATGGGATACATATGTGTATTTCCAATACTTACTCCTCTAAGCGGTCGCCCAGCTGTTCAGATCGATCATTCTTGAGACATTCCGTCAGGTCATCTGTATTAAGGCCTCTACGGGATCCCCGATACAATAATGGAATCGCCCAGGCAAATATTAATTGTGATATAATATTGGCATCTTGGCGCGGGTTTTTGCGCTTGGGTTTGGCGCTACTATCCATTCTATCATATGGATAGATAGCTCCCGTCAAGATCTAATTCTACGTCTACCTGCAATCGCAAACAAACTATAACTAAACTCATGTTAAATATTTAAGACCTCCAATGTTATTGGCTTAAAGATAAGAATACGTGACTACGAGTGAACAATTATTACCGAAAACTTTGGTTTTATAACATTTGAAGGCCTTTATTCAGATGTGAGATAAAAGTTAAATCCTTTTATTTTAATTATTATTTTAATGTAAATTAATAATGACAGTATAATAAAACATAATAAATTTTAAAAACAATTTCTCTGTTTCCGTATTTGATTTGCGTATATGAAATGTTTACTGTATTCTCTCGCATTCACATGTCTAAATGATAGAGTCAAATGAAACAGGCAGACTATTCATATAGTCTAGTCAGAGCTACTTCCTTATCAGCAGGGACCTTGACCAATAAAGGCAGTTTCCACACAACAAAATGACGTTGTAATCATAAAAATAAGAAACTAAGGGAAATAAAAAAGTTGTCATTTTTTAATAGGTTACCATAAACTAGGGTCTTTATCTATACTTGTCTGATAAACTTAACGTGTGACTAAGGTTTTTTGGAAATGGAAAGATTTCTAAGATTCCTTTCTTTTAGGGATAAAAAGTGTATTTGTTTGGGTTTGTAAAGTATAAATATGGGTTATATAAAGTATAATTGTGGGCTTATAAAGAAAGCGTCGCTCGAACATTGCTCCGCATTGACTAGACAAGGGTCAGTCCACGATATCGGTCGTTAGCTTATAATACTTAAGCTATTTGCTGTGTCTTGTACTGATAGCGTAAGACACGACTCGCGTAAATCAAAACGCATTTGTGATGCACACGGCATTTGCACATCTTCGTATGACAATAATCATAATGTTTATTAATTGGTAAGCAAAAGTCCAGAGACCTCAGATAAGCAAGACCGGCATTAAGGCACGTATTTTGTTCTAGTAAATATAAACGTTTTGTACGAAGGTTATGAGCCGCTGTTGAATGCTATGACCCAGTTATTAGCAGCGGAAATTTCACTTTTCAAATTAAAACTTTTTCCAGCAAACTTCAAAAGTGATTGACCGGGATATGTTCATGTTCCGCAGTTGCACAATGTTACAAAGTAGATACCCAACGCCCTTTAAATGCGTCACCCCTTTTCGATTTAATAGATTTAAATTGTCTAGGCGCAGCAAATAAATTAATATGAAGATGCCAATGAATATAAGAAAGGAGATAAAAATGAGTGAGTTCTTCGCGCTATACATCTCCGCTATTCGATATACGCAATTAAAGCTATTTACAAAGTTTGGAACTGATAAACATTGTCTGAGATAGCACCATTTCAAATGAGCTAAAAACGGCCCTCATTTTTTTTATCTCTATTATCTCTGCTTGTGCCTACAATTATTTATTGTAATTATTTCTGCCTGTGGCTTGTTTTTAATATTATTTCAATTGTTTAGAACGAGTTTTGTAAGCAACAACTGTAACAAGCCATACGACGTTTCTCGTTTCATACATTTTTCAAACGAAATTTAATTTATAAACACGCTAAATAAACACAGACATACGCACACCAGCATAAAGATAACTTTGGTGAACGAATGTGGCAACAGATTGTTAAACAGTGATTAATTTATTAGACGATATCGCAGAGTCATTTAAAGTGAAACTTGGAAAACTGAAAGTAAATAAAAAAAAAAAATTGAAAGTAAAGTAATTTAAATTTTAAATTTAAGTAGTGCCTAGCACTTAGCAGTACTGTTAAAAAATATAGAAGATAAAAAAAATGTATATCATTCAATTATTTTTGTTATTAAGTTATTCAAACACTGGAAAATCTTCCTTTCTTACGTTCTTGTTTTTAAAGAGTTGGTCCTTAATACAAAAGAAGCACCAGGAGTTACTAAAAAACGTTTATAAAATAAGGAGCTACAGTTAGTGGAACCAAAAATCATTATTTGACTTGATATTAATCTAATCAACTAATCAATTTGGTTTCTTCATGGTATTGAGGTCCCACTGTGCACACACACATGCTAACAACGAAAAGCACTGGGCCAATCGGCGACCCCACAGCCAAACAAGTGGTTGTTGGCCGGTCGTGGTAGCAAAGGTGCTTAAAGTGGGGCTATTTGATGGAAACCCGGCATTCCAATCGTTTCCACTGTAGCTTTGCATATGGAAAACATTCCACACTATGCCTACAATGGTAGAAACCAAATTTAATAACGGTTAATGACGCAAATGCGAAGGGAGAATTGCAGCAGCAGCGGCAGACGGCGACATAACAGCACATTGAGCATTGAGCACCCGCACCCAGACTATCAAAAACAAAGAGTCAAAGGCGCAAACACACTTGCAAATTTACAGTATATACAGAGATAATTGTGCGGCACTTATTACGCGATTGTGCTGGGCTCCAAAATTTTTAATTCACCGCTAGATTAAGTCAATTGATTAACACTTACAGGCGCTACCGGAGCGTTAATTGGTTCCCACCACTGTTGTCTATTATTGTACCACTCGAAATGGTCGCGACCGAGCAGCACGTGCAGAAATAGTACGAATACCAGTGCAGGACGCCGACTCACATACACGCACACTCCAACGAACCAAGGAACCAACGACCCCAGGTGCGCCACACACGTTTGTCTCTTTCAAAAGTTGGGGACCGACTGAGAGCTTTTGGGGAAGTGAGCGCCAAAGTAATGCGTGAATCTCAGTTGTTGCGGACCAAGCGGGAGAGCACTGGGTTGGGCTAACCTCTCTTTTACACTGCGCTACAAAGTTTTAGGTGCGAATAAAATAATACAGGACGATAACGCACAGTTTTACTTATATATTTTCAAAATTTTAATAACTTCGTTTTCTTATAGTTTTTTTTTTTTTTAATTTTAAGTATTTTAAACGTATATCACCCATACGCAGAGTTGCCGTTGGTCATAAAGGGATAATGAAATAAAAATATGATTAAACATTAGTAGATTGATTAACATTTTCAGAGATGTGTAGTTTTTGTCCTAGTCTCAAGATTCCTCTACTTTTAATATTTTGTCTGAGCAGTATTATTTCAAGCAACTTAATTATGAAGTATGGATTATACTTATATTATATATGTCAATATGAACCATACTTAAATCAAGTATGGGTCTATTATAATAATTGTAACAATAATGGGGCGATACAAGTTATACAAGTTCTTTTGGTGCTCGCTAAATATTTTTTTTTTATTTTTCGCTAATTCTATTATATATCTAGACATTTGTAAGGTATATAATAGACTTTTTCGTTTTTCTTCGCAGCGTTTTTCTGCTGTCGAATTACGGTTAGATAAAATCCTGCTTAGCTAAGGGCAACCCATTTGTTTGTTTGTTCTTATAAGTTAGAATCTAAATTTTAGCATCAGCAAAAGTCAATTTAAACACACGCTTTTAAAAAAGGGGAAGCAAACACTTTGGAGAGAGAAAAAGGGGAGAGAACAAAAGCTTCAGAAATGTAAAATACGGAAAGCTTTTGACATACAATATAAACATGTAAAATGCAAGTTTGTAGATCAAGTCTAATAGTTAAAAATTATAAATTCAGTTTCAAATTCGTTAAAAATTAATCAAACTATTAAAACATAAAAAAATTTATACTTTTCTTATCCACATTATGTCAAGACGATTTTATATGTTTTTCCAGCTGCTTATCACTCACATTAAGGACACAACGCCCATCACCGCCCCCTGTCAACTTGTGTAAACATCAACGGCAACAGTTGTTCTATTTTGGCGCCAAAAATAGCTGAGAATGTAAACAACTATGCTCGCGCCAAAAGCTCGCTCTTTCACTCAACGACGCTCTCGAAAACCGTGTAACAGGATGTAGGTCAACCACTGCGTATGAGCGATATTGCAAAGGCAATAGAGTTTCGCTTTCAGTTACCGCACTTTCAGTTGTTCGACTCACGTACAACGGGACACCTAACACGGATAATGTGAAAACTCGAGCGCAGGTTTTTCCAAAGTGCTGCGAAGGAAATTCGCGCGCGACTTTTCCGAATCAATACAGCGACTTAAGTGCCGGGCCAAAAAAACGCAATAAAAGGAAGCAAACGGAACTACAAACAGGCCGAACAATTGAATTTTATTTTTGGTAACCCATTGACATCGTTTGCAAAAAAAAGGCAAGTGACTCTCAAACTGGACAAAGGCTAAGCCTTAAAAAAAAAACGAAAACATTTTGAGTTGCTTTTAATGGTTGTTTAACAAGTGAATAATTGTTAAGCCAAGATGGAAATGAAAGTCTTCAGTACATTACTAAAAAGGCAATCTAATGTATAGGCCCTTCCATATAAATAAACTATTACAAATAAGTGAATGAAATATAAATAAATGCAAAATGCAATAAAAATTGACTATTTAATTTATAAGCCCTTCCATAAAGAAACTATTAAGAATTCAATAAATTAAATTAAATAAATTAAATAAGAATAAATGTGAAAATCAATGATTTTGTGCTTATTTCGATCAAAGAATAAGAAATACAAATTTCTTCCTTAAGAAAAAGGTGTTACTTTGTATGTCTCCATTAAAGTTTTCAAACAACACCTTTTTTTGCGTGTGGCATTAAAAATGCAAAAGTCTTAAGTGGCGACTTCCCCAAGTCCACCTGCGAAAAGGTTTGGCTCTTATCGCGACTCTAGAGACTCGCCCATCGGTTTCATTCAACTTGGAGCATGTAAATTACACATACGCCGCGTTTTCCCGGGAAAACTTGCAAGAAATTCAAAAAAACAGTATAAAACGCTGTGTCAAGTGACAGAAAAGCTGTCAGAGAAGAAGGGGTTGACTTTGGTGGGCATTTGAAATATTTATGAAAGCCAGCGCGTTTCCATGAAGCCTTCCACATTTTTTTTTCGCTCCTCCGTTGTTTTTGCTGTTTATCCTTTATTTTTCGGTTGCAGCCTTTCGCACTCGACATCAAGGGTAATTAAAATGTGGACACATTAAGGCGTCTCTTGGTCCTGTGGTTGTGGTTAGCCCCTCACAAACACAAACAAACACGCACACGGATAAAGATATCCTTGCAGCTGGTGACGAGTGAGGCGAGGGAAAAAGTTTGGGACTTGCGTTTAGGTTAAGTTGCTGCCCCAAAGTGGAACGTTTTATATACTCTGGGGAACGGGGCTGGCGTGTTTAATCCTCAACTACCTCACCATTATCCTGCCCGTATAATTAAACAAATATTTTAATTAGAAATGTGTATTAACACTGCATGTTTGAACTAAAATTGCGGTTTTATTCTGTCACCCGCAGGAAAGTTCTTAACTTAAAGGAATAGTTCTGCAATAATGGCGCTGCAATTTTATTCTAATGATTTCTAGTTAACTTTATGATAAGAAATTTGTTTTCACCAGTTGTTAGCTAAAATAAGATTACCTAAATCTACCTTTTAAATTTGTATAATATATTATAAACGTGGTTTTAAAAGATGTTTCTTTATCTGGTTTGTTAAAAACTACATAGGTCTATACCATTTTACCATTTCTTAATTAATTTATAACCCTACCAGGTCTACGATGGCTTAATTTTATGAGCCATGATTTGCAAGTCCTACAACGGAAGTTGTATTTTCAAAACTAGTTTCCCATAGCCAGTTTTTCCTCAAAGAATCCTTGACAATGTATCCTTTGACCCCCCCAAGCCTCATTAATAATCGGCTGCCTTTTTAGGCTTCCGTTGTTTTGCTTTTTATTGCCGCAATCAACGGTTTCCGTGCGTGTTCCCCAGATTGGCATTAGAGTCGGGGACTGTCGGCATTTCGGGGCAATAACCAGTCGACAAAAAATAGAAACAAAGTTGTGTATAATTCATAAGGCAATGGCATTACCATTGTACTCAGATACTTAGATACCCAGTTGTGGTCAGTGGTGTTGATGTCAGCCTTGGTTTCGACCAATATTAAAGCCCAATAATTGGGATTACGGGCAGAAACACATGTGTCGGTAAACAAAATGCCTTGAATGGAGGATAATTTAATGGGAGAGACTTTCATTTGCCCGACTCCCATGTCGGTTATTTCGTATATGTATCCCCGAGGCCGTTTTACGTTAACATCATCTGCATATAACAACTTGGCTAAAGGTTTTTTTTGGCTAACCAAACGTAGTCAAAAGGAAAGTTTGACATGCCGGGCAAAGGCATGCTTTAAGGCCTTCAGGAAGGTCCCAAACATTTGGCTTTGTGAAGAAATTTACCTTAACACTGGAATGGCTAAAACGTGCTCACCTTCGTTCCACACGAGTGATTAGAATGTTTTACGGAAAAATCGCTTAAAAGTACTGCATAAAAAGAAGCTACATATATTAAAGCGGGTCTAAATTGAGTGTTTCTGATTGAATTTCCAGCTGCGGAAGCTCCAATCACCATCACCCCTTGGCTCTAATTCAATTCTGACCTCATTTAATGTTTGCTTCAATGTATCTTAGACATTGGCCTGCAATCAATTTTGCTTCCGATGCACAGATAAAAACAAGATGAAGTAGATCTAAACAAATCTAAATATTGCTAGGAATGAAAGTAATATATATAAACAATAGATTGAACTAAGAGAACTATATTTATCAGTGAGCGTTTGAAAAAATCAAAGCCATTATTTTAGATATAAACAAATATGCTTTTAACTTACTGATGTCTTATCCTTAAACATTTACCTTGAATTACTGAATTAAATTAAATATGTTGTAAAATATTTCTTCGCGTGTCTGAATGCCTGACCTGCTACACATCAAAGTTACCTTCAGTTGGGCCAGGTCTCCCTGGTTTCCATCGTTTTGCTCGACTGGAGCCGCACCATAAATCAAAGGTGATGTGACGCAATTTTCTTGCAATCGCCAGCGATGCTACACGAAAGCTAAACAGTAAAAAAATATATTCCCAATATTCCAATTTGTTTACATTGTTCGTTCAATAAAGTCAAGGCGCCGTCATCGTGTGACCTCGATTACCGACCGGGAATTGTCACAGTTTAGTTCTGAATTAAGTTTTATGGCACGTTGATGGGTGGGAAAGTTTTATTACCAGACCGCCCAAACGTCTGCCACGCCCCCTTCGCCCCTGGTGAGTTCAAAGTTGAAAAACCTCAAAGGAACCTACATGAATTTGAGGGAAATCAAAGCAGGCAGTATAAAATATTTAAGAGGCAATTAAACGAGGGCACGTGCATATGAATGTTTCTTAACTCAAAAGGATGCAGGATGTGCCTGGGAAAATTGTCGGAATTTCCCTGAGGCTTTATTGTGTCATTAATCGAGAATACGTATGTGAGTACGTTTGTTTCACCGGAAAGGAGGAACTTACTTCCGCTGATCCCAACTTGATTACCATCTACACAGAAAGAAAGAGTTATAGCTAAGTGGTTTTAAATACTTGTTAAAAATTGTACAAATAATCTTCAACTCAATTTGTACTTGCCCTAAATAAGAATATTATTATATAGGAAACAGGAACCTACTTTTGGTGATCCCAACCTGATTACCATAATTAAATAAATAATAAATAAATTGTATTGAAGGTATGAATAATATTCTTTATAAGACATCAATATGATATTTTTATATAACGTAAATCAGTATAATATGGCAACGGAAAGAAGGAACTTAAAGAAAGTATAATTATTAAAGAGCATTTTCTGTTCTTAAGTTATTTGTTGAGATGGAATTAATAATTTTGTGTCCTATAAAACATCAATAAGTTATTATTAGATCCCCTAAGCAGAGGAAGGTGCTATTTTAGTCAGAGGAAATTGGCAGTATTTCGCGGATAAATTTTCTCCGTGAGTGGATGTGACACGGGGACATCTACATACATCCACATCCACATCCGACATCCGCTGGCTCCATTTGCCTGCCAGCTTCGTCCTTCGTCCTTCAGCGGAGTTCTTCTGCTCTCCTGCATGTCCTGCAGCCAGACAATGTGTGCACTGGTGTGCGTGCGAGCGTGTGAGTGAGTGGGTGGGTGGGTGTTTGTCTGCGAATGTGTGTGCGTGAGTGTTGAAGGCCATGTTCAAGTACGTCCTTCTTTCCAGGACAGACTTTGTTTGCTTTTGATTTGCGCTTTTTCGTGGTGGTGCACTTCCGCCGCCGCCTTTCCTCTTTCACTTGGTTTACCTTTCGATTTCACATCGAAGCATTAAAAATGCATATGCCATGATTATTACACATACGCCATGTGTTCCGCAGCCATTTGGTATTTATGAAAAACAGAGCGAGATCGAGCAACAAGCCAGTTAGCCAGCAAGCAAACAAACAGAGCTTGAAAAAACGCCGCTTAATCCTTATTCATGGCTGCACACTTCGCAGGGTTTATTACGCCCGTGTGCGTCATCCGGCTGTGGCTCCCAAACTGTTTCGCTAATTACCCAACGCAGCCTAGATTGTATCTCGTTTGCAAGTGAGTCAGCCTGAAAAAGCAGGAGGCTAACAGCAACAATTACAACTTGACCCAGGACCAAGGACAATCAGTCCAATTACACTGGCCAACAAGTTCTAGGGGATGCAAAAATGTACAAAAACATATACGAATTCTATCTAATTCGGTTATTTTGAACTCTAAAAATCAGTTTTAATATAAGTATTTTAAATTTAATTAACTGACCATTATATATGGTATCTATAAAATATGTTATACTTGGTCCAAAAACCAAGGACAATCAGTTAAATTACACTGGTCAACAAATTTCTAAGGGACAAAATTGTACAACAGATCTTTTTATAAGACTGTTGAGGACATTTGAAAATGTATTCCCTGACCATGATATACATATGTATGTATGGGAACTATGTTAAACTATATCGTAGTATGTTATATTATAACATTTTATTGGAATACCAAAAAAATTTACTCAGAAAATGTTTAAACATTAATATTTAAAAATTATTATTTCATAACGTATCATATTATATGTTTCAAAACTTGTAAATCAAAAGATATTTTTAAAAACTATATTGTCAAGCTATTTTCACATGCAAGATTTAAGTTAAACAACTTTTAACAATCCTTTTGTATAACTTATAAGTCCCCACTTTATTATTCTAGTTGTCAGTCAAAAAGTACCTGCGGCTAAAGTTTCGCTAGCCTGGGTCTGAACAAAAGCAAATGATATCCTCACACCGGGTGTGGGCTTTAGTTCTTCATTAATATTCAAATTAATTGTCGAACAAGGGAGTCCCTTTCGGGAGCGCAACCTTGCTGGGTAGTGCCCCGTCCAGGAGACTCTGATGGGAGACCATGGCGCCAAGAATCCCGCAGTGCTGCTGCTTCCCATGGCTGCTGCGCCACTATAGCTTCCACTCAAATCGGGGAGCTTTAACTCAAAGCCCCCGACTCGCGAGACTTCTTCTAGTGGCTGATGCTCCGCGAATTGAATTCAATTCAATTTAGTTCCGAAACGCCGCTCACAATGAAAAGTCGCTGAATTCGCTCGGTTTGGTACAGGAATTCGAAAAAAACGCAATCCAAGTGAAGTAATCAGGTCTATAAAGAATTTTTTCCGTGCTCTCGGTGCGTATAATCTGTTTATTATGCCTGGTTTTGTATGTAATCGAAATCCGGTTGTGATTTTTAAAAAATACCATTTGTTTACTGGCGGAAAATAGAACTTGATAAAAATATACAGAAAACATTCTCGGCGCCCAGAGCTATATTCGCCCCTCGATATATATGCAAATACGTATTTAGTTGGCTTTCCGTTCGATGTGGTTTTTGTGTGTGAATATTAAATGAAAGGAATTTCAGCTACGACGGGCTATCTAAATACGTACAAACAAATGCATAATTTTCAAATAATTACAAAGGCTACAAATATTTTCATAAAATGTTTATCTTATAAAAGCCAATGAACAAATGCAAAGAGAAAATGTTATCTATTTATAGAAAAGTAAAAGTCCGAAAAGGCAGATATAAAATATAAAACAATAATAGACAAGTATAAGTCCGAAAAGGCAGATGTAAAATATAAAACATTTCAATTAAAAACAAACAGAATGTCATAAAAAACACCTGAATGTGACCCACAAATCCTTCTTAATTTATTCATGGAACGAAACCATCTTGATGCCTGCAGATATAATTGAGCACCGACTCTTTATTTCAGATGCACATAAATTTCACCGAGCCTCGAAAAGCATAAATAATCCACACTCTGCATACACAGAACACAAGTGACACCAGAACCCAAACGATGAGGTGAAGCAACTATTAAATTGTTTATTTATCATTTATTTAAGCATATTACACGAGACAAACGACAAAAGTCACTCGAGTATTCCGCACATATAAAGTAACCACATTAACAGCCACATATCGAGACTACGTCATCGCCAAGGAACCTGAACAGCAAAAAAAATTTAAGTTTGAGCAAAACAAACATAAAAAAACGAGCTCAGTTCAAGTTCTTGGCAATGGGAAGTAGTCTCCCCATCATTTTGAAGGCAGACAAGCTTTGGCAGCCCGTCTAGAATTAAGACCCTCTCTCGAATTCGGGGCTTCCTCTCACTCTCACAAGCTATACTATAGATGGTATATATTTTGGGTGCCTTTTTTGGGGCATGAGGTTGGTTGGCAATTCAACAGGTGCCCAGCAGCTCAGAACCGAAACAGAATGTAACAATTCCCCAGCAGTTAAAGTTGAATTAGCAAAGCTCGTAACCGGAGAGGGAAACCCTCCTTGTCGGCGTGGAAATGGAAAACCCCCCATTTTGCCACTCGAAGAACTCAGCTTAGTGAAAATTTCAGGGCTCCTTTGTTGTTAACAGCAAACAAAGCGTAAAAAAGCGTTGAATGCTGAGGTTGTAAATCTCTTGAAAACTTTGGTTTTGTCCGATTATCCGAGTCAAGGTTACCACATAAAATTTGTATGTGCTGCAGAAAGAATATTATGGCTATATTATAATGAGTCCCCAAAGCCACCGCGTAAAAAAAGTAAGAAAGGTAAACAATGAAAAAGTATTCTGGGAAATTTGAATAAAGTCAACAGCTGCTAAGCGTTGAATAATTAAAAGAGACGTTGGAATAAAAGAAAAGTTTGATGGAAATGAAAAATACACTTTGAAAACTTAGCAAAGTTTTGGAAAATACATTATGAAAGTAGATAAATTAAATTAGTGGCTTCAAAAGTTTGTGGAAAGCATGGTATCATAAGACATTTCAAGTTTTAATGGCTGACTATTAAATCTTTTTACATTTATTTAATTTTATGCATTCAAAATTAAAATAAATAAAGGATGGCTGGCTATTCTTTGAAAGAATTAAGCAACAAAAGTTTACTTTCACAAAGTAAAACAGGTTATTCGATACCCTTATGCTTTCTTTGTTTCATCACCAACTTCACAGAAAAGTTGAGCTACCCTTGAGGGAAACGAAAGCTATTTTGTGTATCCACTCAACAGGTAACTCGGTGGGTGGTGAGCAGCAACAGAAAACTCGTAAAATTGTGTCAATTTACCCCGCCCACATGCCGTATGAGCAATGCGAGACTCTATTAAAGAAATGAAAAATTAAGCTACGTAAACAAACAAGGTGTTTGTAAGCGTTTTGTGTTCTATAATTTACAGAGAGTATATGGAGTGTAGAGAGCCAGCGAGGCATTCCAAGATCACATTTCTAGCTAATAGCACAATATACTAGTATGACATCATCATTATCATGAGCATTGAGTTCGACGTCGGCATCTTAGCCGGCAAACGCTAATGAGTCAGCTGTCGAGAGCTTTACAATCGGAAATATCTGGTAAAGATGCTTATCCGTATACTCACCATTTTTTAGCGATAACACCTCGTCGGTGCCCCTGGCGGAGTTCACCAACCCACCCGATCCCACGGAGACCGAACCCTTTGTGCCCCTGGTGGAGGCCAAAAAAATGAGTGAAACCCCAGTGGTGGCGCCTGCCACGCCCACCGGCAATGGCACACCCACTCAGACGGGAAACGGAAATACAGCCGTGGCAACCACCAAATCCGCCGTCGATGACAACAGCATTTTCTCCGTCTTCTACACGCTGGGCAAGAAGGTGGCCATTGTGGGCTCCATCTATCTGGTGGGCTACATGGGCTGGTCGGTGGCCTGGCTGATAGCTCCGGTTATCCTCTCGGTGGCTCGGGATCAGTTGGCCAAGACCTCGGAGAAGAAGCGGGACATTGCCAAGGCCTCGGCCCTTGCTTCCGAAAAGGATGTGATCCTGGCCAGAATCGATGAGCTGCCCGCATGGGTCTACTTTCCTGACGTGGAGCGTTGCGAGTGGCTGAATAAGGTAACAAAACTTATTATGAATAACAACTGAGTACTTTTAATAACTGAAGTATAATAGTTAAATCATAAGATTTAAGTAAAAATTTAATTTTAATCCAACATGGGACTTTCCAGAAATACTATGCATGACTTCAAAATGTATTTCCTTTCAACTAAGTTTCTTATCTAAAATATTTTCTTCTTTGATAAGTAAAATTGTATTATAAAAACCTAAGAACATTTCATAACAAAATGCATCAGCCTCACTCTGTATGGGATTTTTTTTCCTTCCCAATTGTTATATATATTATATTTTCTATTAATACTTTAACTTGCAAATATTTAATGACTATTTACTATATAATACCATGTTTTCTTTTATTTTCAGATACTCAAGCAAGTGTGGCCCAATGCCAATCACTTTGCTCGCACTTTGGTGAAGGAAACCATCGAGCCCAATGTGGCATTAGCACTGGCCAACTATAAGATGAACGGATTCCGTTTCGATCGCATTATCCTGGGCACGATACCACCTCGCATTGGGGGTGTTAAGATCTACGATAAGAACGTGGATCGTAATGAGATCATCATGGATCTGGATCTGTTTTATGCCAGCGACTGCGACATCAATTTCTATTTGGGTGGTATGAAGGGTGGTATCAAGGACTTCCAGATCCATGGTTGGGTTCGAGTGGTGATGAAGCCCCTGATCCGATCGATGCCCCTGGTGGGCGGTCTTCAGATCTTCTTCCTGAACAATCCGAATATCGATTTCAATTTGGTTGGAGTGATCGATTTCATGGATATGCCGGGTCTGAGTGATTTGCTGAGAAGGATCATTGTGGAGCAGATTGGCAATGTGATGGTCTTACCCAATAAATTGCCAATTTCGTTGAGCGAAGAGGTGTCGGCGGTGGCTCTTAAGATGCCCGAACCAGAGGTGGCTTATAATAGCAATGGGAATTAGTTATATATATAATATAATACCTTTTCAGGGCATCCTGCGCATTCATGTGGTTGAGGCCAAGGACCTGATGAAGAAGGACATCAGTGTGCTGGGCAAGGGCAAGTCCGACCCCTATGCCATCATAAATGTGGGTGCCCAGGAATTCAAGACCCAGATTATAGACAATAATGTGAATCCCAAGTGGGACTATTGGTGTGAGGTACGTATTCCGTGAGATATTCCCTTGGGGATCCCGAGATCCTCTGAGCTTGTTGCGTTGCTTTTTGTAGTCTGCTGATGTTGTTGATCGATTGCTGCATGATACAATACCCAACACAAGACCACCGATTTCTTGCATAGTTCGTTGTTTTGCCCTTCTGTTATTTCCATTTTGATTTTATCATTCTTTTATCACTCGATTACTTTGTTTGGCGCCTGAACGCAGGCAACTGTTTTTATTGAAATGGGTCAATTTGTCGAGATTCAATTGAAGGACTCGGATGAATCCAAGAAAGACGAAAACCTTGGCAGGTAAGCAATGTTTTCATTTAACTTTTTTTGAGTTAGCACACAAAACCCCACTGAAACTGCACCCCCCTTTGAATACCAGTGAGTAATGTGTTTGCCGATTGAATTGAGAGCCCTTTTTGCATGATGCTGCCGAAACTGAAAGTTGACAGGCTCGGTTTTTTTATGTTTCGTTTCGCCCTGCTCTATGGATTAAATACTCTTTTCTCTTCTCTACTCTACTCTACCACCCCAAAACACTCACACATTTGTTTTTCTAGGCGTGTATTTTCACTACCATAGGCCACTATATTGGGTTTTCTTTGTGGGACTATGATCAGACAATGCCAGGTGTACAGAGCGATGATGTATTGGGCAGGTTGTATTGCCGCATGAAATTGCATTCACAATCCGTTTGTTTGTTCTCTCTTAGTTCTTCGTGTTTCTTGATTTTTATTTACCTTCTGAATACGTTTACTAACAAGCACTGAAAAAACACAGCAAAGTGATGAGAAATCCGGATTTCTGACCTAAATAATTTTGTTCAAACTGAAAACAAATTCAATTTCATTTGTGTATCATTTAAAATACCGTAGCATAGCTTAATAATTTCTTGAAATGTACTAGAACTTTACACTATTCACAAAATATTTAACACCATATAGGGTATTTTTATAAAACTATTAATCATAGATATCCAATTTATACATATATTATTGAATAGTATTTTCAAATTACTTTACTTTGAATATATTTTTGTAATTTTAGATAGTATTATTGTTATTTATTGGTCAAATACTTATAGTTCCTAAGAATTTCTCACCACTTTCGCAAAACCGACATAAGCTGCCACTACTTAACCCAAGAGACCTAATTTGCATGCCCTTTGACACCTGTTTTTGAGCCACAAGCAGAAGCTGGAGCACTTTAAACCACAGACACAACACACTGAAACCAGAACCACCAGCATGTCGATGACAATTTTCGTAGTTAGATCAGACCCTGTAAATAAAAAACACCCCTAACGAGACCGTAGTTTTTGTAGATTTTGCGCAGCAACTAACCATTAATAATGCGAAAATGTCTTTTACCCTGCTTTTGGTTCGAACGATGAATATGAATGGAGCAGGCTGTGGTCGAGGTCTCGCAGCATGCCATACTCGTGCTCAGACTTTTTGACTGGGACCGCACTAGTGATGACGAGTCGCTCGGCAGGTTAGGCAACCATCTATTTGATTGATTGATTGAACACGAACGAACACGCCCCCACAAAAAAAAATCGGACACAGTTAAGCCCCAAGAACTGCCACCACCCCAATTAAGAACTCAGAAATAGATACCATGAAAAGGCTTGATTTTAAGAAGGTCCCCCGCTAACAATGTAACCATGGTTTTATTTTCCTTGATTTAAAATCAACTTTACCATGAACTAATTTTATATTTTAACCTCCCAAAACAGAGCCAGCATCGATATTGCCAGCGTCATCAAGAAGGGCGTTGTTGATAGTGTAAGTAAATCGAGTTATATCAATTATTATCATCTAATTTAAAGAATTTATTCCACAGTGGCTCACCCTGGAAGATGCCAAGCATGGACTGCTTCATGTCCGCCTGCAATGGTACAAACTCACTGCCGATCCCAATGATCTCCAGCAGATCTTACTGGAAACTCAGCTCCTACGCGTGACCTCCATGAGCTCGGCGGTTCTCAGTGTTTTCATCGATTCCGCCAGGCATTTGAAGGTGGGTTTATTAAAAATTAATTATATAATTGATCATAAATTGACAAATCTCCACTCCCAGCAAGCTCGATCCAGCTCCAAACCAGATCCCTACCTGGTTTGCAGTGTCAACAAACAAAAACAGCAGACGGCCATGATAATGCGGGATGATTCCCCAGTTTGGGAGCAGGGCTTCACCTTCCTGGTCAGCAATCCCGACAACGAGAGTCTGAACATCAAGATCTACGACCAGAAGACCGGAAACGACATCGGCCAATACACCTACACCCTCAGCACTCTGCTCAAGCAATTCAACATGGAGGTTATCCAGCAGCCTTTCCAACTTCAGAAATCTGGTCCGGAATCGAAGCTCTATATGTCGCTTTCACTCCGTATCCTTAAGCCTGGTGAAATCGACAAGGAATCGGATGCCTTGGAACAGGTGGCGGCCCTCACTCGCAGCAGTTCTGTGAAAACACCAGATGTGGCTGTAGTGGCACCTCCAGCATTTAAGGTGGGCTAATTAGTATTATTTACTGAATTTATATAGCATTCAAAGCTAAAACCAATTATAAAAATTTTGGTGATAATAATTTTCTATACTTACTTAAGCATCACTAATAGATTCTTGAGATTTCAAAATAGGTGCCTATAAGGGAAAACTCAAATTTAATTTATACTTAGGAGCTTTGATTAAAGGCTTTCCTCATATTATACCCCACTTATCTGTACTCTCATGAAAAATAGTTTTTTGTCAAGGTCTATTTTAATCAAGAATGTTTGCCTGACTTAGTTCAACGTCCTCGATAGTATAGTGGTTAGTATCCCCGCCTGTCACGCGGGAGACCGGGGTTCAATTCCCCGTCGGGGAGAATCGGTGATTCTTTTTTTTTTTCATCAGCAAATCTTTTTTTTTCGTTTTTAAATTTTGTAATGAACATAATATTTCTTATTTATAAGTTTCACTTATATCTATTAAGATTATATACTGATTTTATAGGGCGTTATATGTTACTCTAGGCAAATGTTGTTACAAGTTTTCATTTTCCATTGCCTTTAGGAATCTCAGACATCCAGCAAGCGTTTGTCCACCGAGTCGCCCATCAGTGAGGAGGATCCTGCAGTGGCTACGAAAATCTCCCCGGCCATGTCGGCCTCCACCTCCAGCGAGAAGCCCATTAGCGAGCTGGCCGCATCCGTGCTGACCCATCGCTTCCCGGACTCCACCTCATCGCCTGGTGAACACGGACTTGGGCGGATGCAGTTGTCGATCCGGTACAGTGCCCAGCGTCAGAAGCTGGACGTGACCATTCACAAGATCCAGAAGATACCGCTACGTGATCCCAGCAACATACCCGATCCGTATGTGAAGCTATATCTGCTGCCTGGTCGAAGCAAGGAGTCCAAGCGAAAGACGGGTGTGATTAAGGACAATTGCAACCCTGTTTACGATGCATCCTTTGAGTACCTGATTTCCATTGCCGAACTCAGGCAGACGGAGCTCGAGGTGACGGTGTGCACACAAAAGGGATTTTTATCCGGCGGCAGTCCCATCATAGGCATGGTAGGTACTCGAAAGCAACCCCTAAGATTAAGCCACCCCCGAACGTCCTGCACATCCTTATAATTCCCAAGTGCTTTTACTGCACGGAAGCAGTATAAATAGGGAAGAAACTCCCTTGAACTTCGTTCTTGCTTCGGCAGAACATATACTAAAATTGGAACGATACAGAGAAGATTAGCATGGCCCCTGCGCAAGGATGACACGCAAAATCGTGAAGCGTTCCACATTTTTTTGCTCCCTAAACACTAACACTCTTTTTATGTCACATACTTTCAGCTGAAAATACCTCTGGACGATGCCGAGATTACAACACCAGCTGGCTTGAGTACTTGGTTCGACTTGCAGCCTGAAATACGGCACGAGTAGTGAAACCGGAGTCATGCGAATGCGGAGTCTCATTACAGCACAATCAACTCAAGAACAACCTAACACTTTTTTACCAATCGCACTTAAAGCCTTTTGTATTTGTTATGTGTATACTTTATTTGGTCCCTAACCAAAATGAAACAAAACTCTCTTAGTCGTGCCTCTATATTTAAAACTATCAATTTATTGTAGTCAAATAAAACGAACTGTGTTTTCAACAAAGAAAGAAAGACTTTCACTTATTGTTTTCCATGTTGTGCAGCCAATCAACAATTTGAGAAAATGATGCTTAGGGCAGGTATTCAAAAGTAACCCCTAAGATCAAGCCACCCCGAACATCCTGCACATCCCTACAATTCCCAAGTGCTTGTTCTGCAAGGATGCAATATAAATAGGGAAGAAACTCACTTGAACCTCGTTCTTGCTTCGGCAGAACATATACTAAAATTGGAACGATACAGAGAAGATTAGCATGGCCCCTGCGCAAGGATGACACGCAAAATCGTGAAGCGTTCCACATTTTTTTTGTTCATTAAACACTCAATATTAATACAAGAGGAGGATATTCATTTTCCTACAATGAAGTTATATGAAAAATCGTATTTTTTAAAAGCAATACAGATAATACTTGTTTTTTTGTAAATGATAATAATAATATTATGATGAAAATGAATAGGCAAACCAAAGACAATCACCATGGTATTTTCCGTTTTCGCCAATGTAGATCCTATGTTGGTGATTTTTTGATTCAAGAAACAGATCAATAATCATTATTTACAGTCCCTGAATAATATTGAACTTTGCTAAAAATATATATTTTTATGAAGTTACTTTTGTCTTTTAAAACGCGTTTTCTACGCTGTAGTACCATTCATCGCTTTTTAAGCACTGAATCACTACAGTCGACTGTGAGATGATTTTGTGCCAGTGCTGAATTGTGGAACTGCAGGGTATTTATTTTACATTACATTAGTTCTACATAAAATAGCGCCACTCGTTTAAATTGGGAACATCATAAAACACCACCGCTAGAGGTCGCCAGGATTCACGTACTTTTTATAATTCCCAACTGCTTTTTCTGAATGCAGCTCGTATATATACGGCCTTTTTCAATACGAAATCGTTCTTGCTTCGGCAGAACATATACTAAAATTGGAACGATACAGAGAAGATTAGCATGGCCCCTGCGCAAGGATGACACGCAAAATCGTGAAGCGTTCCACATTTTTTTGCCAACCTAAAGGTGAATAACAAACTCAAATCGTTTTGCTTTTCTGCTTTCGCCATTATTTATTATATTTCATCAATATGTATTCAATTTGGTATGTATTTTGTAATTGTAATATATAGACAATCTTTTTTTTGACGTACATACATACATCAGACGTGTGTTTATTTAGACATAATAGTTATGTTTTCAATTTTTGCTTAACGCATACAAAATTTTAAATTTTCAACACAGTTGTTTTGTTTTTATTTATATTCATATTCTGGTTTTATTTCAATTGATCCACTTTGGACTTTTCAATAGTTTTGTGTTTTTTATATTTTTGGTTCTGGTAATGCACTTGCCAAGAGGACTTCAGAGTTTCGTTGTTTGATCTCCGCAGCTTCATCAAGTCCGTCAACTATTCGGCTTGGTGAACTATCTAATTTGAATTGTTATTATCGTATCATACCTAATTTTAAAGAATTTGAAAATACATTAATATGCCTTGTTATTAATATAGATAATTATACGCTTTAAATGGACACATGAATCAGGCTCTTGGTTTTTATATATTTTTTATAAATTATATTTACTTTTCAAATTGTATTCTGCTGCTTCTCTACCGAATATGAAACTTGAACTTCTTTTCCAACGTGTTTTGAGGTAGTTTGCTTAGTTTCGTTATGTATATAAAAGTTGTTTTCTCAGAAGCACATATATATAAAGCACACACATTTACAATATCCGTAACATTTAGGTATACATTTTTTGTATTAAATATACATTTAATATAGTAATTATACAATATTAAACACTGAGGAACTGTCGTGCTTATTTCAATGCTGCTTCGCCTTGAATTCTGTTTGCTTTACTCTGTACTTTAAACACAAAGCCACCCTAAAACTTAATTCTGTATTTTGCTTGCGCTTGTACTTTGTGTGTGAGTGTATATACGGGGGTATCTGTGTTTTCCCAATGTGTTTCTAAAGATCTAAGTTGTAATTTTGAATTCCTATCACTTATGTATCGAGGTTAAGCTCCCAAGACGTTAATTTGAAAACCCTAAAACTGATGGCCAATTTTGTGTGTTGATTTGTAATTTATGTGCGCTCAATCGGTTTTTATTATACTTGTTTAAGCCTAGACTAACAACTACAATTTGTTATGTCCACGTGTTCATCGCTGTGGGTGATACGAGTGCCTAAGTTCTAAGTTTTTAACTTGAATCACTTTTGTAATTTGTATTTTCGTTCTCATTCTCGATCTGTTTCCATTACCCTCAGTTAGAATGTAGTTTACCTCTCGAAAGTTAATTCTTTTGATATCAATTGAACACAACACGTTAAGCAACAAATAGCAGTAAGAAAGGCTACAAATAGTAAAAGGAAATAATAACCCATAGGAGGAGGAACCCGCCCCAAAGAACTACACAACAAAGAAAAATTGAATCAAATATCACAAAATTAGCATTGAAGCAGAGCAAAAATATTCATTTCGATAATGCAAATTAGAATAAAACTCAAAGATGTATTATTTTTTTGTTTGGTGTTTTTTCTTATATTTTTTTTTTTGAGTAGCCCGCAAGTGAAAAGTAAAACTGAAGCCTTGAAAATGTTTTCATGTGTGTGCCTACAAATTAATAAATTATAATTTATATTGAAGGTATCTCATATAAGAAAATCGTATGGATAATAGAAAAACTTAAAATTATTTCCTTCTCAGTTATAGAGTTCAAGCTTGTAACATCAAGAAATAAAAGCATAAAAGAAAAATTAAAATTATATCACCACGCATGTATGTATAGATAGTTATAGCATTTAAGTAAATTAATAAAGTTTCGCAAAACATTACTTTTTTTGGAAACAATCAAACTTTCTTTAACAAAATGAAAAACTTAAAAACGACAACCTAGGACCATAATATATATTAATATAGCATTTAAAACTTAACCAGATAAATCGCAGTTGTATATAACTTATTTTAAAATGATTTTTAGCATTCCAGATAAATTGTTTTCCAATCGAATCAAATGAATTCAAACCCTTATTCGTTAAGCAGGTAAAACTGGTAGCAAAGTCCTACAAAAATTCACTTGCTCATCTAACAATCCGATGCTCCTTAACAATCTTAATAGCTAAACAAAATTTTGTATTTTTACACATTTCTCATCATTTTTGTTTTGTTGGTTGCCTCTTTCTTTACGATTTTTGTTTTGTTTCTTTCAATTTGTTAATGTTGCATTTTCAAAAGGAATTTTGTTTCTCTTTTTTTACGTTTGTTTGGCTCTGGCTTTCCGGTTGCAGTGTGGTCGCGAAAAAGTTAAAAATATTTTCTTCTATTTCCTGCCATACAAAACATACAAAGCCCAGGCTCTTTAAATCACAGTTATATCTCGGTTATCGATATTATATCACTCATGCAGAACAATTTAACAGAACGTTGTGTCTTCAGGAGGGGTGGAGGAGGTTCACTAGGGATTTTCTCAAACATTTCCGGTGTCAAGAAAATGTGTTCCTTTTCAGAACGATTCCAATCCAAATCCAATTGTAGTCCTGTCATAGAATGGGTTTCACTTGTTGGTGGTATTGGTATGGTTGGCGCTGTTGTTGGGGGCTCTTATGCAGCTCTAATATTGTTAAAACTAATCTTGATGGGCGGTTCGTTAGCTTTACATATTCTGTATTTGGTCTACGATGATTTACGCAACTCCTCGAGGCCTCCATTGGGCATGCCGCCGCGCATGTTTTCTAGAACCTTGTTCACAAAATCCGTTGAACCGCCCGCAATCCGGATTCCAGCTGCAAAAATGAAGAAAATCAAATTATTTCGAGTCAAGATAGATGTTTAGATAGGTAAATTTCTCATACACGAGGCGGTGGCGTAAATGCGTGCAATTTGTTGGTCAACCTCCTCGGTTGGTTCGCCCAGATTCTTGGTGCGATGCTTGACGACCAGGGCCTGCTTTAGTTCGGCTATGCCATTGATGAGGCGCTCTGCAAAACGATACATTTGGGGTAAATAACAAAATTTTAAAGAAATACAACGTGTATTTAGTTTAGTTTTTTCGCTATCTATTGACTTACTGTGTTCAATTTCAAGGCCAAAAAGCTTTATTTTGTTGGCCTCGTGCTGGGCCTTCTTCTTCAGGCGACAGGCACGTGAGGCCAGCTTGTTCTTCTCTTTGCGCGACTTTGGGCGCACATTGAAGGGAAGCTCGGAAACTGGGGTCATGTCGTTGATGGTGCGGCTTAGCTTGTCCAATTCCTTGCCAATATTGTGCAGCTTCCTGGCATTTGGAGTCAAGTCGTTGCCATCGCCCTTGCGAGCCTTTCCGCTGTGCTGTTAAAGGAAACCATTTATTATTACATATAATTTTCAATATAATATCATTTAGCTTACCTTGTACACCTTGATGCCTCGCACGGAGCACGTGGGACTGAAGACGGGGTCTGTCACCTCGTTCAGCACATGAGGATCCTCGAGCTTCGATTGGAAGACAAGCCTCTTGCCCTTGGGCCCCTTGGCCTGGACATTGTACTGCCAGAAGAATCGCTCTTTGCCCTTGCTACTGGACAAATGATTCGGTGTCGAGGTGCGCGTCTCATCTTCATCCCCAGATAGGCCATTATCGCTGCTGAAGTCATCGTAGTTGTCACTGTTCTCGCTCGAATTGTCATCCTCGTCGTCCTGCGAGAAGTCGATGCCATCCGGGGACAAAACGCTGCCCGTGCTCAGCGAGGAGAAGCTCTCGGCCTCGGCCAGCGAGCCGGTTGAGAGTAAATGCTGTCGCGGCTCGCGCCGCATCCAGATGTGCTCCAATCCCAGGTGCGTGGGAGCCGACGAGCTGAGGCGACTCAGCTGGGAGTTCTCCACGGCACTCTGGTAGCCAAAGGATTTGCGCACGGCCGATCCGGGTGTCTGATTACTGGTAGTTGTACTGTTGCCGGAAACCGAGCTGCCAAAACCACTGCTACCCCCCGGACTCAATGCAGCAGATTGACTTAGGATCGAGCGCTCTGGCGGCGAGGACATGGGAAAGCCCTTCTTGATCAGCTCCTGCATGTTCCGTGACTTTACCATCTGGTACTGAGGTCGATTGGCGTGCGGTGGTGGCGGTGGGGTCAGTGGCGATTGGGAGGCCTGGCTGCCGGGCGAGAAGCTGGCCGAGAGCTGCTGCTGCTGCTGTGGCTTTTGGGGCGTACTGTGGTATATCTCATACGGACTAGTGGAGGAACTGTTCGATTGTTGCTGTTGTTGGGTCAACGTGAGTAGCGTTTGCAATTGCGGCAGACTGCCGACCTGCAGCTGCTGTTGATTTTGGTGCTGCTGCTGCTGTTGTAGAAGTTCCATGGGCGGCGCCACCAGGGCATCCTGTCCTTGGGTCTGCGGCGACAGCAGAAAATTAACACTTTGAGAGACTGTGGTCTGCGGCAAGAAATCCTCTATGTTTCCGATGACATCCAGGAAATCGCCACCATTTAGATCGGACAGATCGGCCGCCTGTATCTCGGCCTTGTCGTTGGGAAAGATGTAGTCGTCGTCCAGGCTGAATGGCTCGTGTTTGGTATGGATAATGGCACTGCTGATATCGCTCCACATGGCATTCGAGTTGGGTGTCATCTCATAGAGCAACTCATTCTGGGCAACGGCCTCCTGCAGCAACACCTGCTCACTGACCACATTCAGGCTGAGGCTGTGCGACATGTCGGTTGGAAAGTAGCCAATACTTCCTGAACCGATTCCATTGCTGCTGCCTGCTCCACTCGTGTTGCCATTGTACAGGGTGGAGTTCAGCGGCGAGGCTGCACTGAGGCTCACATCCTGCAGCAGGGTGGGTGAGAGGGAGGCGGCATCCAGGGGATCTAGACCAAAGTCCGAGAGCTCCCCCAAAGCCAAATGCGATTGTTGCAGTTGCTCCTGTTGCTGCTGCTGTTGGTTGTGGTGTTGCTGCTGCTGTTGCTGCTGCTGCTGCTGAAGCTGATGTTGCTGGTGGGTCATGCTGGGCAATGTGTGTAGTGGACTGGGATGGTGACGAGGTGTTTGCAAATCCGACTGCTGATACGGATGATGATGGTTCTGGTTGTGGTTGCTGCTGCGTGGTATTGTTATGGCCGTTGTACTTAGCATTACATTACAGGTATTTGTGGTGCTGGTGGAGCAGTTGCTGCTACTGCTGCTGCTGTGACTACTGCTGTTGTTATTGTTATTATTATTATTGTTGCTGTTGATGCTGCTGCTGCCATAGCCCGTATTTATGGTCAACGTGGGCAGGGCCGCACCCACAACGGTGGAGCCCAGAGAATACAGATCGTATTTGAGGGTGTTGTTGCTGCTGTTCGAGCCGGTGTCAAAGAATTCCGATGACATGGGATACAGCTGATTCTCTGTCATTGTATTTCGCGGCTAATCCCGCTCTGCTCGAGGAGTGTAACTACTTCTTCCTCTCCTTCTCTAGGTGGGCGCCCAGGCCCGCCGTTGTCTTGTGGTATCTGAAAGTAGATAAATAAAACATACGAATCAGACCAGTTGCAGTGGATACGGAGACGAAGCCAGCTCATTAAACGAATATATTATGACTTCTATAATGGCCAGACAACCTTGGCGGCAGCCATCATTCGCAGTTCCAATCTCATTGACTATAGTCACTATAGTGACTGGTTTTTCAATAGCCATCTATTGAGACATTTTACGTTCAGCCCAATTCCGATAGTGGTGGCATTTATGCTAAGTACCCTTGCAGCTGTTATCTAGCCGGAACCAAAGTTTAAGTCTAAGCCAAACCCAAGGCAAGACTTTAATTGATGGTCTCACGTGTTCACAAGTTGCCGGTCCCAACACGTGATAGAATAGATAAAAATATCTACATAAATTACCACGGGGAATGGTAATTGTATTATACCTCAGGGCTAATTAAATAATTATGTTAAAATGCATTTAAGGCAGTTGTTATTCCTCGAAACTACTATATAACTTTCCCTATTCATTATCTTATTATATTATCTCGTATATAATATAAACTTATGTGAAAACAACATGCTATACCACTAAAAACCTAACAGATAAACGCAATCTAAAGAATTTGCAAATCTGAGAGCCAACTCAACACTATTCAAAGTTTGTTTTTGTTATGGCTATCGCCTATTTTCGGGCAAGCCGAAAGGTAGAAGAAACAACAATGATAGGCCCCTTCTACTGCCCTCCTCTAACCCAATAATTTTTACTGATTTGGCGAACAACAAATTTTTGAAAGCAAAAAGGCAGAGAAATCATCAACAGTTTGGAATTGCCCATCAAAACAACAAATGGAACTGGAAGAGGAATGCAAAAAATAGCAAAACAATAATGGATCGAAATAGCAAACTTTTTGCAAAATTAGTGAGCCGTTTTCGGGTTCGATTCGATTCTTTCGGTCCATACCACTTCTTGATCAGGTGAAAGGCCTCAGGGGGCGGAACCTGACCTGCTATTGTTGTTTTCCATTTTGTGGCTCAATAATAAATATTAATTAGTTTGTTTACAAATGAAAATACAACATTCTCGTTTACCATTTAATGTTCATAAATCAGGAACGAAAAGTGCATCTAGTATAAGGGATTTGGCAAAAATTTGCGCCGTGAATTATGGAAAATTCGAGGAAATGGCTATAAGGAGGAACACATTTGTATTAAAGGTGAGCAGGAAAATATTGCAGAAATCTCATCGTTCCATAACTATCAAGCATTTTGACTTTTACTACCCCAGAGCATAAATGTTCTTTCGTGTTAACCACATCATCTAATAGTATATCGACCCTTAACGAACTCTATCTTGATCCCACTGATTGGCTTATCTTTCATCCATTACAACCGATAAGTGAACAGATTCCAGATGATAAGGTCTCCGTTTTACATTAGCCAATGCGGCAGTTTCGATTTGAACTTTGTAATGCCCGGTCCCAAGACGTGAAGGTCACTCGATGTGTACGAACCGACAGTATTTTATAAGATGGTAAAGGGGACGCGATGTGGAGTGGGGAACCTCTCGATATACAAGGCAAACACAGACTCGAGCCCAGACCAAATTCTATTTAGCTAAGTGATATGCCTGTATTTCTGGCTTCTTTACAATATTGCTATTTCCTCTTGAAATTGTTTAATATTCGTCAGAGGTAGCTGAACGCGTTGAAGGCCAAACAATAAAAAAAAATCAACCGAGAACCGACCAAACCGAACCAAACACCAAAACATAGGAACCGAAACCCGAATGGGAAGCTTATATACATATACAGATATGTACAAAGTACATATATAATACTGCCAACTGAGTATCAAACATGGAAATAGACGCAAAGGGGCAAATAAAAAAGAATTTATTACAGATGGGCTGCCGAAATAAAAACACGAAAAAGAGCCCCAAGTGGAATCGTACGAAAAAGTGAAGAAGACGAGCAAACATCGGAGGAGCCCACAATAAAAGATAAACAGACAATACTATATAATGAATAATACCATTAAAAAATTCCCCACGCACACAGATACCGGGAGTTAATGAACGCGAAATGTTTGGTGGGGAGAAAACGGGGCAGCCGACGAACATCTGATCCAAAGCATATGATATCGCAGGCAGAAGTGCGAGAATCGGGCAAAGTAAATATGAATAAGTAGCACACTGTACAATACTTTTGATCCTCCTTTTGATATACTTACTAAAGGAACTTTTTTTTTAAAGTTTATTATTGCTTTACCTACTTAAAATTTTGTATTTATTAATTTTTAATAGATCTTCATCTAAAGATATCAACAAATCTTCTCTTGAATAGTAAATGCCAAATATGTTATATACTGTTTAAAGCTAGGGAGTATGTACTGTATCTCTATGACCAAAGTAAACTAATTAAAGCCGAGTGGGATGCACGTGAAGAGCCTTTAGAAGGTAATTCTATTACGGGGGTAAAGTACAAATCTCCAGTACGAGGCGTGACCAATAGGTACGTTATGTGACTAATTCCCAACAATGAAAGGGAAATGAAAATAAAAAGAAATCCAAATTCAATTTCAGCGATATTATAAACACATGTACGCCCGTACCAGCTTATTTCAACACACGATGAAATAATGCAATAAATATAACAATTATCGAGGAAAGCTAGCTAAAAAAAATATATACATATATATTAAATAAACTGTTAGCGTGGCTTGCTATCAACAAATTAAGTGGAAGAGAGCCCAGCCGAAAAGAGAGAAAGCGCCGAGAGAGCACACGGATTTTAAGCAAACCCAAGGTCAAAACTGTTTATTTTTTATATTTTGTTTTGAATGTATAATTTATCGCAGAGTTGCCTTTGTTTTCCACTCACCCATACATGGAAATAAGCTGTAGAGTTGTAAACAAATCGCGAAGCTTGTAAATAAAAATAAAGCTTCGGCGAGAGCGTGGGCGCTCTTAGTACTCTCTTTTACTCTGGATCTGAGCAACATATGTTTTCCGTCTATTTGCTTTTGTCGCCATCTTCGTAGACTTTAGTTATTTATATGGGCATGTGTATGTGGACACGTGTGTATGTAGTGTTTGTGTTGGGTATATATAATATAAAATTAAGCTTTTTTGTAGCTTTGCTTGACTGACGAGTTTTGTCTGTTGTCGTTTTGTTGTTGCTGTCTTACAATAACAAAATGGAAGCTTTTACATTTCGCCAGAATTTATACTAGATTTATGTGCCCCAGTGTGAGTGTGGGGGTTTCATGTGCTTGTTGATTGCGCCAAATACGTATACACATTTACGTTTGTGAGTGTAGAGCGTTCTTGGGGCATATTTGCACGATTGGGGAACACAAGTCCAAGAAAGACGGATGAGGAAATGGAAATTTTCACGAAGGAAAGGATACTGTGTGGAAATAACATAAGTTCCCATTAAAATTACTCATACGCCGCGTTTAACCAAATTTGTCACTGTACGTATGAGTAATAAAATTTTAAATTGGTTCAATAAAAGTCTTTGAGAACTGGTTTGTCTGATATCAATCGACGACAAAGTAACAAAATACATAAAATTTTAACCAAGATGAAAATTTGTTTTTAACTTGATTAACTGCTACAGGGATAAATTAAGTGGTAAATAGGTTCTAAAAAAAGTAACTTCATCTTAAAAAAAGTTCTATGATAGAATTCTTAAAGGAGAAATATTTATTTTGCCACTTTCTATTTTACGAATATTTTCAACTAGATCTACATATATTGAGATTACTCGACACAAGGCGAGCTCGACACGTTTGCATTATCAATATTTTATAGTGGGAAATGGATTATTCAGCTTGAATTGCGGACTAGCTCAAAACAAAGGCAATAAACTAAACATTAAAATAAAAACAAAGGAAAATTAGAGCGGGAGCAACTTCCGCTCCGCATTATCAATGGGTCAGTGGCAGTGGTCAATGTCTGATGCGGTGGGTTGAGGTGCTAGGGTGCTCTATAATTTCCATCTGCCCCCTTTTCCCGCTTTTCCCTTTGGGCTTTGTTTTTGTCAACATTCGTCATCAACCGTCACATGTTTCGACTGCATGCAGTTTTCTCTCTTTCACTTTGATTTTCCATTTCTTTCTGGCAGAAAGTCTTTCACAGTGGCTTACTCATAGGGGTTCATATGGCCTTAAGAATAAGTGCTCAAAAGATATCAAAATATTGACATATTTCAGATTCAAACTGCAATGAATACCTATAATGGACGTTGCTTATCTTAAAAAAAAAACACAAAATTGAATACCTTGTAACAACGAAACCCCTTGTAAATATCATACTTGCGCTACTTCTATAGTCATTTCTTTGTTTAGCAATTTGTGCAAGTCACTTTTACCTTTGTCTCACACTTTGCTCTAATTTTAGGAACACGCAATTTTTGCATGCACCCCCACAAATAAGGAAAAGCACCCATACCACCGGGAAAACACCCACACAATGATAAACAAATTTATGTTGAGGTAGCCACAGAGCCAAGTGCAAGTTCCTTCGATTTATTTATAGTGCCCCCGTTTTGTAGGGGAAATACTAAAATAAATAGGTGCACAGAAAAAAAATAAATATTTAATGTTTTTTAATTTCCCAATGATCTTGATAAAAAATATTAGTAAGAGTCAGGAACGAGCTAAATAAAAACAAATTTTTTGATATTACATTTATAGCTTCTAGGACCATACATAAGAGATTTTTTTCAGTGTACAAAAAATGTGAGCATGCTAGGTATTGAGGATTCGATTCTAGCGTTTATTTAGTATTCATATGCCGGAATGTTTAGCATAGCATAGCGAATGTCTGGCAATTGATGATATAACACGCTCTGTCGCGTTCAGTGTGGTTTTTGTTTTGCTTTTTATACTTTATACTTCTTATACAAACAGCTGACGCAAATTGTAAATTGTTGTATTGATTGGAAGAGGAAGAGCGGGGCAAGGCATCGATCAGCGAACTCAGGGAAGTGAATATGTAGTCGTTGGAGGTGAGAGATCTAGGTTAGTATATAAGAAACGAATCAATTTGCATTTTAAACTAAATTTCCATAGCTTAGCTAAGACTTTGAGAATCGCATAGAAAGGTTCGAACCCCCAAGAACTCTGTAATCCAAGGAATTTCATTTTTTAATTTACCACAGAACTATGCCTCAAATTAGCTAAGCTTAAACTTTGAGAATCACTTAGAAAGGTTCAAAGTACAGCACATGAAAAATATTGTCGGATATAAGAATTAAATTAAATCGACACTTTTTTTAATTACTAACTGGTATCAAAATATGATGATTGATTTGGCACTTCAAAGTACTTTATCCAATACTTTCGCAATGGCAATTCCAAAAATACCTCTACCCCCGCAAAGCCAACCAATCAAACACAGTATAACATGTTTGCCTCCCCACCGATTCGCTAATAGATAAATAATTAAAATCAATTTATATCGATTTAGCGGCACAAAAAGAAATTAGCACAAATCATCTGAATAGTTAAACAAACAGAAGATGCTGCTGCTGGCACTCTAGCTGAATAGAAATCAATATAGGAATCGTGACTGAGTCTGTGGCTCTCAAGAGCGATACGTCTGTAGACGACTAGACAAATAGCAGTGCATTTCGAAGGGTTCGAAGAATCGAATCTGATGACGTTTGCTCAACTCGGGGAGGAGGCAGCAACACGTGAGCCGACGGAGCGATTCGATTCGATTCTCGCGCCTCCTTATCGAGTGGCCAGAGACCAGACCAGTCCACACCAGACCCTCCAGAGGCGTCTGGCCCATCAGCTGTCCCGTTCCGACTCGTCCCGCTCCTGGCTAAGCCTCTTATCAGCCAACAGCCGCGTGCCGGCAGAGACGACAATGGGCCACTGATAAGCTCTATACGCTCAATGGGTCAGGCACTTGCAAATTTTTAGAGCTATCCCCTAACTTTTTTAGGGGTGGCATGGATGTGGCATACTTATCTTATCGAGCAGCCGCGAATGAAAAGATAAACCAACACAAAAGATGGCAAACGTATGTTTTTTGAAAACAAATTTCGGTTCAGGAAGTTTACGCCTCCGCTTGGTATATTATTATGCTTTATTAATAGATTCGTCCCTTCTTCAAACTGACCAAAAAAAAAATGGGATTAGCGAGTGTGTTTAAAAGCAAATGGGTAAAATAAAACACTTGTGAGTCACGATCACTTAAAAAATCAAGAGACAGCGCCAACAACAATTGATATAAATGTGTATATATGTGTTTAAATATTTCTGCTAAAGAAATTTCAAAGAAAAGCAAACAAGTTTGCTTAATGGCCGCATCCGCGGAACAGCCCCTGGAAAGATCACAAAAATCTCCTCCCAGCGGCAACAAAGAAAGTTGAAGGCCAGCAAAAGCAAATGACCGTATATAGACTATATAGCCGGGGCATTTTGAGCAAATAATAATATGTAAAAATCTGTTTCAAACAAACTGATTGAGAAGTAAACAAATAAACAAAATTGAAAGCAAAGTTTAGATCGGTTTAATGGGGTATCAAGATCATGATGCAATATCACCCGTTTGATGGATCATCTCATAAAGCTGTTTGCATTAAGTTAATGTAAGAGCACATATTCTTCTTTTTCGACGGCATGTAAATGAATTATGACATCTATAATGTGTAAATAACTTGATACAATACAAATACATGAGAAGTGATTGTAACCAGTTATGATAAACACTTTTATGGACAGTTAGCTTTGTGATTCTATGATTGATGAAATATGATAGTATTTCTGAATAATGAAATATTCTATTTATGAAGGGGATTTGAAAAGAAGACAGCTAAATCAGTACTAGCTTTTCTGAGGAAAAGATTTCCTCACACTTAAAACATTAATAAAATTAAATGGAATGGGCTAAAGTTATTATTAGTTATTTTCATTTCAAGTTTAATGACGACCTTCAACGAACTCTTTCAGTAATATATTCCATATCAGCATTCTAATCAGACACACAATACTCAGCTCTGCCCTAATTTATATTTTTAGGTTTTTTTCGCTTTATATTCCAGCGATTTCGTATTGCCCACTTTATGACTCTTATCGATAGCGTAACTCTTGAGTCACAACCATCGACCAAGTTAAGATGGCACAAACTTAAAGTTCAGCATCCAATTAACTGATGGGCCAGCTGGACGCATGGCGTATACGTAATGTTGTGGCGCCCAGAAAACTTGAAAACGGGTCCAAAGTTGAGATAAGGGGTAAGTGGATTGTTTTGGGTTTCTTTTCTACTGGTTTTCCACTTAAGTTTACCAACATATGGCCGCTTTTTAGGCTCTACTGGTTTGTCGCTTCTCACGTGTTTGAGCCTTAGCATTTGTTTTATTTAATTTCTTCTATTAAGTCAACAGTTTTCAACCTTGAATTTTCGCACTGACACTGAACTCAAACCGAGCGAACAAAATTCAAATTGAAATCAATTTCAATTTAATTTTTTGTTGCCATACACAGCAAATTTTTGTTGATTTTCTTTTGTTTTATTTGTAAGTGTCTGTATCTGTGTGTTTGCCTTTGATTATTTGCACAAATGGGAAAAAATAGGCAGTAAACCTCTTGAAAGAAAAAGAAAAAAAAAAACGATGCCTGACAAGATTCATATTTTTATCCCACCACATTTTCTGGCCCCTTGGGGACTCGCTTGATTCCCAAAAGATTCTGTTGACGGGACAGGAAATGCTTAACTTGAGCCGCTATCAAGCCGCCTATATAGTGTGCTCGATACATAAATAAAACTCGGAATGTTTATAGGTTTATGTGCTATGCTTTGCTTAGCTCATTTTTGTTGTTTTGTTTGTCTTGGTTTTGGTTTAGTTTTTTTTTTTTTTTGACTTTGGGGGTTTCACATTTCAAAGGGCTGGCTAGATTTCGATTTTTAAGTTTTCGGTTTCTGTATTGGGGGGGGGGGGGATTTTGTGTGCGTTGACGCAGCCCCTTTTCTGGCCTGAGTTAATTTTTTAATTGGTCTGCGATCATAAATTACCAATGTGTCGGCTTAGGAAAGTGGAGAGAGCACAGAAATGAGGGCTACTTACAAATTGTAATTCCAGCATAAGAAAGTTGTGAACTTTAAAGATTTATGTTGGATACTCTCAAGGGTCCCATAAATATTTTCAGGGAATTTACATCAATAAGTTTAAGCATGGTCATAAATCATTTTTGTATACATGTAAGTCTTAATGAAAACATTTTGTAATTCTTATTTAGGTTAAGATTTACTTTCATTCAGTCCACATATATATAATCCATCCAAGGTTTTTTTTAAAGGTTTGTAGAATAAATCCATACCTTATTTAGATTAACATTTCTCTTCCTCTCTATTCTTATAAACGATTTTATATGATTCTCAAAGAGCTGAGTTCAATAGCGTAGTAAGATTATTTTGATAGCCCATAACATTTAATGTTTGGCTTAAACATTTTCATTATGTATTTCCCCACAGGTCTTTTATAAAGTCTTTAAACATTTTTTATATTTATGTGTATTCTTACCACCTTATCTGCTGCTTTCCTTTTTACACCTCGCTGCGTATAAACAAGCCAGAAAATGATGCTTTGTTGATTTGTTGCAAAAGCGTTTTTATATTACTTCCTCGAAATTGTTCAATTAAATGCACACAGATTAAACATTTCCCTCTCGCGGTGTTTACAAATTAATTGATATTTTATTTTTGTTTAATTTTTCCTCATCCCCGCGTTCGCCTTTCGTTATTAATTATTATGCATGGTGAGGTCCACGTTTATATGTAAATTTCATTGTTATTTCATGCGCGAGTGTGAGTTGTTTTTTTAACTAGGTCACACATGTGGCGATTAAGACGAAAATTTATTTATAATGAAGCACATTTGTAGTATATACGTATGTATATCATCCAAAGCACAATACACGAAACTAAACACTCAGTTTATATGAATTTTGATAAGGGCAGAAATCTTATCAGTGGCGACAAAGTCGTTTTTAATTTATTATCTGTATTATTCCGCACGGCGGGTTGGCACTCAATAATTTTTGTGAAACTCGTTTCTAAATTAATGGCAAAAATTTACAACAAATTGTGATTAGCTGTGTTTGCTTTTTCTGCCTTTTGCTGCATTCGCGGTTTGTTGTCAATTTTGCTTTATTTTTATTGGCTTATTTCCCAAGTTTCGACCGAGCAGCTGAGCGGCAGGCGAACAACTGATCGATGGAAGAGAGCCAGCCGAAGAGCGAAGCCTAAACTTTGGGGCTTTTGGCTCTCTCTGGGGTTTTGTTTTTTTTTCGTGTTTGGTGGAGGGAGTGTGGGGTTCTAATAAGAATTTATATACATATGCACGCTATATGTATTATTCGGTAGACAAATTCCAATGCATTCGTCAAGTTTGGCAGCGTTTATGTTTGTTGGTTTATTTATTTATGCAAATATAGTTTTGTCGTTGCCTCGGAAACTAGTTCGTTAAAGGCGGCTATTTCATAAAACTTGTTTATATAGTTGTTATACGAAATTATGACAAACTGACTGTAATTATATAGGATTTTTTAGTTCTAAGATATTTTTCATTTTTTTCGGTACACTTTAATTGTTTTCATTCCTCGTTTTATTTTGATTATCACACTTTGTGTTTGCGGTTGGCTCACCAATACACTGTTTTGCTTTTCTAGAATAGAGTCTTAGCTTTTGTTGAATTATTTTTGTTGGTCTGCGCTCGTCAAACGTTCTTGACCGATTGATAAAAAGTGTGCAAAGCTCGGCGACAAAGCCAAAAAGCAGAGCGCCAAAAGCTCCCCAATCGCTTTTGTTTTGATTGTACAGCTGGAAGAGATAGCACCGGAAAAAAGTGATCTGATCTTATAAATAATTATTTAATTATTAATTATATTAGAGGCAGACCAAATATTACATTACTTAAGCCCAATAAAAACTTTTTTTTTGTTTTTTTTTTAAATTTAGAAACATTGTCGAGACATTTTATTCCTTGTAAAATTGCATTCTGGTTTCGGACTCACAAATTTCTTTCAGTGTGGGCAGAGCAGCTTTTGAGAGAGCGGCGTTGGCGCATGCCCCCACCATCTCTCCCACTCACACATGTAAACACTGTCTGTTGCTTCTTTTACTTCCACTTTTCCATTTTTTGGAGAGCGAGAGGAAGAATGGAAAGAGGAGAAACGGCTCCAAAAGCTCGAGTACAGTCTGTTGTTTTGGTTTTTATTATTCTTCTGCTTTTTGCATTTGATTATTAAATAAATTCATTTAGAAAGCTTTGCCGCCCCACTATCTCCCTCTCTTCCTCTCTCCGCTCTCTTTCTCTATGTTTTGACGTCACTTTTGTTGTTTACTTCTGCTGTTTTCCCTTTTCTTGCCCATTCCGTTCGCCATTGTTGTTATTTTCGTTTGGGCTTTTTTTATGCAAATTTTTGTTATGAAATTGTCTGGCGCTTTGATTTCGATTTGATTTTATTTTTCGCCAGTGTAAAAATAAACTTGTTTACAGCAATCGAAAAAAAACACAAAATACTAGAAGTGTAATGCCAATTGTAGAATTAAGTAAAATTGCAAGCAATACAAAAGAAGCGAAATGCGCGGGTTTTTTTTCTGGCTGACGTTGCATTTTTTTTTTGCACACGATCTTTATTAGTTTGTTTATAACAAAAACAATCAGTACGGCGAAAACAACCATATCAATTCATGTTCTGAGTCGCCTCTATCACTTTGATTTCTGTAGATATCTTTCCTTCTTGTTTCTTGGATCGATTTGATTTGTTCCAGTCGCTTTAGAACTCTTCAGATATGTTCAGCTGATGCAATATGCCCCATAAAAGTGTAATGCGATACAGAGTTGAGCTTAGCTGGCAATAAAACGGGGAAAACTGACCCTTCAGCGGATATATTTCACCGAGCTTTTATCTGGTTTAGAGGTTTTTGTTTATATTATATTGAATTCTGATCATTTCGATATTTGTTTATCATTCTGTTTGTGATACTGGGATACCAACCATTTTTTAAACTATAAGAATTTAAATTCCTAATTGAAGATAAGAACTTCCTTGTAAACATATGAGTACAGTTTTCTATCCGATCTTTGTTAATACATATTTTATTTCCTTTCAAGTATACTCAATCATAAAACTTGTTTAGCAACTTGTATTTATTTCTATAACTTTCAAGAAACACACAAATTTATCTGAAAATCTCATAGCAATTTTGTTCAAGATATAGAGGAAATAAAAACACTCTACATAGTAACATTTGATGAAATTAAGTTGTACCGACATTCAAGGGAAATGCGTGGGATACATTATATTCGTCGGAAAGGAAAATAACCAACTGACGCACGGAGTTTTTTGTTGTTTTTCCAATAGCTGCTGTGGCAGCAAATCACAACCATGTCCTTGAATGTGGAATTGCGACCCAACTTGCAGAGGGGACGCCAAGGATACGTAGGGAGCAACAAGGATAACGGCCCAGTCCCACGCTCGGCCCAACGCCCAACCACCCACAACAAAAAATAACAGACATTGTCGATACATAAACATACAGTTGCGGTGAAAACAAAAGCACATAAAATCGAGGGGTCCTGCAGTCAAGGTCTCCAATTAGTCTAACGACTTTGAAATATAATGCCCAAGGACCAAGGCTCTTTTCAGGTTGTAATAAAAAAAACTTTGTTCGCATATTTTTCTAGAGTTTTTGATTAATTAAGACTTAGTTAAGTAGCAGGTTGAGGAAAAATTGTTGAAATTAGTAATTAAATAATAAGAAAATAAATAAATAATGCAAATCTGTACGATAACACACATTTATTCCTTATGCCTAGCTACTTTACATTGTTAATAATTACTATTTTAAGATTTGAATTAATATTTCTTAAAAGGTTTGAATTAAAAGGTCATGACAACCTAATAGAGTTTATATATAAATTCGGAAAATGTTATCGAGCTGTTGAAAATTTTTTCCCTTGGTACTCAAAAAATGATTTTAGTAATCGCCAAAGTCCTACTTTTCTGACCCCAACTGTGTGTTCCTGTAAAGGGAGGCGTGTAAAATGATTTTCAAGGACGTGGGCGCCGGCAATTGTGTATTTACAAAATATATTCCCGATACCCGAAGTCGCCTACGTAACAGAGTGGGATTAGGTATGTGTATGTATAGTATGAAAATAGGGATACATATTTACTTAAGGGATGCGTGGGCACAACGATTCGGGTTTTACTGGATCGAAGCTCCACACTTTCACTTTCGCTTTGCCTTCGGCGAAGTTCAAGGCAGGGCAAAGAGCTTTGGAGACCTTGAAGACCTTTATTTTGTGGGCGTTGTCCTTCAATGGGCGTTTCCCCACAGCCGACTCATTTATGCGGAGGCGCGAATTTTCCATTTGCCTTGGAGTTTTTCCCTAATTCAGTGAGCACGCCATGGCATAAATAATCCCTTATTAATTAATTAAGTTTTGGACTGCGTATCCCCGTTTATGGGACCCCATCTGGCAACGCCCGAGGCGAGAGCTTTGCTTTAAGCCTTTCCCTAAGCTTCCTGGTGAAAGGCTTTCTAGCAATTCAGTGTTGTTTTTGTTATGAATAAGCAGAAGCACAACAGACTGCCAACCGCAGACTGCCAAGGACATGCCAATGTGGGCGAAAAGAGAGGATTTCAGGGGAGAAGAGAAAGAGAGACAGGATGGATGTATCCTTCTGGACTCGATTTCTGCGTCGTAATTTTCCAGCACAGCATGGGGTTTTGGGTTGGGGTCGGAAAAACCACCCCCAAAGATATTTTCTCTTCACTTTTTTTGTGGGGGCTAACCGGCTTGTGTGTACACAAAGCTTGTTAGTCTATATACTGATGCAGTCCTTCCAGATCTCCCCCATCCATCGGACACCTTGTTGTGACGCGTATCGATTTGTTTATGTTTATCAAATGGAAATTGGCACAAGGGGCGCCAGACGAGGCACCTCATTTCGAGGGCTTAATAACAATGGCAAATTTCTTTGCTCCCTCACAATCATATGTGGCTATTATACCTATGTATGTACTATATGTTTTCATTTTGTTTTGGTCACCCCCAGAAACTTTCCAATTTCCTTTTTGGCAGGCGAAATGCGGGGGCGGTGTGCTAAATTAATAATCGCCACTAATTTGATGGGCTGCTCAAACAAAAGGGATTCGAATTTCAGAATATTCCAGGAAACCTTGATAAGGATAGAACAAAATAAATGCCCCGCTCTATTGCGTATTTATATTTGTAAGTATAGGTAAATAAACTTGTAAGCCTAGTTAAATAAATGGATGTATAATAAATAGAAACTGTTATAAATAGATTTCATGACAATCCCATAATTGTAAAACACATTCTAGGTCATAAAATAATTATTCAAAGGTAAGCTATCTATAAATAAAAATCCAATGTTCTACACTTTTTTATATTGAATTATATTAATAATAATATAATATTATATTGAATAATTGTACAAAATATTTTAGGACTCAAAATTATTATTAAGGTTAAGGTATCTACAAAGGATACATACAGGTCCCTTATACTTTGCTTTTGTTCTGTTCCACCATCTCGGTAAAGTTACTACTCAAATCAAAGTTATTATTCAGGGGTAAGAAACATTACAAAAAAATCGTAATAAATCCTATTTGACCGGATATCGCTCCAGTTTGCCAAACGTGATTTCCCTGGACTCTACAGATTTTCAGTGCGATGAGCCACCTCCCTCAACACGCTTAAATAGAACGCTCGCTCACATGCACTCTGCATGTGATAGAGAAAGCATTTAGCAATTTGCTAGCTTGTATAAACAATTTTTTTCCCATTTTCTTTCAGCTTTTTTTTTTTGCTGATTTGCAAGCTTCACGTTCAATGGCCCCAACAGCAACAACAAACTTGGGAAAGAACTGATAAAAAAAAAAAAACAATAATAATGAAAAAATTCATATACGAAAAAAGAAGACTGACAACGCTGCTTTCAGCCACTAAGCATTTATTTTGGCGGTATACTAGAGACCAGACCATTGACTCTATTTTCCCAAAGACCAACTCAAGTCAAGTTCAGGGCCAATCGGTTGTTCTTTACTTGTTTATTGTGCTTTTTGTTGCCTTATATTAAGCTTTTTGATGAGGAGCATGGTTAACCATTGTCATTATCTAATAAAGCACGTCATTGTGATGAGAATTATAAATATAACTTGGACAAAGTTCAGGTCTAAATATAATCAATTTGTTAAAATATATTTAGTAAACATTTTTGCAAAGACGGCTTAGCCGTTATTTCAAATGAAATATTTAGCAATAATTTAAATTCTTGTGCATACACATATAATCATCCCCAGAAATCTAAGTATCATTCCACTAAACTTACCTCACTAATTACTTTTGCAATTTTCCAAAATGTAATTTACTCAATGCCAACCTGCAAATGGAAACAAAGAACACGAATTAAAATATCAAAGCGAAATATAATTGCATTTATACGTTAAGAGTACAAAGTACGAAATGAGTTAAACGGACTAATGGAGAATATAAATGTGGGCGCAAAACGAAACGAATATTTAGTTTTCTGTATTAATAACTTTTTGTAGCTCGGTTCATTGATTGCAGACGACGTCGGACGATCTACTTATGTATATATATTATTCCTATGTATAGGATGCATGCTATATGTTTGACAATGCGGAAGTTGTTGAAATTATAACAAATCCAAAGCGAAGCAAAGAGAACTGCAGACGGGCAGATATAAAATTGTTGCACCCTGTGTCTGTCGAGTGTAAGTATTTGCAGTTTAGCAACAAGGCAGCGAGACATGGATCGTGTCTGTATAATACATACAGGCAGATAAATAAATTGCCGCCTGCTATCTGCCTGGCGCAATTAATGGATAGCACTTTGACTACTGACAAGGTTAAAGGCGGCATATACCGACAGAGATTCACTCCATTTCCACACAGCGACAATAAAGGATTATCTGCACGATTTTATAGTTTGGCTATACCAATGTAATGGAACCTCTCCGAGTTTATCACTTCCTGTTCTTCAAAGTAAAGTAAAAAAGATTAGAAACATATTTGTAATATGGCAATATAATTAGAAGTTTGTATTCATATACCTAATATGAATACAAACTTCTAATTATATTGTATTTAAGTAAATAAAATAAAAAAAGGTATCTCAAAGATAAAGATATTTTTCACTTGAAGACATTATTTATTTCCTGATATGGTACTACAAAGACTTCCTTATAAATTTATGCACTAGTCAGAAATACCAGGTTCAATATAATAAAAATGAGTGAACCCCTCCTTAACTTTTTACAGTTCACAATTGGGTTATAGCTAAGATCTAACATTTTATACAGATGACATTAAGAGTTTACATTTATATTTTTATTATTATTTTAATTACTATTTTCTAAGGAAAAAACAGTTTCCCCGTGCACTTACTTGTTAAATATAAGCGGAATTCCCATAAAAACACGGTTCTAAATGCGATTAACGAAAACCAACGATGCGTGAGAAAAACGCCGTAAAGTTGAAGGCGAAGACTTCGACTTATAAAGCAATGCTTGAACAACTCGATCTTAGGGATTAGGCAACAAAAACGACTAACACGACCGAGGGAACCTAACAAACCGGTAAACGCGACGCGAAGGACGATTAACGAACAACGAGGACGACTTCAAAAACACAACCGACCTGTCCGGATTGCACTCGATAACTGTGTCAGCCTCTGGCGGCGGAATACCTAGAGAGTCGAACCAGTACCAGAATAAGATTCAAAACCAGGAGACCTTAGCTCTCATCTCAGGTTGCGGAACCCGAACTCGAAACCTCCACCACCAACGAAATGCGGGAGAGTAGAGGAAGCAAGAGTAGTATCCTGAAATATCCCGGCTCAAGACGCGAAGATAACCGCCGTGTGCTGGGGGGTGGAAAGACCGCCGAAAAGTAACCCCGAACCACCAAGGATATATCGCCAAATCCAAATCCACTCTCTTCCTCTCATACTTTTTTCCTAGACGATTTAACTTTTTGTTTAACCAGCAAACGACGCGGGGTGGAAAAGCGCTGGCGGTAAGGAGTTTTCTTCATGAATGAGTGAGTAAATTTTCTCCCACCGCTGAATAATAGATGCCGGGGGAAAACGTGGATTGCAACCCAAAAAAAGGATAGAAAGTACAGTAAAACTTGCAATTTTTATGAGCTAAGGGGGTAAAATGTGCTTTCTAGAGTAATAATTTTCGGGGAAAACGATTTAATGAGAAATCCATTAGTAAAGTTCATAAAAATTCAAACAAAATTGACGTTTAAAAGAAAGGATATTAAGCTTTATTTCCTGCTTTTTTAAGTGGTATGAAAGTTTATTTGTCAATTCTGTTTAACCCTTTCTGGGACTATAGATGTTATAGCCCCTTGTCAATAAAACCATTTATCTTACTGTCACTATCAAGAAAAAATTTAATCAAAGCTTTAAGATTAAACTCACAATATGAACCACATTTTTTTTTTGGAACTCTTCTAAGTTTACATCGTCCTAAGTACAGTTTAGACTATATGAAAAGTCACTTTCCATTTAATCGTCTACGATTTCGTTCCCCCTCTTGGCATTTCCCCCGATTTGCATTTTCCACTCTCTTTAACGCTCAATTATTTACATCGATTGAAATTGTTTGCCGAAATAGTAATTTAAATGCGTATGGAAATTCCGGCGACAAGCAGCGTAGCAGACGATTAAAAAACAGTTTATAAATCATCGATGCCAGTGGCAGCTTGTTCGCTACTTTTCCCCTTCAGTTTTTTCTTTAACGAACATCTCCTGAATTGTTATATCCCCCGAATCTGCATATGGATGGCAGAAAATTACATACTTAACTGTGGGTTGCCGCATGCAGTTTCTTAGGATGAATTACAGCAACCCTCCTGGAAGATCCATGCGGTTCCGTTTCGCTACGATTGCTTTTTCCTTACGGGAAAACTCGTTTCAATTATTATTAAAATTTCTTATTTACATTTCTATTGAAATGATGGGCTAGAGGAATAGAAAATCCGGAAGGGGAAAGCGCACCTAAGGTACTAACAAAACAAACTGAAGAATGTAAGGAGTCGGAACTGTTTTTACTGCCAACGTGAAAAATTGGGAAAACATAAAAATAGCATAACTTTAACTACCAAGGGTAGTTAACTCGCTACCATATCATTGTCCTGCTGCTCCCGTCTTATTTTTATTGTTCCGAACCCAAGGTAGATCTCGTCGAGCTGTCTTCGCTTCCCCCCCGAAACACCCAAGTTAATGTCCTTTGATCCATATGCGTGTGCTTTGTTCGAAAGCAAACTGGAAATTGAAATTTGGCATTCGAACAAATAATAAAAAGAGCCTTGGGATGCTTTTTATGCCTATATAGGGCAGCGGGTTGTCTCCTTCATGAGTCTCGTTCTGGTTCCCCTTTATTGTCTGTCTTACAAAGTTCTGTAAGCAGTTCGGTAAGTAGAACAATCTAAGTGGAACAAAGGCTCTTGATTTATGGCTCAAATCTGGAGCAGAAGGTATAGTTTTAAGGCGTTTATCTGGACGAAGTGTTGGAAATGGATTTCCCCCATTGAGGATCATCTGAGGTCAGTTCTTGGTATATTTATATGTTAATGCAACGTTCTTTAATCTTGTTTGTGTACTTATCTCTTTATACATGCATACATATATCTTAAAAGATATAACTTGACATAAACATGTTTTAAAAACCTCTAATATAGCCCACATACTTGACATAAATATAATAAACTTGGTCATTACTAATGACTTTTTAAAATTTTAAGACTCGTAGATGATCCCAATTTTCCATTTTACTACGCCACTTGAACCCAGCTTAAACTCTCATTTATAACTATCCAATCTTCTATGATCACCATAATGCTGAGTCATCTTGACACCTTTTGATTTTCCGTCCTCTGAACCCTGAGATGTCATAACAAGAATACAATTATCTGAATGACAAATGATCCAAGAAAACTGCAATTTTCTTCCAGACCTTCTTGAAGAAAACTTTTCCGAAATTTTGATGAATTAACCTTAATTTCCTGTGTCATTGGCCGGCGGCATTTTGAACCTAACACTTTCTTTTTTTGCCTCGGGATGGAACGAGTTCCCCTCAATAGATCCTTTGTCAAAGGATTTGCACGTGTGCACAAATTAGCAAAAACTGGTTACAAGGCATTTGCCTTCTGTTTTCCGATCGAAAGAAAGCGGAGAAACTAGTTTTTCCAGCGGGGTGCTTTTACCCAGCATTGTTCTAAGAGGATAAGGTTTACAAAGACGGAAAAACCAGATGGGCAAGGAAAATTATGAAAATTCCATTGTTTTCCTTGGGTTATTTGTTTGCCTAGCGGGGTGTATTACGGGTATTTCCCTCTCTATGATTCTCTACCAGCTTGAAGTCGGTGAGGTAATAATTATGGAATTAATATGAAATCAAAGGCAAGCTAGTTTTCCGATCGAAAAATACTGATTGGAAGATTTCTTCTCGACAATCCAGTTTTAGCTTGAGTTAATCGACTCGGAAGCTTCCCTAGCAACAACAACCCCATTCTATGACTCACTAGAAATCCCAAAATCTGAACACGTGGTGCTGAGAAAATTCCAATGAATCAACCAAAATGAAATTCCCTCTTTCCATTCAACAGGACTTCAAACAAAGGGAATTTGAATAACTTCGCCCCGCGTTGTTTCACCATGTAAAGGAATTAAAAAGCGCTTTAAAGAGCCAGAATCACTGTGCCAAAACTCCACACTGAAAAAAAAAATGTATCACTAAGACATTATATTGTAATTTTTTGTATCTTGTTTTTATACTCATGGAGAGGGTTTTGTATTTTTAAGCAGACTTTAACATAGTTTAAGCCAAAACTGTATTGTATAACTTTAATAGCTAGAATCGGAACTAATGTATTTAATTGATTTAAAAATAATCAAATTATTTTAGTACTGACAGTGATTAGAAAATAAATGTAATAACCTTTTTTATGAGCGATCCTTAGCCAAGAAAACTGTGTTTAATTAAGAATTTCATTTTTTCCCCAGTGCTGGACGCAAATCAACCCCTCGGATTCAAAGCGTGGACCACGGAGGAGGATCAGTCTCAGGATTGTAAGGGGTGCAGAAGCACACGCACTCAGCATGGGATGCGTGTAAATTTCTAAGCCATTACAATGTCATGTCACTGGGTCCTTGGAAGCACCCTAAATGGTAGGATAAAGCCAAGGAAATGCACAAGGAAGTGCCAAGGACAGGGGTTGAGCTTGCCTTGGGGGTTGGTTTTGGACCATCGAAGGTCTTTGGGGTGTCTCTGCCTTCAGCATCTGGTTTTAGTCCAATTTTATTTTGGGGGCCATGTGCAATGTGGGGAAAAGCACGACCAAGAATCGATCTAGCCATCAGATTCGACGGACATACAAGAATAAATGACTACGAAAAGTTTAAGAAACTTTTCATGGTCAACACACAAAATACATTTGATTTGAATATCAATATTAGCTGCACCCTTATAAGAAAAACCATTACCAAAAGTTTTAAAGTTGGAGAAAATTGGAGTAAGTGTAAGGATTAATACATTTTTGAGATACTGTCGTCAAATCTTTACCAAAGCTTTTAAAAACTACGTCCTAGTTTTTTTCTTACAACACACCTATTAACTTTTAATTAAAATTTTTAATTTTAATCAGCTGAAAAAGTCATACATAACTACAGTCAACATTTTTCGTTGGCATGATACACTAAAAGTCGGTTTTAATACCAGAAAACCCAGGAAAATTTACATAAATTTTGAAACACACTTTAAATTTACATGCAGACGATAAAACGGTCCTAACTAATGAGAATACAAAAACATGCAATGGTAATACTTTTATTTTATACCAGTATAAAATTTATAATGTTAGTGATCACTGTGCTTTGTTATTATATTGGCTAGTCAAGAGTTTTCAAATCTTAAATATATATCACTTGATTGTTAAGAGCAAATATGTGGAAAATTTTGATTTATGCAGCACATCACAAAAAAGCTACATTTTCACTTGTAAACAAAGTAACGACCGAACAGATTTTTGTTAGGAACTGCAAGTAATGCAAAGCGAATTAAAATAAAAACAGACCACGAAATGGCACACAAGGAACAGAAATCGGGGGAGGAGAAAGAGAGAGGGGGATAAGGGGGAGTAAATGGCAGTGTCATGAATGAATACGATGTGCGGAAGTGTGTATGTGTGTCAACGGGAAAGAGATGGGGCGAATGCTGATTGCGGTATTTGCATCCAGTCGGGAGCAAGCGAGATGGAAGCTGTGACCGACGACAGGCGCGTGCATGCGCCCAATGCCTGATTGGAATAGTCCATTTCTACTTTTCCACACGTTTCTCCAGCTGGAAAGCTTTTCGCGCCAATTTTGCCTGCACCAAGAAAATTGCAGCGCAGCAGCAGCAACAACAAAATCACAACAATCAGCAGAAGCCAGCAGCAACAAACAAACAAACAGGTTTGCCATCGGCTGACCGACAATTGCGGTTGAAGGCGAAGGGCAAAAGAGCAGCTGAAAAAGAACCCCCGAATCTACAGATTAAACTGTTGTTTTTGTTGTGGCCAAGAGTATTTTATGCTAATTGTTGGAGGCGGGGCACACGCACACTCTAATACTTTTCTCTCTTCTTCCCCTCCCTCCCCCACAACAACCAGCACACACATGCACAGTTTGTTACGCTTTGTTCGCTGTAACGAAAACAGCAACAAAGCAAAGCAGAATCACTATTTACATACATACACAATAATACCCTATTGCTTACAAAGCAAAAAATTTAGAATGCTCTAATCTAGCAGAAAGCGTCACTTACCCGATAAGGTTTTGCAGTTAAGAGGTGACGTAGACGTTCAACTTGTTGGCCACAATGGGTTTTCCACAATTTACACAGTTTATTTGGTGGTTTTTAACGATTTTTAAGGAGCCGAGCAGTCGCAGGTGTAGTATTTTTTCTATTCACCATTCGCTTTTGCTCCGCTATTCTACACACAGGGTTGCATCGCGCGCGCAAGCAGTGTTGTAGGTGTCGAGAAGATTGTGGCGGGTGATTCAAAAATTTGCTATCGATAACACAGATTTAAATCTGTAACAATTCTCTCAATTTTAATATTAAATTGACATTTTTAACTGCAAAAAAAGTATTTCCCCATATAGAATAGACAACTCAATATGCACAAGCAAAAACTTTAAATAAATCCAGTTGTAATTGCTTTTTTCCTCTTTACAGGCAGTTGTGCAAACTTTATTGCAACAAGTGTACAAATAATGTCTGGGAACATTTACATGTCCTCCACGCTATACTTGTAGGCCTCGTCCTGCACCGCCCGCCGTTCGCTCTGCTTGTCGAACCATCGCTGCTCGTAGCCGTTGGACCGATCAACACCATCCCATCGGTATCCTGGTGGTATGCCAAAGCGGTTCTCCGGATAGCTGCCCTCGTACTTGGGCATCACCGGTTTGTTGTCCTGCTGATCGCGTTTCTTGCGCTTCTGCCGCATGTACTCCAGCATGGGATCGTCGGCGTGCTCCTGCTCGCGGAGGTGCCTGTCCAGGTCCTCGTCGTTGGCATAGCGAGCCACCGGCTTGGAGGCTTCATGGGCCATCTCCTCGAGACGGGACTGTCGATCTTCTATCTGCTTTAGGCCCTTGCCCCAGCGGTCGTACAGCTCCTTCTTTTTCTTCTCGTGCTCCTCCTTGCGGCTCCGCTCGGCGGGATCCTCGTTGGCTGCTTCCCGCGCCCTGTGCCCCTTTCGGCGAGTGCTGCGCACCTGTACATCTCCATCGCGGCCAGAAATCTCGCTGGACATTTTCTCGAACAGGTCATGTTCCTGTCGCCGCCTCTCGTCGGTTTCCTTTTTAAGAGATTTTGCGTCCTGCAGACCTGCCTTCTTGCCATCTAGCGTCTTGGTTGACTTGGGTTTGTGCGTTGGTGGTGGCGAAGCTGATTTGCTGGGTGATGCCTTGGCCCAGCGACTTTTCCTCTCCTCCCTAAAGCGATTTCGCGGCGCAGGACTCTGATCCCGACTTCTGCTGACGGATCTACGGTTCCTGGGTGGACTTTGGTCGGAGTCGCGACGCCTGCGTGGAGATTTGTCTCGTTTTCTGGGCGGAGATTGATCTTCATCTTTAGGTCTTCTTGGAGGACTTTGATCGGAGTTCCTTCTCCTTCTTGGTGGTGATTGTTTGTCATCTCTACGTCTTCTGGGTGGGCTTTGGTCGGAATCCCTTCTCTTCCGAACTGGAGATAGGTCGTCGCCTTTCCGTTTTCTGGGCGGACTTTGGTCCGAGTCTTTCCTTCTACGCCTTGGTGGAGATTGATCGTCCGCTTTACGTCTTCTAGGCGGGCTTTGACCGGAGTCTGCTCTCCTTCTAGGTGGGGAAGCATCCTTATCTCTACGTCTCCTGGGCGGACTCTGATCGGAGTTACTTCTGCGACGTCTGGGTGGAGATTGATCGGAATCTCTTCTCCTTCTAGTCGGTGATTGCTTATCCTTTCGCTTTCTTGGAGGGCTTTGATCCGAATCTCGCCTTCTTCTGGCTGGACTCTGATCGGAATCTCTACGTTTTCTGCGTGGCGGTGATTGATCTGCATATCTTCCTCTTCTGGGAGGACTCTGATCTGAGCTAGCCGCCCTTCGGCGACTTGGGGATTGATCCCTGCTCCTCCTGCGAGGACTTTGCTCGCGTTTCGGTGGCTTTCTCGACCTCGTTGGACTCAAATCTCTGGAGCTGCTGCGTTTCTCCTGCTTGATTCGCCTAGAGGGTGAGAACTCATCTTTGACCTTAGCTACGGATGGCTTGCGTCCCCACATCTCGTGCTCCTCATCCAGGGGCTCCTGTTTGATGCGAGTGGCAGGCGCTGCTGGTGAAGATTCCTGGCCCTCCTCCTCCTTGCTTTCATCCTTGACGGCAATGTTGCGCCACTTGCTGCGCACATTGGGGTCGTCCTCGATGTACTCGCCTACAATTTGCGGCGCATCCTCGCCGCCCAGCAGCAGATCCTCGTCCACCTCCTGGTCATCCTTCTCGTAGGCATCGTCATCGATGATTTTCACCTTGGCACCCTTCTTGTGCTTCTTCTCCTTCTTTTTCTTTTTCTTCTCCTTGTCGCCGGAGAGGTACTTCTTGAGGTACTCCTTCTGGTCTATGATTTTGGCCTTTTGCATGGACATTTTCGGTTAATTAAAGCGGCAAATTGCAATTTACTACCAAGTTGTTTACGTTTTTAGGGGAGTGTGACCGTTTTTTGGTTTTTATTAAAATGTCACTTGGTTGAGTGCTGTTAAATTGCGCCTAACAGCACGGGCTTTTTTTTTTCATCGGTCTGGCAGCCCCACATATTTAAGTTCTTACTTTTGTATTTGCTTTACTGTGTTAAAAAAACATCAATAACTTTAAATTGCTGTCTAGAATAATTTATTTTTATATAATTTTTTACATGTGCTGAGCTTTTTATCTTTATAGCTTTTAACTGTTTAGAAAGAAATCATTTCAAATATGTTATTCCTGGCGCGTTAGAGATTGACTGTTAACTAACAGTATTCGATAAGACCTTTGTGTTGAAAAAATACTCCAAACTTTCAAACTTTTAATTAGTTACTAACCCAGTTCCCTTTCAATAGGGTGTTGTTTTGTTGTTGTAAATATTCCTTTGTGCCAAATATCGCCTGCACTTTCAAGCGATTAATTTCCGGCCTCCTACCCTCCCATCCCTAAATCGGGAGAGACAACTTTTTTTTTGTTTGCAACGTGCTTTTCCTCCTTTTCTCAGAGAGCAGATCTTGCATCTCCCTTTTTTACTGACACTTACGCTGAGGCTGTCTCCCTTTTTTACTGACACTTACGGTGGCTTACGTTTTGTTGACACTTACGTTCGCATCTTCCATCTCTCTCTTTCACTGACACTTACGCTGAGGCTGTCTCCCTCTTTTACTGACACTTACGTTTGCCGACACTTACGTCGTTTTCTTACGTTTTTGAGAGAGGAGTCCCGGTGCAACTTGCTTTTTCCCCCCGAATTTTCCGAATTTCCCGATCAAAACCGAATCCGAAAGTCCGAAAACGTTCGCAGAAATCATAAAATCAAATAAACCAAATTTTCGAGGAAGTGGTTGCAAAAAAGTGCCATCAATTATCGTGTTGCATGGGAGTTGTCCATTTGGCCGCCGGCCTCAGCTGGCGGCGTTATCATCAGCAGGGGATTAACTTCCAGGAAGATTCCTAGAGAAACGTAAGTACTAAGCATGCGAATAAGCGGCTTAAATGGCGGATTAAATCGAGCCACGGCAATTATTTGTCTTGCTTCCTGAAAAATGTGAAGTAGCGAGTTCTCTTCAGGAGACTAAGTGGAAAGTCCTCGAGGGCTCTTACAGCCTTTTTGTGGAAATCACATGGGGGGCAGTGCAGGGTGCAGGAGGGGCCAATGCGAAAAGGGGGGCTAAGTGACGAGGGGGAGGGGGGCGTTTAAGTGACGAATGAAATGAAGCGCAAAAACAAAGAGTGCGCAACAACAATGCCGAGCAGCGAAAACAATTGGCAGGAAAGGAAACGCAAGGCAGGGCCAAAGGGGCGGATGCCAGGGGGGGGAGAGCACCCACATATTCACATTTTCAGTTTTTGAGTGCAAGAACGCGCGAAAGGCATGCAAATTAATTCGCTTAACTGGGCTTTTAAAGCGCTCTTATTATATTCCGTTGTTTTGGTTGCGTTCTCTCCATTACCCTTTTTCTGCATTGTTGGCATTTCTTTTCCTCTTTTTTCCACCTTCCTGTTTTTCTCCATGAAATTTAAGGCCCACGGCGTGCTCTCACTCCCCATCCCGCTCTCGCTCTCGCTCTCGCTGCTTTGTCTGTCTCCCTCCACTTGTGTTGTCTCTGTTTTGGTGCCTGTCCCGCAAACAGCTGATTTTTCCAACGTGCTCTCTCTCTCTATCTCTCTCTCCCTCTCCCTCCGCATACTTGTGTATAAATTCAAATTCCTTTCAAAAATTCTTGCCCCAAAGGGTTCGAGTCTGCGCTTGGTCCATATACCGCCCACATTCCGCTTTCGATGACTTTTCAAAAGTTAACGGAGTGCCATTCCTCACCGGTTTTGACTGAAAACCACTATGTTTTACCTTTGGAGGATGCAAATACCTCACATGCTTACAAATATGTATCTAATTTAAATATTTTTGCACGCCCTTGTTGCAATCTGTAACGTTTTTATGCTTTCTCAGAATTAATGTTATCCAACATGGCTATTTTAAGTACAAAGATCCCCTAACTCTTGACCTTAAAGAAATCCCAGAGTATAAACTTTAAGGCCTCTTAAATAGATAGAAAATTGTTGCCATCATACAAAGAAATAAAAACAATGCTTTCCGTGCCTCAACAACGGAGCCCGCCTCGATAATTAAATCATGGCAAGGACAGCCGTCGGCAATGATTTCATATTAAGGTAAATTTTCCCGCTAATGGGGGAGTATAAAGAGCATTAAATCAATTAGTACTCTATTTGTTTTTCTTTGCCATCCAGATTCGGTTATGGGCACAAAAGGACAATTACTTTTCAGTAATGGCAAAAATGTAGCATTGCGCATATAAAGCTGGACAATTTATGGTATAAATAAAGCATCTATTTAGTCACACTTTTAGCACCATTTATTTTTAAAATTCCCCTGGCGATTTGTTTGAATAAACAGGAATAAATTAATTAATGCACTGTTGGTTTTTACGGGCAATTCGCTGACGGCTGACACAATGTGTTTGCTTATTCAAAAAAGGGTCAAATACAATATTATAATTTATAATTTCTTCCATTGTAAAATCATTTATTCACTTTTTCCCCGTTTCCTTTTTAAATACTCTTCATAACGGGCTGGGGAAAGCACATTAAATTTCTGGCAACCGTAAATTACCTGGAAAACACGGCGTGTCGTCGCTTAAAACATAATCAAGATGTTTCTATAGTAACGTGTATGGTAACTAACGACTTAAGTACATTTAAAGGCGGTCGGCTGGAAAAAAACAGTCCAAATACCTTTTCCTCCCTTGCAAAGTTTCAACTTTTTAGGAACATGTCTGGATTAATGTAGAATTTTACGTAGACGGGCTTACAACTTTTTTATCCTCACCACTTATTATGCACAATTTGAAGTTTTTCTTCTTACGCTTTGGAAGTTTATTTTTATCCCTGCTCGTCATTTACACAATACAATTAAAGAAACGCTTAAGGGAATTTTGAATTATGCAAAGCGGAACGTTGCAGGTCCATATTGTCCAGTTTTGACAGCTGGTACCTCCCCCCATACATATGTATATGCAGGACTATAAATAAAAGTAGGTTACGAAATTTTTCTAGCGTTAATATTCAATCTAGCATATCTAATCTTGCACAGCTGCTCTTTTGGCAGCAATAATTGTGCAGCAGGTTTTCAAAAGGGTCAATATGTTTGTGTAATAAACAAATATACACATTGGAAAAGAATGTGTCATCCCGAACAAGTCTGACCCTAATTTTTACGCTGGGGAATCTAATTTTTTTTGCCTACATGAACACCGGAAAATGCTAAAAATGTAATGTGTCATCCAAGACCGAGACAGAATAAAAAGCAGGAAGCTTCCCTTTGCGAACTAACTAGGAAATTTTTCTTACACACATGAACACCGGAAAATCAGCCGTTCTAATCGAATTTTCGAGGCGTGACTAGAATTTAATTGTAATTTAACGAAACTCATGCACCTTTGTTATGTGTGATGTCTCAGTTGGTCACAAGTTTAAAATACAGCTGATAGGTGGGAGGACAATACGGCTATATAAACCAATTTGTTGTATTTAAGTGCACAACTTTTTATATTTAAAAATATTTATTTGGAAACAAAATTCAAAAGAAGCGCTGTCCACCATGGTTTGAGTCTGCGCTGTGTGGTGAACTTTAGGAGCGGAGAGCGAGAGAAGAGAGTCCGCTAGCAGTCATATGTTATGCTCATGTTAGTTCTTAACATTGCTGGTTATGCCCCCAAACAAACGGTTTAAACCGGTTGAATCGGCACTCTCTAATTTTAAATTACGTTTTGGGGAAATAAATATACACCTCTATACGTATATAATAACTCGCCAACCGCTGAGAAATTTAGATAATAAAAATAACCTGGTCGGCCTTTTTCGAGCCTTTTTAACGCGTTTCAGTGGCGGATATCGCAGCGAATTCAGTTCCATTAACAGCAATGTTATGCCGCTGCTCTGGAAACTTAACATTTCTGTCCAAAAGAGAGGCAGAGAAAGTCCGAAATCGGCTGGTGTGACCATCCGCTAACAGCGCCGAAATGCAGAAAACAAAAAGACCCTAAAGTCTGGGGCGGGTTGCTCAGTGGTTTCAAAGTTGTACCCGGTTGCTTCGCCACTCTCTCCCCATTTCAAATTTCAAATCCAAACGCGACGGTCTACAGCGCTCGGCACGATCCGACCATAAGAAAGATTATGAGTTGGCGCTCCGCGGAGAATTCGAATTACCAAATCGTATTGTTTCGCAAAGATTTCTGAATCAAATCGCGCGACGACCATTGTTTTGCATTGTTCGCGCAAATAACGGCAATCAAAGCTAATTGAAATTGTAAAAGTAACGGACACTGATATACGTACATATCTTGGCCGCCGTACTTAAATTCCGTTGCAAGTGTGCGTTTTTCTGCATTTAATTCATCAATTTAAATTCCTGCCCACCACATGTGTGTGCGTGCGTGTGTGTGTGTGTCCGTCTGATTGTGCAAGTGTGCGAGCGCAAATGCCGCCGCCGAAAATATAATTTGATCATTTCGAGAAATCTCTCACATCGGCTGTAACAACAACAACAACAAAAGCAACAACTAGTACTACGACTACTACTACTACTACTAGGAGAAGCAAACAACAACACAAACACGAAAATCGGTTTTTCTAGCGGTTTACCCGAAAGGCTAGAAATTTCACCAGAGAGTTTATTTTTGCTCCACAAGGGCAGGTGTACGGGGCGCTTGTAGAATTTTGACCGAAAACTGAAAACTGAAATATCAAATAAATAACGGAAGTGGGGTAAAAGCTGCTCGAATGCGTATAGCTTTTCTGCCGCGATAAAGATAATGTGTAGACTTTGGTCCGAAAACTGAATACTGAACTACGGAAATAGACAAGCGGCATCGGTACAAAAAAAAAAAACAACAACGAAGTCCCCTGCAGAGTTGTAGTTTTTTCAATGAAAACTAAAAAACCATAAATGGAAATGCTCTAATTCGTGTAGACTTATATTGAAAGCTTGTATTGTGTAGACTTTTAACAAAAATCTCAAATCTTCAGACTTTTTTTTGCCAAGAAAGCTAAAAACTCAAAACTTGCATCGAATACCGCGTTGTTTTTTGAAAACATAAAGTTAAAACTGAAAAGCAGATAAACCATCGATAAACAATTTTTTTGCTAACTAAAAAAGTAGAAAAGCCAGTAGCCTAAAAAGTCTGAAACTGCTTGGTTAACTTAAATCATCATCAATCGAATCTCTCTGTAGGATTTCGAAACCTAAAAACCGAATAGCTGGCTGGGTTTAGTGTAGAATTTGGAAACTGAAAAGCAGAAAAACCAGAGTCCGAACGAACTGAACTGAACGGCGCCGTTTGTTGTTCGACTGCTAATGAGCCTGGTAGCAAGATATATATTCTGATTCGGTTTCTTGTTGGCCTACTAAAAGAAACTGGCCCACACGAACACTCGAACTCGAACTCGAACCAGAACCAGGGCTCAGAGCTCAGAGCAACTCACACACACTCACGCACCATGTCTCGGGCGGCGAAAGGTTTCCTAACCACCACCGATCTGTTTCTGTTTCTCATGCCTCTTTCTGGCCCATTCTGGTTTTTTAGGTCCCCACCGTCGTCGTCGTCGTCGTCGTCGACTCGTGGTCAAAACGAAAGCAACGTCAGCGGAAGAGAGAGAGAGAAATCAAAACTACAAAGACCAAAAACTATAAACCGACCAAAAACTAAAAAAGATCAAATTCGTGGGTGTTTTTTCGTGTGAAAAACTGGCGCTAAAATACCCCCTATAAGGGGCCAATTAAAATATATTAAAAAAAAACCTCAACGAGAGAAAGAGAATAGCTGGAAAACTAAGACAGAATGAGTGCCAACCGAAGAAGACAGAGCAGTTTCTTCTGCGCGAAGACGGCAACAACCGAGGAGAAGACGGCAAAAAGAGTCAGTGCAAGAGCTGCAGCAACTGCAACTGAAATTGCACCATGCAAAGAGCAGCTTTCTCTACCGACTGCTGATGAGGATTTACTGGAAATGCCTCGCATTTGCCGCTGCTGTTGCAAACGGGATTTGGAATTACTCGGCTTATTCGAGGCCAGCCAGCCAACATTGGCCAACACATCAGCATCGAACAAATACAAATCATCGGGAACATTAGCAAAAACATGTGCGACAGAAGCAGAAGCAGAAACCGAAACTCCAGAGACATTGTCCGCAAATCCAGTAAATCCCGGCACTAAAGCTACATCATCTCCATCAGAAGCAGCTACAGCTACAGCAACGGCTACAGCAATGTCCGCATTTTCAACCACACCCTCCTCCACATCTCCCATGAGGCGTCGCACCACTGCTACCAACACCACCACCACCACCACCACAACACCCACTGCACCGCCAGCCCCTCGTGGACGGAGCAGCGATAATGCCGTCGACTACACCCTCAGCGGAGCCCACAGCAGCATGGACATTGTCCTCGAGGAGATGACCATTTGGATGCTCAATGTAAGTAACACATACGCCCTTTACCATCCTTTATGAACTACTCAGTAGCACACACTACGAACACTACAAACACTACGATTTGGGAACTGCGAAATGCGAACAGAACCGAACCATACCATACCGTGCCGTACCGCACCGCACATATCCCTCCACCCACCCAATCAAGTTCTCTTCAAAGCATATCGAAAAGTTTCCATGGGTTGTGTTTAATTTTTAATGTGATTTATTCGTCTACACGCATGCCACATACCATAATACTACTATTACTGGGGGGAGGAAAAAGAATTCAATAATACAGTTCAGGCTCGAAATATATGTAACTAATAATAACTATTCAAGTGTCTGCACTGTGTGCCAAACGCACATATCACTGCAGTTCTTTAAATGGGAAATGAATATTTCCTTCTATTAATAGGAAATGTCAGTGAGATTTCTGAAAACTTTGACGTCGGTCGGTTGGGCAATGTGTCCAACGATTTCCATATATTTCCGCCCATACGGGTCCCATTTTATTATTTGATAGTTGCAATCTGGGAAAAAAAAAAGATTTCCATGTTGTGAAATGCTTACGCTTTGATTTTCATTTCAAATTCGTTTATGCACCCAAAAATGGAGAATACATATTTTTACATAACCAATTTGTTTTGATTTTATGTTAGTTACTGCTAGAGTTTTAGTGTTTAATATGAATATATGAATAATATACATATGCAACGACTCGTTTTAATTAAATTTATTTTATCTAATAGCTCAATTAGTGTTTACCCTATTCTTATACATAGTAATTACACGGAAAAATTTAAATGACAATTTGTAATGGAACCATAACACCTTTAAATATTCACTATTAATTTATTTAATTAGTTCCCAAGGCTGGTTACAAACCTGCTTTTTATTTTGCGTGTAAATTCCCCAGACGCTCTCAACTCCCTCATCTGACTCGCAATCCGTAGAATGGGAAGAACTTAGTTATACTCACTGACATGCCTTTGTTCTGTGCCCCTGGCTCCTGTTGCAGAAGTCCCTCATATGTTATTTTCCCTAATGCAGGCAAATAAATTAAATTGTCTGGCCATTCCCAAGAACCGAAAGTAAATAAATAAGGCCTTATTTATAACGCCGCAGAAGGTTTTTACCCGTTTCACAGGCAATTTGCTACCATGCGATATGGTAATATTCATTTTGGGGCAGAGACGCTGTCCAGAGATCCGTGTGTGTGTGAATATACAATATAAGGGCTTAGATAATCTGTTATCTTATCACCAACACGTTCCGGTCTTTCGTTTTATTTACTGTAATGCCTCTCAAATTTCTAGATTTAATGACGCAGCCCTTCGATAGCATTGCTTTGAAATATTTATTTCGGTTGCGCATCGGACTGGAGTTCTTTTTTTTTTTGTTGTCAATTCGTTAATGATTCATGACTTTTGGGCTGACCCTTATGCTTAACGATCGTTTGTCCTATTTTAATGACAGATCACTGGAAATGATATTCATAATCGGTGCTGACTGAAAATGGTCATCGCGACGTGGTTGAAAAGAAAGTATTGACTTCTGTGTTGCATTCTGCGAGTCACGTTACAAAACACACGTCGTTTCCTTTTTCATTCAATAGCTACCCGAATTCCTGCAGAGAAAGCTGTCAGCAAAAGGCGACGGATTCTCAGATTTCTCTGTTCTTTGTCGTAATTCACCTTCTTTTATTGTGTACTATTCTTTCGTTTTTATCATTGATAAATCAGTGTAATTGTTTGTCATTCTTATCGGGCTAGATATCTAATCGAAAGCCAAACAACTTGTTGTGTTCTCAGTTAAGATTGCAAAACCATGTAGCTGGATACTAGTTCCTACTTCTGCGGAAGTTAGATATATGATCTATCATTTTGGGGGTATTCCCTTGGTGTACTACGTGTTTTTCCCATTATCTAACAATTATGGTTGCTATCTGTTAAACGATCTATAATTTTAAGAGTATTTCCAGGGTGTACTACGCCTTTTCCAAAATTTCCTTTAAATATTGTTGATACCTATTTGCTATTCCTAACTTTATGCCACATTGCGTGCCACTGGCAGACTGTGAGACGAGCTTGCATGTGTGCTCTTGGCTCTTGGGCCCCATAAACATTCAGCGAATCCGGGTGAGGCCCTTAGTTTTGGACCTTGGCTTCGTGGCTTCTTGGCTTCGTGGCTTCTTGGCCCTACTGGCAAAACTAAAATCTTGGCCTTTTTGAACGTGGGGGGCTATAATTGCCACGAGTGGCCAACGTCAACGTTACTTTCCGGCCAATTATACGGCACCCGGTATTTCTTTTGCCCCATTGAGGAACTACCTTCGACCATCAACCACCGACCGACCGACCATCGGCAGCACCTCTCACTTCCATCAGTCCACCAGTCCACTGTTCCACTCACCATATAACTCTTACTGCTCCCCAACTCATTACCAATAAAAGTAGTCGCATGGGAAACAGGTTTTCTTTTTTTGGTCGAAACGGATGGATTGTTGCGGTAGTGGTGCTACTCTGGTATTCTGGTATTCGTATCTCTACTACTACTTTTAGTTGCCGCTGGTGGTGACCGTTGATTCCCAAGGTGTTGCATTAAAAATGCTTTGACCTTAGGAGTCTCCGTTTCGGAATGAAAACTGAGACTGAAACTCGAATAAGTCGCACTGCCTGCCTATACCATTAACCGGCAATCATATAATTTAATCCAACCAGCAGCTAGCCGGTTTTTTCCATATTGTTTTCGAAAACGCAATGATAAATGAGTTAAACGCATAGTGGTTTTTTTCTTAGTTTGATTTAAAACTCATTATTGGAATTTGAAATGCTGCCTACTCGAGGGTGTTTTCCTTGATTATTTTTCTTATGTACCTGAAAATGGTAAAGAAAAACACCGTAATTGGGTTAAACAAAAAGCCGCTAAGCAAAACAAAAACAATTGAGGTGCTGTGTATAGGGAACTTTGTAATATGGAACGTAGGCACGCCACAAAAGCGGATTTATGATCTCTAATTTGCTATCTTGATTTGCTTTTAATTGAGCAATAAGCAGCCTCACAAAAAAGAAGTTCTCAAGTGCGCAAGATCATTTTCGAAACCGCTTCCGGGATTAATTTACTTGTAAACCTGCAAATTGAAAGATTAAATAAAGCCAGACTTTCGTTTTCTTTCCTTGCATTTTTTTTGTATTATTGCGTGGAATGAAACTTTCTTTTGCAACGCACGCCTTGGCAAAGTTCACTTTGGTTCGTTAGCCGCCATATTCATTGCATTATTTGTTATTTGCTTTTCGCACAAGCAAAAGGCCTTAATCATCAATGGAGTCGTCGGTCGTATTCCAAGCCAGCGATTAAGCGACCAGTCGTATTAATTGCCGGACAAATCTCTCATTAGGCCGCCAGGCAATTACCTCGGCTTTACGACACCCATATAACACAGGCGCACATGGTGTGGAACTGGTATGTTACATATATGATTTGTATATATTACAAAAGTTAAGTGCAATCAATCAAAAGGAGTGTAGATTATATTGACAGTGGCAATTAGATAGAACTATCTATATCTATCTATGCCCATCTATCTAACGGCTAACCGAACACAATGCATTTTACTGATGACATAAGTCGTGCACACGCTCTTATCAACAAAGTTAGGTCTTATCATTATTTTATGGTCAATTTCCGTTTAAATCCGATTGCTCCCAGCGCATTTTGAAGCACTTCCAATTAAAGTTGATTATGATTACGCACGCTTATCATCCGACTACGTTGGTCAAACTAATTTATGTGCGTCGTCTGTCTGCGAAATGTCTGTATAAAATTCCACGAAACCTGAAATCTGAGATGAGAGGTGTAAAAAGTTATTATATTTCAGACGTGATCTCCTCCCAGCGATCATGAAGATAAATGAGATGTATGGCGAAAGGCCGAAAAAAAAATACATTAAAAGTGACACTGCGGGCCCTGTAAACCTTTTCGTTGGCCCGCGAAAAAGGTTTCTCCTTGGATCGAAAACCAGAAACCATTTTCTTGTTTTTTCGGGTTTTCCTGCCCCCACTATCTCGACCTAAAAAAAGAGTCGAGGGAGCAGTTTTTCGTATCGCCTTGTGGTTCAAGTTTATAATTGTGGGGCATGAGATTAGATCCGCGTACTTGTCCGGGCACCTTATCTACATTTCTAAATACATTGTGTTGACTTGACAACCAAATAAACAAGACTCGAATATGTTACGAGGAAAAAATAGTGAATCAAATACAACTTTGCTGCGAGTTTGAGGGTGTTTGTTTATATCTTTTATGGCCAGTCAATTATGAATGTTATTTATGTCGTTCGGTTCGAGTCGTCATATGCAACTCCAGTTTGTAAACTGGGCTTGGGCAACATTGTATGTGTATATTTACCACCTTTATAAATACGAATACCAATTGGCTACCGCATTTGAATTGGAGCCCCTAACATGTCGAATGAATTAGCAAGACATCAAATTAAATAATCTATTGAGACGACATCAAAACAAACGAAAACAATACTTCATTGCGTCACTTTCATGTGCCTGACCTCTTTAGAGGCACTACAAACGCGACGACGACTAGTTTAAAACGAATGCTAGATAGATAGAGAGATAGATCCCCTAGATTGCTAACTAGTCTCAATTAAAGCAACGACGACGGGGCGAGGTAATCGCTGTCTAGGCTAATTCGTTTTAAAAATTCCACTTCAAAGGCCTTTTGTATTTCGTAAGTTGAAATAAAAATGCATGATCATACATTTATTAGGGTTATTAGTTTTGTATCAATAGTGTTTACATTTTAGATATCCGTTTTCTAGATAACTTTTGTTATCTACCTGTAAGGCTAGCAATAATCTTATACATAGTAACGTCATTTTTGATTAGTTTAACCTGAGCGTACTTGGCTATTACTATTTCAATTATTGTGAGCACCTAAATTACTGATCGGAGACCGGTAAACACCCATTCCAAAACGATCACGGTCGGCCTATTTGATTAGTACCCCTATATGATGGGCCTTATCATCGCTACAATATAATTTTCGGGAAACCAAACAAATCGCTAATCAAAACGAGCGCACAGCCGAAAACCATCAATGTGGAATATTTAGTCAGTGAACCTTTTGTACTTTGGGCGGTGATGCTTTAATTAACCAAAACGACTGACAATGAAAATCACGTCCTGGGAAAACTACCTATAAAAGTGGGAGCACGGGCAAAGGAATACAAACAGGGGATTTATTTATTTATGTGGAGGGTTGTTTTGATCAGTGTGTTTATAGAGCAATTTGAAAGGTTCAATTAGGTGGCAGAAGAGCAAGCACAGGGCGTATTCACAATTCACACACGGATATACCGCACAATGGGAACGGATCCCAAGTACTACTCGTACATCTTTCATAAAAATTCACGGATGGTTTTGATGGACGGGGGAGGGGAGTTTTTATTTTATTAATGGTGTGTGCTCTGTGCTGTGGGCTGTGAGATTTGAAATGTGCATTGTGGGTGAGCGATGGCCTAGGTACGTGGCTTGGGCATGAGTACTACTTCTATACGAGTAGTTCCGGCCTCCAAAGAATTCTGACCTGCGCTGGCCTGGCCTGCAACATTCTCAATGGTTAGCACCCCCATACCATGGGTTTCGATATCGGTTTTTCAGGGTCTGTCAAACCCACAAACCCCTTAATGAAACGAGACGGAATGGAGCGCGTGTGTTCGTTGTACCTCATGCAGACGTGCATACATTTATTTATTTATTCTGGCTATTTAACACCAGCCACCCTCACATTTCATCGCTGATTTTCGATCGGAATTCGATTTGCCGGGGCTTTTGTTTTCCTTCTTTCACCGCTGTCACTCCTCACCTTTGATTGGAAGGCGGCCTGGTGTTGAAAGCCGCCTATGACCGACGACCAACAACCAACGACCAACGACCAGGTTTTAAATTCTAAACCAACGCCCCGTAATCCCAACCCTCTTATATTTCCCTTTCTGCTTTTGATTTTTGCACACTGTATTATTTTGCAACTGGCCCTGTTATTATTGTCGCTGGCTGCAGAACTCGAGCGCGTAGAGTCCATAAAATATTATTTTATTAACCCATTTTCCACGGTATTATTACCCCACCTCCTTTCCCTTTTGCCTTATGAAACCCCCTGCTTCTTATCGACCTGGTGCCCAAAAGCCTCTTTGTCATTGCAGGGTCTTACTGTTGGATTTTTCTTTTTCGTCTTGTCGTAATTGTTGCCAAGTCATAAAATGCAACGGGTTTAGGTATTTTGTATTTCTTTGTTTCTTACACTTGAACAATAATTCCTTCGCGCTTTTAATCGTTTCTATAAGCAAAGCTGTTTTTATTAGGGGGGGAGGTTGTTGCAATGAATGAAGAAAGTTTGTTCTAATGTAAATTCGTTCGCTGGCAGGGGTAGATCTAATTTATTTCCAAATCTTTTCGAAACTAATTAAATTTTTGATTTTAATTAAGTGCTATTAAGAAGGGGGGCAGACGGGTTTGTGACATAACCATAATATGCCTACTGAGTCATTAACCCGGTTTGATTTGAAAAAGATTCCCCTGCCTTGGGACTCGTAATTTATTCCATACCATTTTTTCAGTGCACGTGGTTCGGTTCGGGTTTCTACCGCTCCGCCGCCGCTGAATGAATTAGTTTCCCACGTGGTGACTGCCATGTCCGTTCACTTACTCGCTCGGATTCGCTGGCATTTCCAGTTCGGTCTCCAATATAAAATGCTGCTGGTCTGTACCGAATTGCCGGCGTTGTTATTTTTGCTGCCCCATTGGCCATTATTCGGATTGGCGGCGTTCGGATCGCAGCGGGTTTCTGGTTTCTGTTTTCTGTTTTCTGATTTCTGACTTACTGATTTTTCAGATTTCTGATTTCTTCGGCTTGAACTGGCCAAGTAACCCGCTAAGCTTTAGATTCTCTTTTTGGCCGCCGGCCTCTGGGCTCCGTGGCTCCGGAAATTTCCATGCACATTTGTCGGCGGTTCCTTGGGAAATTGGGTTGTAATTGAATTTCCCATTGATTTGGTCGTATATTTTTTGGAGAGGTCATTGTTTCTCAAGTGGCGGAAATGCGCTCGGGGATCAATCAACTGGAAAATGCATAGCCGACTTGGGTATGCGCTAAGGGATCCGTGTGAGCGTTTTATTTTTTTATTTTTTCTCTTATTTGCGCACGCAGCATGTAAATCACTGAATGCCCTCTTGATAATATTGAACTTTGTGGAAGTACGTATGACTTGGGTTTTTTTTTTTTTGTTGTTTTTTGTTACTACCCTCGAGATAATAAACCAGCACAGCGATTCCACTCGAATGAATATCTATCCCGTATACTTTTGATTGTTGAAGGTTAACTCGAGCAATGATTTCAAGTAGCTTAAAGATTTGCCCAAGTCATTAACACGATTCGAAACACTTTTAGAGTTGGTTTTTTGGATTTACAACTCAATCAATTTGTTGCCAGAGCATTTCGAATTCGACACACCTACCATATCGGTTTCTTTTCCCTATATATATACATATTTCTGAGTTTGTTGTTGTTTTTTACCATTTCTTGTGGCTGGTTTTTAGCCGGTTTTTTTTTACAAGCTACACGTTTACGTTTACTTTGGCCGAAGTGTGTACGTAACTTTGAAAATTTTGTTGCCTTAGTCTGGGCGGTCGGCTTTTTGCATTTGCTGCGCTCTATTTGGCTTTTACTTTTCATTTGCCACCGCGAAAAGCCCAAAGTAATTGTGGTTTTTGTTTGTTTTTTTTCAACCGCCTTCCGTTTGTAATATAACTGCTCACATTTCCGCCTCGATAGCTGGATTTGCCTCGCTTGTTTATGTTTTGGTTTGAGTGGGAAAAGGTAATTGAAAAAATGAATAATTATTAGGACACCATTTACTTTTATATTTTGATATAATTATAGTTTTTTTGCTCTTGAAAGATTGTTCAAATGATCGCACTCCCCGTACTGGCTGGATTGTAATTACTCACGATTAATGACACCCCGCTGATCTCAACAATGTGTGTCTGCAGAAGAGAAATTGGGCCAACTTTATTATGAATCCATCCAACCGAGCTGAACAACAATCTGCTGTAGTACATCGCCGGGAACCATTAACTTGGCCAAAATCCTAATTAATTTCTTATGGCTAGGCGTATAAAAATCAGGCGTACGAATGACTCCCCCGTTTCTAGTGACATCACCTGAAAACAGCTGGATATATAGAAGAGGCCGAAATTGCGGTGCGGTGCAAGATAAAGTGGGCTTGATTACATAACACACCATGCCGTTAACACCACACACTGGTTAATCGTGAAAACCTTTGGGTTTTTTTCTTCTCTTTTTCGGCTGTGTAATTGGCCAATTACGTGTGCGCTTGCTCTCATTTTTCCACAGCCTTTAATTTTATTTTCTCGAAAAACTGTAGTTTTCTGAAAATGCCGGTTTTGCAATTCCTTAATGAAATATTTCACAAACCTATCTATCAGGTTTATGAATTGCAATATTTTATTGTACCAACAGCATGCAATGTTGTATAACAACTAACTAAGTTTGCTAATTTCTGAAACACATGTTTAGTATCGCACTAGAAATTGCAAAATCTATATTATATGTAGAAAGCTAAAGTTTGGTGGTAATTTTTTAGGTCATGTCTGCATTTTATCTGTAAAATGTAACGATTTTTGAACTCGATTACAATAAAATACATTTCCAGCGAAAGTGCTGCATTTGCATCTGTTTGTGACTTTTAATTGCTGAAATAATTTAATTTCGCGTATCCAATTTCCGTCGCTATCATTTCGCAAATAATAAACGCTTGCTTTAGCATAATATTTTGCGCTCCTCGATGTGCAAGCTGAAATTTTAAGCCATTTTTTGAGTGATGACAATGGGGCAAAAGATAACAGAAGGCAAGTGGCGAATTGAATTCTCGTTTTTTTTTTTCGGGTGCCCTTTATTATTGTATGGTAATCTGATTTAAGTTCCGTGCCAGAAAATGTAAGCCGCATTTGTAGCAGCCTGCCTGTCTGTCTGTCTGTCTGACTGTCTGACTGTCTGTCCCTCCCCCTGAACGCCGCCCACTTTTCACAGCCCACAAAGAAGTGCAATTGTGCGTTTTGGTGGGGCTTCAGCGAAGCGGAAGCGTTGTGTGTTCAACTGCGGTTTACTCTGCATCCGAATCCGCATCCGAATTCGCATCCGAATCCGCAATTTCTGCACTGGCCCCCGGAATCGGCAGATCCGGCAGGCTATACTACACATATAAGTGTTATAGAGGGATTTATCCACTCAAGTGCTTCTCATGGTTCAACAATTTCCACTTCACATTCATTTTAGAGTTTGGTTTTTTTCGGTGGTAATCTCCCTTTTATGGAAACATGTCAATTGCTAATCAGTATGTGACAGTAAAAAGTGGTGGAATAAATGTTTAGTTAAGTGAAGTGCTGCCCGGCTTTTGTGGAGGATTCTCTCATTAATTTAGTTACTTATTGAAAGTCAATGAATTCATTAGTTAGTTAGTAGCCTAAGGGCAATTAGTTGCGGTTCATTTAACTCAAGGGGGGTTGACTGGCATTAATTGGCCAGATAAAGACAATCTAATTTCTTAAGTTGACTCGGGGAAACGTGACTGTGTTATTATGTGTGACTTGGATTATATTCTACTAAGTATAAAACAAACTTTGATCATGCTAAGTTGTGTACATACATATTTAGACCTTTTTTAAGTTCTTGCGAATTCTTCCCAGAGTTCTGTGACAACCCTTAGAAAAAGATCCAGTCGAGAAAATTAATTTCCACAGAGTTACTGACCATGACGATGGAAGTGATAAGCAACTTGCTTGCACAATATCGCAATTATCGTGACCAAAACAACACTTACTCAAAACTGCAGTGAAAGGAAGCCATTTCTTAGACCAAGCTTGGCTGACTTTGTGATTTAATAAACAAAGAAAACGACATAGTTCCGCTTTGGTAAGCGGAGCTCTAAATAAATCTTGTGGTCTGGTTGTCGGCGACAGCTTTATAACTTTATTAGCCACTGATCTGAGACTTCCTGCCCACTGTACTAGCCATAAAAAACGAAGCTCTGTTTCAATTGGCAGCCTCTTTGGGCACTTTACAGCGCTTTTTGGTTTTGGGCGGGCCGAAACTGATGGAAATCTCCGCTTGTGTGTACATGTTTTTATGGCACTCACGCGGCACAAACCTCACAGTAACCATATAGTGTTTTATATATGTTTTTTACAATGATCGTCCGCGAGCAAAGTAAAACAACAAGGGTCGTTGGTTTAATGGGGAAAGTACTGAGAGAGAACATGGATGGATGCTAATGAATTTTATGAAAACAAAAGGGGTTTTATTTTGCCCTTTTCTTTCTCACATATTTCACTTCTTACCTCAAAAAATGTTGATGGTGTGAGCCAAGTTGTGGTTTATTGAACTCGCAACTGGTAAGACCGCATAAAAGCCAAGACCACACGATCAGTTGGCCTGTCCACTAACGGTCAAGAAGTTGTTAATCAATGCAGACGATTAAGAAGACAACTGCATTGCCAACAATGATGATGATGATGATGATGACGAACCCACTTGGACAAGTTCCAACCGACCAACTGAAGCCCCAATGTATTTATACACATTTCCATAATGCTAATGACGTTAGCCGCGCTGCGGATTCCGCGGCGTCATCGTTTCGTTTATTTCCAGTCCCCAGTCCCCAGTCCTCATACAATGTGGCTATCCACACACACTCGTCTTCAAACCAGAACTCGTGCTAAGGTCATTGCCGATTCACTCGTAATAATCCGAGTCCGGTTGCCCGGTTTGCTTTTCAAGAACCAACCCAAAAGAGCTGGATCTCCGTGAAAGAGATCTCTTTTCTGGTGAAAAAAGGAGTGGAATGGGTCGATCGGTATCTGACTTGATGACTTTATTCTCTCGATTCTCTGGCCACTCGCTAGGTTCGCATTTGAGTTCCCAAAAGACTATATGTATCGCTGAGTTTATTTTTATATGCAGAGCTCAATTCTTAACGTACGAACACTTTCGCTCTGCTCTTCACAAGCAACTGGGAATTTTGACCTTTTATACGTTTTGTGTATCTCTTTCGAAATCAGAACAACACGCTAATTTCAAATCAAACCGAAAAATGTTTCTAAACACTTTCCTATGCGCCCCAAGGAATACGTAAAAAATAGATGAAAACAATTGTAGATCTAAGGTGTCGACGTCATGGTCTTTAAATGTTGGGTCATTTGTGTGTGGGCACTCCCAACAAATAATTGTTTATTTTCTGATTCCTTTCATTCCTTGGCCTTCTGTTTCTTAAATTGAGGAAAGATACTTCTTGTGTGTTTTTTCTTTTTGTTTTGAAAATTCCGAAATACCAGGGGTTATAAATAAACACCCATTTCGAAACCTAAACAGAAACAGGAGAATTCTCTTGCCTCGAATTTGGGCCATGTGTTGTGGCAAAAAGTGTTTTATCATCATTTTAGCGAATTTTTAGCACAGCTTCCCATGAGTTATGAGGCTAAGACAAATGGAGGATAGGTGTAAAATGGTTTTTGTCGCTTTTGGTTTATGTCAATGTTGGCCCTTAGCACGTTTCATCCGATTTTCACACTTTGCTAATTAGGAGTAGGTGAAAATTCTCTGAAAAGCAAATAAAAATTAGCCAAAACAATCAGTTCGAATCACTTTAATGTACTTAACAAGTTAATTGTTGGTTGTACACCGTGTGAAATGTGGCATGTACGCTGGGTTTGCATGGTAAATAGTGTAATAAGTGGTATTTCTAGCAGGCCTTTGATAATTTCAAAAAAAAGAAAAACGCCAAGTCGTTTTAATCCCATCTCATTAAATAGGATTAAAGTTTTCAAAGCCAAACCCACTCATTCAGCCAATGCTATACAATTTCCCTTTTGGGTGAAAGCCAAAGAGTTAACTTTTGTATACAACTTTCAGCCCACACTCTAAAATGTAAATGTATATCCCTTTTGATATTTTAATGATATAAGACTATGAGACTAGGCGAATAAGCTCAGCTAACTTAGAGTGACAAACTCGCAAGCAAGCATCGCCCATCACCCAATTCGTATTTAAATATTTTCGTACCATTATCGCATTTCTGCCTCGAATGGCCGAAACAAAAACTTTTGCCACAATTAAATTTAATGGATTTGGCGGCGCTACGAAGGAATTTGAAAACGAAATTAGGGATTTACTCGGTTGGGTTGTGTCGTGTTCATATACACGTTACGTTATAACATCTTTGCCAACACTCTTCCGCTCGAATTAACTTAATATTCTTCGGTTCGGGGTAGTTTTACACACTCCCCAAGCAGCAGAAGCAGAAGCTTGCTTTTAGTAGCCATACATATACCTACAATGCCAAATCCCCGCTGTCATATGGGGCTATGTCCCTTGCGAAAATGCTAAGCCCCTCGAAAGCGACACAAATTGCAGGTGACAGACCGCAAGAGTGGGCGGTGGATAATGTGTGCATTCCCGTTATTCTGCCATTTTGCAATTTCTCTTTATGGCTTTTGCAGAAAATCCCACCTAATGAGTAACGAGAGTGCGTGTGTATCATCTCATCTCTATCTCTATATACCCATCTCTCTCTATCTCCTTTTTTTTTTTGTTTTCTGTTCTGTCTGCGCTGGTTTATTTGCTTAATTAATTTGGGCGCCCGGCCAATTTCACATTAAAATTAGAAAAACTGGGCATAGAAAAGGCCACAAAATGAGAGATTCTCTCACAAGTGTGCGCACACACGGTGCAAACAAAAACTTTTATAAATAAACAATCAAAAGTGAAAGACGTCTGTCTAGAGGGCCATAACTAAAACCAAGATAGAACGCCATAGTCGACGGCCTCGACTATCAGATACCCGTTACTCAGCTAAAGGTTATGCGAGGGAGATGGAGATATGCATGCAGCAAATCGGCTGTTTCCGAGTTTGCACACTTTATTTGCTTATAACTTTTAAATGATTGGTCTGATTTGGTAAACTTTTAGCATGGAGGAGATGGATATTGATAATCAGAATAATCCCATTTACACTTTTACAAAATATTAAACATATGTGGGGGTAGACCGATTTTTAGCGCTACGGGCGTTAAAGTGGGCGGGGCAACCTACTGAAATAAACTTGCGCTGTGCAAGAACTTAAAGAATTACTGTTACATACTTTCCGATGAATATAGAATGCCTTTTTCCTCTACGAGTAACGGGTATAAAAATGATTGATATAAGCAAAGTGGGAAAAATCCAAAAATATGGCATTTATCAGAAAAATTTCAAGAGGCAGATGGCGAAATGAGTTGGGTCGGAAGAATATATGTATAAATGTTGATTTCTCAAAAGACCTTGTTGATAAACATTTGTACACATACTTATTTTTTGTTTAGCTTAAGAAAAATGAGTTTAAACAAAGACCAAGTTAACTTATGTGATTCTATAAGAATGTCAAGCATATTTGCATAAGATGTCATTATCATTTATAATCAGGTTTTTGCACTTTAGCGAGTGGTTTCTGAAGGTTTTCGAGGTGTATATTGCATTTTTTTTCGTTATTTATTTCAATGTTTCTTGATTTTGCAGATATTTTAGTTTATGGTATTATTATTTCCAAACGATTTATTGTTGTGGTACCACAAGCTTATTAATATTCCGGCAAAAGGTTAGTTGTACCTGGGTTTAGAATGCCAAGCCACAATGTTTTGACCGTAGTTTATAGGAATTTAAGTGCCTTTGGTCGTACCTACCTACTGGTATGCAAATCTCTTTTATTTTCCCCATGTAAACGCCGGAGTTCCCAAAGAATGCCAGTAATGCCAGCAATCTAGTAGCTGGACAGAGGACCAGAGGACCACTCAAGTGCATTATAAAAGCTTATAAAATGCTCTTCACGCCCGGCAAAAAAAGAGCATACATTTAAGTGGCAGTGGTTGGGAAGTTTGGAGGTTGGAGGCCTGCAGGCACATAAACACAGAAAACCGCTGCTATGATGTGTGACAAAGCATGTTTTTTTGCCCATGTTGCGGGCCGGGTTAATCAACTACGCAAATACGGCCAGAAGAACCAGCTGGTCGCAATAAAAACCGGCCTTAAACATCCGCAACTCAGTAATCAGCATCCAGCCAAAGGCAACATACAAACAGAAAACCGAACAAGGGGGAGTAATCAACCCTCGAGCAAAAGTCAGCAACACTTAACGCCTTTTGATTGTTTAATTTCTCAAATTGTTTTATGGATTTATCCCCCTGGCCGTGTCTGCCGTGATCCACGACCCGTGGCCCGTGGCCCAGGGAACCCATGCCGTCTGTCCCGGACACACGCCAATGAAAAATTAATACCAAGGGTGGCCAAAAGGGGACTCGACTTGCTCGACTTGCTGTGATGCATTGGCGGCCAGGAGGAGGACAACATCAAAAGCGGAGGGCTTCATTTTTCACCGCTTTTGACATTTTGCAGCCACCGAAACAACAAGTACGTCGACGGCAGCCAGAAACAATCAGGCAGCCAGCCAACCAAAGAGCCGCATCTCAAACCGATGCAAAGGTTATCCAGGGATCCGGGGGATCTGCGGGGACGCTAATCCCCCACTGACATACCACCGGTTCCGGCGGACCAACGGACGGACCACCAGCAGGAGCAGCAGATTCGCTAGATTCACCACCAGATGCCGCCCTCCTGTGCGCATATTCCAATCAAATTAGTTAGAAAGGTTTGCCGCGCCAACGTCCACCAAAAACAGGAGCTACCTCTCATTCAGTATCTGTTCGAGTTCTGGTCCGGTCAAAGCGAATCCGCACGCACGGACGTAAATTTGTTCAAAAATCATTGAAAACACTGAAAACAAGAAGCATTTTCTACCTAAAAATCGTTGATTCGATGATTCTACGGGGCCCAAATGTGAATGAGTACGAGGAAGGATAGGCCGAAAGTTATAAATAAAACACCGGGGAGATCTGTTTGTGTCTGGGGCGATGTAATTAGAATATGTCGCCAAACGGAAATCAGTGAAATATACTTTGCAATTCAAAGGCGAAGAATTCAAAAGAATTCTAGCAGAGTGAAGAATTACCTTCGGCAAAGTTGGCTGGCCTTTGCCAGTGACAGAAAAACCCGAAAATAAAATATCATTCTTCTAACACCCATGAATTCGTTATAAAAACTATGAGAAAATATTTCAAAAAACCTATATATATCTTTGTGAATAATTATTTGAAAAGTGAAAAAATCAATGAGATCTTTTAGCCTTTGATTAGACCGCCAACATTATAATTAGCAAAAATAACAAAAAAACAAAATAAATATTTCGCCAAATGCGACTTATTTTAAATGTGCAAGCATTACTTTTGAGAAATGTAGATAACTGAACAGAATTTTGTTTTGCGATAAATACTTTAAATTTAAAATTCAAGTCTGCCGCCGAAATCCAGCAGTCAAAGCAAACCTATAACATATGCAAAACGAACAGTTGCCAAGTGAGCGACAGCCAAGGAAAAAATTTCGACAAGCAAACATTCAAAGACATCTTATTCAACTGCCACAAAGTTGAAGAAGCGTAAAAATAAATAAATAATGTGAAAATAAATAATGATATGAAAAGCGAGTTCGAAATAACAACGGCATTTTGAAAAGAAAGTATATCTCCCATACATTGTGATTAAAATAAAGTAAGTATTGTATATTGTATGGTACGGATCGCTGCATCCGTTGGATTTTCTTTTCACACATCCAGTTGATAGAGCGCGACTGACCTTTGGCTGGGAAACAAAGCGAAGAAGCAAGAGGCTGGCCCATCTGAATTGCTGATCTCTTGAGGAAGTGTCGCAACTGAGACGTCGGAGTCGTAGCCTCTGTCTCTGCGAAATTAGATAAACCACTAGATGTCTTATAGAGGCAATGGTGAAACATGGCCGCATCTAAGGAACCCGTCCGCTGCGGATAGCAATCTCAAAGTTTCCAACGAAAATCGTTTGTGTTTTTTTTTTGCTCACTCGAATTTAAATCTTTCTTGGGCCCGAAAACATTTCAAAATGGTATTCGCCAAGTATATAGAATTTACCCGCATAATGATACTTTTCCACAGCTATCTTGTGTTTATACAAAGGAACTTTATTCATTGTTTTCTGCTTTGCGCGAATCTTTTTCCCAGAATGGCTTGTTTGCTTCTTCTATAACGCTGTGTTTTATTTCGAGTCTCGTAGATCTAGTTCAGTGTGGGTAATTAAGATGTGTGTGGCATTATTTTGTTGTGTGTGCTAAACGAATTTCAGCTATAAATCTGTTTAGATTTAGTTCATGGTCGAATATATATGCGAATGTGAATGAATTAAATGGAAATACGAAGGCAATCGGAATATTTCCCACCATCCCCCGCGCAAGTTCGATTTCCACTTTTAAAATAGATCACTTGGGTGTCCATTGTTGTTGTTTCGATTTTTCTTGTTTTGTTTTTCGGGGCCTCACTTAATCGATATGCCAGGCCGGTCATTCTGTGCGTCTGTTTCCAGTCGTACCTCCCATTTGCCCACCGCCCATGTTGGAATCCCGTTGGTGGCCTGGTTTGTATCGGGTTTCCCGCCCCACAGCCCCCCCACTTTTGTGGCTTTTGTTGCTCCGCCTATTAGCACATGTGAACCATTGTATATACATATACGGACTGGCAGATTTATCCATAGAGTGTGTAAAAGAGGGAATTTCGCACTAGGCATCCTTTTTTCTATTTTTTGTTGCGGCTTGTTTTGCTGTTTAATTTTTCTGTACATTGTGTCCGCTGCAATTAAGCCAAATGGTGAAATGCCAACTCGAGTGGTAGAGTTCTACAAGTGGGTTGATTTAAGTGAGAAGTGGCTGCAGCAGCAGCAGCAGCAGCAGCACTTCACCCACCCACCGACTCACCCTCTGACAGAATTGCAGATTCGCGGGGAATCCCCGAACCGGGTTGGCTGGCTGGCTGGCTGGCAAAATGCTAACCATTTACCGCCCAAAACGCCCCCTGGTTTTACTCCCTCCCTCCTGTGGATTCTGGGTTGTTGGGGGCTTGTCTAATTCTGTTGTTTCCGCCGCCATGGGGCGTATGATTTATTAAGTATCCGTCCTGGCTGACTTGTGGTCCCTCTCGCTCACTCGCTCACGCAGAAAAAAGTTCCTTTTTGGCTTAAAAACCAAAAGAACAACCTAATTTGTATTGGGAACTAGGAGGTCCATTTGTTGTTGTTTCTCTGTTAAAAATAAAAGAACATCGATACCAACGGGTACTTTAAAATTGTAGAATTGTAATGCCACATACCCCAAAACACGCATGGGTAGTTTTCTTAAAGTAAACACCATGTAATTGAAAAGAAAACAAATTTACCAGGGGTTGGTTTCTCAATTTGTCGTGTCGTTAAACTGCCATGTGCCATTGTAGATACTTGGCTTTTCTTGTGCTTAATGCCAGCGATATCCCTAACTAAATTGGGCTTAACCAAGAAAATAAATGGAACCCGAAACTCGTTAGCTGGCTAACCAGTGTTTGATTATTACAGGCCATTTATCCCGCAGGCTATCAATTTACAAAATGATTGGTCTTCGATTGACAATCAACTTCCTGATTTTTAATGCATTTTCGCTTTAGGTCATTTCCTTTATTTGATTTTGAGGTGGCCACAGCACACATGGCACAAAGTAATTTTCTTTAAATATATAAAAGAACTATTTCGAGTGCAGACTTTGATTATATGATTTTGAGATGGCCAGCACATACAAAGTAAATAGTAATTTTCCTAAAACTAATACTAAATATTATTCCGAGTGCATACTTTGATTACAATCGCTGGTTCTCTGCTGTCAGCTGCTGCGGCTTTTTATGGGCTACATTAGAGTCGGAAACTGTTCTGGCTGAAGAGTGCCGCCACCACCAACGCCAACACCATCAGCATCACCAGCATCATCCCATATCCTTCCAGCCATGTAGAACAGGGATTACAGCACACCCCAAAACCGGGGCTCATCTCTTAATTAGTTAAACATTGAGTGGCTGGCTTTGGCTTCTACTTCTTGGGTGGAAGAAGCTCGCCTTGTTGACTTTTGGATTTAGATTTTAATTTGCAGCAATTTCTGCGAGGGTGTTTCCTCTTCAATTATTCACTCCTCCTCCTTTGGCAACAAGAATTATCATCATCAAAAATGTAAATTTATGTTTGCATCGCAGCGATTTATTATCTCGCTCTCACTCAATTTTCCCCTCAGCCAGCCAGCCAAGCCGCCCATTTCGACTATATTTATGAGTCCGGCTTTCTTGCAACAGTTTACGGTTATTAAATTTCTCGTTTTTTCGCTCCACCAACAGGCAGGCCAACTGGCCACCATCGTCCATCCGGCGGCGTCATCAATTCAGTGCAGAAATCCCATTGCTGCAACCATATTGGGTTGCCAGCAAATTGCCGTTTCGATTATTGCGCTTTTGTTACACTATCCGATGATATTTAATCTCTCTAAAAAGCGTTTTAATGGCTCAGCAAATCTCATTGTCTGTTGTGTTTATAAAAAATATCACAACAATGATATTTTTATCATTTCACAAACAAGTTGCATTTAATGACTCTGAACAGCTCATTGCCGGATTTAAAAATATCAATATCGGTTCTTTAAACCCAAAGGCAATGTTCAATTAAAAATCACTTAGCATTTCCAAAGATGCTTTCCGTATACGTTAAACCTGTTGCAAATATTGAATATTGTTACGAAATATATATTGTGTAACAAATGTTTTTCAATTGCCAATTAAATGAAATAAAAATTATATGCCTTTCTAATTGCGTTTAAAAAATAAATTGTATAACAATTGGATTTCTATTGTTTTCTGGCAGCTCCTTTCTTTAAATTGTATTCAGGTGAAATGATACCAGTGCCACGTTTCTCAAATTATTAGACTTAAGTTCATTATAAAAGAAAACAATCGGTGTAAGTTGCCAAGTAAGATTGGTTTTAAATTATTTTAAAAATCGATCCCCGGAAAGGGAAAGGTTTAGAAGGGTGTTGTGTATTGTGGCTGCCATTTTGAAGTATTGGCCTTCATCCATCTTGTTGCCAAGTTTGTTGTTTTAATTTCTACTTGTATTGGCATTTGCTTTTTCTTACCAGTAATTCGCTTGCACATTGAGTGCAAATTAACTCGATTTCCATGGCGTGTTTGAGGGTTTCTTTTGTCTAATCCCCCACAATACACACAACCGCCCTTTCTCCGCGTATCTTTGATAGGAGAAACTAGGAAGAGAAAGGGCAACAAACAATTCCAACAATTGTCTGTGCCAAAACGGGTGAGAGGGACCAAACGAACACGAATAAAACTAAAACGACGAGTTCAACCGACATTTCAGAGGCCAAGACAAATCGAACCTCGGGGCACCGGATTGCCATGGTTTTGACTCGGAATAGGTTTCGGAATCGGATTCGTCGGAATCATTATTGCTCTATGGCTGGAACGACGTTTATCTTGAACTAATCTTTCAATTGTGTGGCTTTCTGGGTTATTTGTCCACTTTGGATTACTGCAGTTTTGCAAGACAAATAAGAGCAGTCGCTGGGAAAGAACTTTACGAGCATAACATACGGAGTGTGCCAGTGCGGAGTTGAGAATGTTTGCATTTATGTCACCCTTTGATACTTGCTCGAAACTAATAAATTACCCAGCTTCATAGACACAAAGGCACTTAAAATATATTTGTTTGACTTAAGAAAACCATTTGTGTCGCCTTTAAAAAACGATTATGGAAGACAATAATTAACTGTCAATCAATGGAATGGCTGACAATGCATATAAAGAGGAGAGACCTTTTCAGGCCTTATAATATGAACATGTGTCTTGAAAACTTTTTACAAATTTCGACATATTCGCTATGTACATTTTACCGCTATTTACGTTTTATCCAGCGCCATTATGATTCACTGAAAACATTTTTTAAGCCTTGATGCTACCTTTGATTGTTATTTATTGAGCGCGCTCCACCCAATGGAATTTAAAATTCATACTTGTGATAGTCGCACATCAGCACATCAGTCGCTTTCTCATTGCCTGTATTTTTTTTATTTCCATCTAAGAGGTGTACGAACATTTAAATAACCATATTATATTTTTATTATTTGTGTCATGCCCGGTCTAGCGTATAAACAGTCGACTGCGAAAAAAAACTTCCGATGACATATTGTACACTTTTTTTTTCTTAAGCTGAGTACAATATTTGTCAGCATTTTTTTTTATACTGAGCATCATCTGTGGAATATACCGAAAATTAAAATGTTTTACGGGTAATAATCAATTTTACGAAGACACAATTAACATTCTTTTGGAATCTGAGATGTACATATATGTACTTTGATGACTTGCTTATTATATTTTCGTATAATATTTATTTTTTGTCAACCATTTTGAATTTTTATTGAACTCTTTGGGTGTGATAAATTTCGATTTTATCTGCCTGCGCCTGATGGTCGATAATAAAGTTTATGTACAAATCTTATTGTCACATCGTTGGCAATTGGGATGGGGATAATTCTTCTTGGTTTTTTTTCTGAATATACAGGTGCGTTTGTTTATTTATTTATTGGTTTGCGTGTGTGTGGACTTCACGAAAAACCTTTCGACCACTTGGGACTTTATTTTTATTATGTGTGTGCAAACAATTTATGTATTTAATTCACAGTGTATTCAACGCATTTGCGTCGATTTTATGCGCCGGTCCACTCGGTCACACATGCACATTTATCTATATATCCGCCTGATCCAGCCGGACGGCATTTACTTGGATTGTCATTTACACTTGACGGCGGTCCGTTGCGTCTGTCGTCGGTTCTTCTTTTTACCCAGATAGCCAGCCAGCAGACTGCTGCTCGTTTTTTCGAGCTTTTGGTTTTCACTGTTGTTTTTTCTTTTCTGGTTTTTCGGCCAGTTCCACACCACTATGATGATGATCCCCACCCCCCACACTCACTCCAATCCACACATTGGTTATGCATTGTTGGCGGCATCTGCATTCGAAATCGTTCAAATTTCCGACTCGACCCCGCTCCGGAGTCTTTTTCGCCGAGCTCTGCATAAATTGTGACCGGTCGGTCGGTCTCTTGTACGGTTTTATGTCATTTTTGGGAACTGTAGTATTGCCATTACCATAACCTAAGCACATATCTCGAAACAAATCACGTTGTCAGTTGTTGTTTTTTTTTCATTACCCAGCTCTTTGTCGCTCCTGGGGTAACGTATGTTCGGAATTGTATCAGCATTCTTCGCCTTTTCGCCGTTTCCCCCGTTCCTTTCACATTAAGTAACTGGATTTTTTGGCCCTGTTTTCTTTTTAGCTTTCCATAAGATCTTGAACTTGTTAATTGATTTCTTGCCACTCCTGCACTTTATTCCGTTTGCAACTTAAGCAATTGAATTTACATTGTAGCATTCGCGTGTGGCAGCACTATTTCATCACTTGTGAAGGCTCGTATTAATATGCAAAAAAAAAAAAAAAACTAGGGATTAGGAAATCCTAATTAAAGCGGTCTTTATACCAAATTATATGTACTATATGCCTTGTTGGCATTATGATTTGCCGTATGTTTGCCTGCGTCTTTAATGAAACCACTCGGTTGGAAAACAAAAGCAAATTATTTGCTCCAAATCGCCGCAGAAAACGAAAACGAAGGTGCTTGTGCTGTGGGGCGCTGGAATTTTTTGCCACTCGAATGCCCCCCGTTCCATACGGTTTCGATCCAATCCAATCCCATACGATTCGATCCGATCCGCCTTCGCCACCTGTGCAGATTGGGGGATTTCGAACTAACGACCGACCGCGGCCAGCTGCCCATAAATCATTAATAAACTCTGCTGGTTTTGGCTTTCCGATTCGAAGCGAAAGATTTTTGACTTCGCTTTTTCAACGTTCAATGTCAGTTAATTAATTCATAATTTAGCCAGTTCGGCCGCAACAACAAAACGACTAAGTGAAAGACAGGGCGTGTTTCTGGGCAGGAAGTCGGTTGGATTAACAATTTTATTGTCTAATCACTCTTCGAGTAAGTCAAAGCTGAAGTACCAAGCAATGTATTTAATAGCAAATTTGTATTCAAGTCTCGCTTAATAATATATATGATAATTCGCCACACGGGTATGGAAAAGTTAATGTCCCCACATGTTATAAAAAGGGTGGATATTGTTTCTATAAATAGAGTTTGATATTTAGAAATCATAATTTGAACGGATGCGCCTGGTTTCGATTTCATTACTGAAATGTTTTTGAGCACTGCACGTGTTGCAAACATTCAATCAATGAAAGAGCGCTGGGCTATTTGTCACAAGGATTTTGGTATTTGCATAACAAAGTAAAGCACACATTTGTGTAATACTTTGGAAAGACTAGGATTTCATTGATTTACTAAATGCGATAAATTCACTGTGCCATATAAGCTCTGGTTTGGTTTTTTTTTTTTGGTTTTTGTGAGAGAACCCAGGGGAAGCCAAAGGCTGCAAATCATTCAGCACCCAAAATGACAATTTAAATGCCAACAATGATTTATTCCATCGAATCGAATATTTATTTTTTACCCTCTCTTTCACTTCCAGATAAATCGCGACGATGGACTGCCGCAAGAAATCTGCCGGCAGTGCATGGCCCAGTTTTTGATGCTGGCCAAGTTCCGGCGGAAATGTGTACGGATGCAACAGCGCCTGCAGGACTTTGCCCAGGAGATATCCGACCGCCAGACGGCCAGACAAGCGAAGCGTCAGCAAAAAGTCCAAAAGAAGAGTCAGAGTCAGGACAGTGAGGCCTTCACATCCACATCCACATCCACATCGACATTCAGCGGGGAACCCCTGACCGTGCCCTTGCGAAAGCGCCGTATGGTATCGGAATCCGATTCCGGAGAATCGGCTTCAGCAGCTGTTGCAGTGAAGCAGGTGCGCACGGAATCGGAGGATTTACCGCCACCCAAGCCGAGTCCAGTGCCACTTCGTCTGCGCAAATATCGCACCTTCTCCATTGGCTGTGAAATGGAGCGTCCCTCCATCGATGCCAGCAGCATGCCCTGGAAGACGAAGGCGGCCCGCAAGCAACTTTCGGAGACCTGGTCATCGTCCCGCTGCTCCCCGGAGCTCCTCATCCCCTCGCCATCGCGCCAACGCAGCAGCACCAGCAGCAGTGAGCACACAAGCGACCTGTCCGTGGGTCCATGTTGTGGCTTCGAGAGCGACAGCAATCCCTCCTCCTCAACCGCCTTCAGTGCCGCACCGAACATCGGTGTTGTGGTGAGGTCCCCCCCGAAGGCAAAACCCTCGTCGCCAGTCAATGATTTATTGCCCCGCAGGGGTCGGCGTCCGAGGAATGCGCCAATATACCATCCCCCCAAACGACAACGACGATCGCTGGTTAGAAGGGAGCCGTTGAAGCGAAAAGTTATGACAGAACAAGTTAACACAGAGAAAAGAAAGTCTGATCAAAACGATATTTATCCGCCGGAACCGAAGGTGGAGAACTTGGCCCCATCCTGCGATGAGGCCATCGACAGCACATCCGATGCACCAAAGGAAGGACCATCGAATGTGGTCCAAGAGGAATGTAATCCAATTAATTCAAACAAAGTTTGTGGTGATATAAGCCAGGGTGAAAAGGAGAAGGAAATCACATCGAATGGTTTGATAGAGAGTTCCAACCAGGTGCAAGCTGTAGAAGAAGATAAAGCGCCCAATGGCGTTGAGGAACTGGTTCAAGTCGAGGAAGAACTACCTAAAGCTGATCTAAATGTCCTCAGACATCCTTGTACTGATGAAAATGATGAAATTACTGGAACCTACCGGGAGTTACTGGAACAGTTCGAAGCCACCACCGCTCCCAATGAATATGCTTCAGATGATCTCCCCATTAAAGAGGAAATCCAATCCATTTTGAATGTCATCAAAGCTGAAGCCGATCTAGTGCAATCCGGGGAACTGACCTCATCCACGGAACCCAGTGAATTGCAACCGCAAATTGTTGAGCAGCTGGTAACTGTGGAGCAGCAAGCATTTGCTATGGAACAGCAGGAATCCATGGAGCAACCGGTGAGATCTGTAGACCAACCTGACTCAGTGGAGCAGCCGGAGATCATTGTGAGCATACCGCTGGAGGCCCTTGACGAGAATCTACAGCGTCGCCTTTGCTTGGATCCCGAAACCGAGGAGTCGCCGAATCGCGAATCTGCCACGCCCAAGGATCTGCCCATGCAGCCCGATGACGTCAATAACAATGAGAACGATGAAAATTTTTGCCAGAGTGCTACAGCAGATAGCTTCAATTCTGCTGTGGCACTCAGAACCGATCAAATTGAAGCATTACCACCGGGGGAAACGGATGAGACGGACGCGGATGAGGTGCAGGTGGTGCGATCTGGACCCACGCCCATGGATTTTATGGCCGAGTTTGCCAAACACTGTGCAAACGGCATTGAGCAGCTGAAGGCCACCACTCCAGTGGCATCGCCCACGCCCTCGGACCTGCTGCCCCTTAATGATCTGGATGCTAAGCAGAAACTAGAGGTGGAGATGAACGACGTGGAGAACACTCTTAATGGCATCCTTAACGAGATGCAGGACCAGCACATGTACACACCGACTTGTGCCCACATTGATGAGTTTCTCACTCCCGCCGATTATGCTCCAATGACGGAGCAAGAGACGTCCGTTTCATCGCCGCCCAATCCTTTCGAACAGAGTCCACGTGCCGAACCGGAGGCCAAACCCAATGCCTCCGATGATCCCTTCGATAACAGCAACTTTAGCAGCGAACTGATTGGCTTCCAGAACGATATTCCCTGCTTTGAGAATATTGAAACCACTACAGAACAGGGACAGAACCTGCATTTAGAGCTTACTCAGTTCCTAAGGGATCTTCAGCCGGCACAACCAAATCAGCAGCCCCAGGAGCAAGGCGCCAAGACCCAAGTTGAGACACAGGAGACTGTCCAGATGGAAGTCCAAGCCTCCAACCTCCAGATGCAACCTGATATTCAGGCTCAAAATGAGTCTGCCGATCCTTCTCCGAACGAATCTCCCATATCATCACCTCAAGTCGGGTCCCAAATTGAAATACAGATGGAACCTGAAATTGAGACTCAGCTGCAACACGAAATTCTGACAGTGCAGACTCCACAACAAAATCAGCCTGAAGTACAATCTCATGACCAATCTCAGATCCCACCGCAGATAGTGCCTCAGATTCAAGTCCAAAACCATCATGAGCAAACATTACAAATCGTGCCGCATGGCCAGCAACAAGTGGTTGCTCAAATGCATCCCCAGATGCAGCTTCAGTCCCAGATAGTGCCCCATGTCCAGACGCGGGGCACTACGACGACAGTCACCTACGAGCAGATCTATCAGCAGCACATTGTCCAGCAGACGGTGCAGCAATCCTCCAACAAGATGCAGGTCATCTCGCTGCCCTCGGGTGGATCGGAAAGAAGGCAGTGGAAGACACAGCAGTCGCAACAGCAGCAGCAGCTCCAGTGGTCAACGGTGGGCGGACTGGAGGCCATTAAGAGTGCCCCCGTCGATAGTGTTTCACCCACAACTACAACATACTACATCAGTGCCGGCGATCTGTATCCGCAGCAGGGTGAAACTTACACTATGCTGCAGCCGGCACCCAAAGACAGCTACATGATCGAGCACGTGAATCACCACCACCACCAGCAGCAACATCGTCAGCAGCAGCATCACCAGCAGCAAATTCAACTGGCCCAACAGCAACATCACCAGGCGCAGCAACAACCGATTATGATACTGATTCAGCAACAAGATGTTCAGAAACCGGTGGCCTCAGCCAGCAATCCTCGACAGGCACCAATGCACGCCTACAGAAACGATATCCATCAACTCCAGAACACGCAACACCAACAGGTACGGCAGCAATATTACCGTCAGCAGCAATATCAGCCGCAACAGGGAACGCAGCAGCAACAGTCGCAACAAAGTCGAGTCGTACAAAGCCATCCAGTATTGGGAATGCCGGGAGCCACTTCTATTTCCACCAAAGTGACCCCTATTCCCGCCACAACGCCCAAGGGCAGGGCCCTGACGCTCAAGTGCCGCTTCTGCCATAACGGACCGCGATTCTCCAGCAGCCTGGAGTACAGCCGACATATCATCGATCTGCATCCGGCGGTGGCGCCATTCAACTGTCCACACTGTCCTCTCGCATTTGCCGGCCGGACCAAGCGATCGCAGCACATCCTTAGCCACCATGTGGTGCAGCAGTATCAATGCGGCCAGTGCTCTCAGGTGTTCCCGGCCCAGAAGGCTCTGGACATTCACATCCAGCGTTTCCACATGCAACTGAAGACAGAATCTCAGGGGGCTGTGAGTGTGGAGGACGTTCAGCTGGAGATCACCGGAGATCGGAGGCGGGGTAGACCGTATAAACCAAGGTTGCAGCAACAGCAGCATCAGCTGCAACCACAGCATCAGCTACAAGTACTACAGCAGCAGCAGCAGCAGCAACAACAACAGCAACAACAACAACAACATCAGGAGCAGCAGCAACTGCAGCAGTTACAGCCGCAGCAGCAACAACAGCATTCGTTGCAAGTGCAGCATCCACAGCAACAGCCGATAATGCAGCCGCAATCGCCCCATCCATCAAGTGAGTTTTTTTGTTTTCTTATACTTTCACCGAAACAATCTCTTATTACGCCAAAAACTTATGCACAGCAATGGAAATCCAGGCCAGCCCAACAACGCCACGAAAGATTCTCTGCTGTCCCGATTGCGAAGACTGTAAGTTGAATGGAATAGTGGTATAATCACTTAGCTGCCCCATAAACCATGACCAAACAACTTGCAGCCAAGCGATTTATACGATATAAATTGGTTCCGATCTAAAACTTTTACTCTTTCCCACCCGTTGCAGGCACTTCCGGCCACAACCACGGCCACAGCCACGGCCACGAGCAGTGCGAGGAGCAGGCGGTACTGCAGGCTCCGACAACGGTCCTCACTCCGCCCTCGACCATAGTCTCGGCTCCGTCGCCGCAGCCCATGATGTACTCGCAGCACATAACAATGCCGTCACCGGAACAATCCGAGCCAGATTCCACGACCACGTTGCGACAGTACCGCAAGCGTGGCGTGATCGTTGGGCCACAGGGTCCGCTGCATTTGGCCACACCAGTGGCCTCACCCTCGCCGTCGTCGTCACCCTCCTCGTCGACGGTGGACCATGCGCCGCCAGCCTCCCCGGCGCCGCCCGCTTCTCCGGCTCCGCCTCCATCACCAGCCCCACCCACGGTGCAGATGAACGAGTTGCGAGCGTGCCACCAGTGTCTGTACTGCGAGGAGCGATTCACCAATGAGATTGCCCTGAAGAAGCACCATCAGCTGGCGCACGGAGCCCAGACAACGATGCCTTTCGTGTGCACCATCTGCAAGCGTGGATATCGCATGCGAACGGCTCTGCACCGACACATGGAGTCGCACGACGTGGAGGGACGACCATATGAGTGCAACATTTGTCGCGTGCGTTTCCCACGACCATCGCAGCTGACGCTGCACAAGATCACGGTGCACTTACTCTCGAAGCCGCATACCTGCGACGAGTGCGGCAAACAGTTTGGGACGGAGAGTGCCCTGAAGACGCACATCAAGTTCCATGGTGGTAAGTTTCGGGGGGCGAATCCGACGCACCATTAAAGGGTTTTTGTGTTGCCTAGCGTTTAACCTACCGTGTACTAATCCCCCATTCATTTAGTCTTAGTGCTTTTCTGTCGTAGCTTGAATTATAAGCCTCTTACTAATCCTCCATCAATTGTTGTCGTTATATATTGTTGTACTACCTACTGTATACAGTTTATTCAACCGTGGTTATGTGTTTCAAAGGTATGACAACCATGAAGGTTTCGCTTTGGTCTCGAGAACACCAATATCGATTTATGGCATGGGTATTCCGAATGCTTGGCATGAAATAACACAGCTTGAAACTTATGCTTTTGGCCATAAGTTAAAATAAATTGTTTATGATCTTAAGCATGCTGCCTGTGGGTGTCCATGTCAAGATAACATGAAAACAAGTCCCAAAAACGCATGGTAGTTGTATACCCAGTCAAACGACTTCCAAGAATTTGTATAAAAGCTAATCACCCGACGGTATGAACTCTGATAATTACCCGCTGATATTTGCCAGCTCTTACCCCGAGCTTTCCTAATCATTGACAATTAGCTGCCCTTTGTCATTAATCCGATGACCCGAACACTTATCTGTATTCATTTGCTACAAGTATGGTAGAAGTGCGTTTCGTAACACGTGGGAATTTCTAAGAAAAAGGGTAATGATTACATTCCATTGAATAAACATTTGTTAGATGTATATTAATTGCTTTACTTTTGCTTTCCCCCCGCTTAATTCAATGGGATTCATTTATATTGCTGAAACAGCAACATTTCCTGCAGTTTTGCAACGCACTTTCAACCCCCCGAACATTTCTCAATCGATGTGTTTTATGTTGGTTGTCCGTTCCGCGAGTTAGTGAAATCTGTAGTTTACCACATTCGCTTGCGATGGGTGTTTTATTTGCTCTATCTGTCTGTTGGCTCGAGATCACAATGTGTGAATCCTAATTGCTAAAACACAACCGATCCGAATATGCAGATACGATACAAAGGCCAACGAAATTGTATTTTTCCAGAGCTCGGTTACCAGTGCGACGGGTGCGATCGGACATTCGAGTATCTGAAAGAATTGCGCAAGCATCGACGCACCCACAGCGAGATGTTTTACAAATGCAAGTTTTGCCCAAGCTCCTTTGTGCGATTCACGGGTTATCGGGGTAAAGTCTCTTGTCCAATAATGGTGTTGTGTTGCCAACATTGTTAATTCGGTTATTGAAAATAACTGCAATACTCGAAGGTATAACTAATGAGGTCATTAAAAAGTGTCAATGGGGCTCAAGCTGTTACTCGGATATGAATTATTGGCACCCACCCATAAATTACTAACTGGTTCCGTATCAGTAACATTTTAATGCTCAATTAATAGATAATAATATCTCCTAGCTGTCTAAATGTTGTAATGTCTACTGTTTTTGTAATCTACTAATCTAATCTTGTATCGACAAAGTTGGCAATACTATCCATAACTAAATAATGATACGGGTATTTTCAAGTTTATCTAGATAAACTGGAGTACAGATTGTTATATGTCCAGTGCCGGCTTTTTTTCTGCATGGTCTATGATAAGATGCACCTGTTGCTTTAGAAATAATGCCATTTAAGTCGTGTACTAACTAATTTCTGTCTCCATTTGATTTAGCCCACATGAAAACCCATTTGCCACTGGGCGTATTTATCACCGAGGAAGTCGCATCAAAGTCACCCAGCAACAATAATAGCACCACTAGCAATGATAAGGTGCTGGATCCATCCACAACACCCATCGAGGAGACCCCTTTGACGCCGATGAGCAGCGGTGGACACGTGTACAACAGCCCCGATGAATACCCCAATTCGGTGGAAAGCTGTGCTGGCAACAGCCTGGCTTTGGATACAATTGCCACGACGCCATAACCCAGGGGGCCGGATTATTATTTAGTTTTCAACGCTTTAGTTATAAGAACTCACGAGCAACCTAGCCAAACAATAACGGCGCCTTCCTACACTATCACCACATTCTGTGGCAAATAGCTTCCATTCTTCCCATTGGAGAGCCAAACAACAAATAGCTCTAATTAACAAAAAAAAGAACCAGCAGACTGCATTGAATGCAATCCAATATTGCACTAAAAATACACTACCTAGCGACTAAGCCAAGGATGATACACTCCCTCAGACACAAATCTTAAGGCTAAAAATTATTAGACCGTAAGCTTGTTAGAATATAGACATTCATGCAATGAAACCAACTGAAATAAGCAAAGGTTAGCTTTAGGCCATAGACATTTATAAATATGAATATATATTGCTGATTTCCGTTCCCAGTTAGACTTATTTTTCGAAGAGCGTTTAATGAAAATGATAGGACTAAGGACCTAGATCTAAACAATGTACCAAGCAGCACTAAAAAAAATTAGACTTAAACATTTTGGTATATAATTTAAACATACTATTGAGACGTGAAAGCCAGCTCAAATCGATTTTAGTTTCACATTGTTGTACGTCGTTTCATTGGAATGAAACAAGGCAGTTTTGAATAGCCTATACAATTATTTTCGTTTTATTTATAAATTATGTAATAAACAATTATGCTCTTAGTGCGATCCAACGATAACAAACATGTTTGCCTTTTGATGTTAACATAAATTTTGGGGTTTCACTTAATCGTAGTACCAGTCCAAGAAAAGCAGGGAGAACGACATGACCAGCAGGAAGAACAGCGACCACACACGAAGGCCAGCATTCCTTTGGGTGGCCTGGCGGATTTGCTCGTTGGCATCCTTGACATTTTCTGTGGAGCCCACGACGGCACTGACAATCCTGTCAATATTGTGCTGTTGCATGGCGACCTAAAAATGGGGATTTTAAGAGGATTAAAGACGATTAAAACGAGGTTCCATATGGAAGTAGTTGCTAATTAATTGCATGCTAATCAGGAGCCGACTTATATTACGCAATCGTGAAGGATGTAGGGAGTCAGCTAGGGGATTATTCCCGTGGACCAATTAATATTTTTGATTGAAGGATTAAGTGCACGACACGGACAGCCACTCAAATGAGAAATCATCTTGACAATAAGGAACGCTTAGTTCTCATTATACAAAAATAACCCACTATCACTACTAAACCAATCAACATAAAATAAAATTAATATATGCGCATCTTATGTCTTATAAGTTTCTAAGAAAAGTAAATAAAGTACAAACCATGTATGTTTCACAATATTTTGCTTATATTTTTAGGGATTGATAAAGTTGGCAATTGTATATTCATTTTTGATGAACGCAAGTCTTGGGTGGAGATTGAGAAAGTGGACCTTGATCACACGAATTAGTTAGCTCATTTCTTAATGTGCTGGTAACTTTTGTTATTAAGGACTAGAAAATGAACCACTATAGGAAATGTTCTTGTTAAATTTGTCAGTCAACGGTACGAAACTGGCAATGAAAAGATCGCCTTCAGGTTTGTAAGTCGAGTTTCTCACGGAATCGTGTGAAAAGACTACGGAACACAATTAAAATTAACTTCCTCTGACTGAAAACCTTACTAGAACCTTAACAAGACATTGAAAAATATAACCTTAGTGTCTAATGACAGTACTATCTCACCTTCTCGGTAAATATATCCTGCAGCTGGGCAATGTCCACGACGTTTTTCCCAATCTGCTCCACCTCCTCGGAGACGCCCTGGAGGAAGTTGTAGATGTGCACGTTCTCAGCTTCAAACAGCTGCACATCCTCGGCACTGAGGGGATCTTCATCGTCGGCCTCCTGCTGTTTCTGCAGCTCCTCGTCCAGAGCCACCTTGGAGGACGAGTCGTTTAGGGCCGGTTTATTGTGCTTGCTCCGCTTGCGCGAGCGCGGTTTGCGTTGGCTGACCTGGGCGGTGTCCTTCTCCTCCTGCCCATCGTGGTCGTCCACCTCGGCCTCTTCCTCGTCCTCCTCCCAGTCGCCCCAGCCATCGTTATTCCAGTCATTGTCGGAAGATTCATCGGCGTGACCATTTGCCGAAGGAGAAGCTTCAGTGGCTTCGCTCTCATCATTGCTGACCTGGCGCCTGCCCAGCTTGCCACTATTGCTGCCCGCCGGACGCACTGGGATCTTCTTTTTGTCCGCCGCCAGCTTGAGCAGCCTGTAGGTCTCCAGCTCGTGCTGCACCCTGTACTTCTTCTGGTCCAGATAGATGTGTTCCACGCTGTGCAGATAGCTGACCAGCAGGTCCAGCACGGCGTCGATGTGCTGACGCTCCTGGGGCTTCCGCTTGACGCCCTTCCAGTCGCTGCGCATCTTGGCCAGGTGCGTCGTGTAAAAGCTGACGAACTTCTCCGACTCGCGGTCAATCAGATCCCGCTGGGCGTCGGTCATGTGGGCGGCGGACTTCAGGTGCTGGCCAATGCGCATGTAGGCGGTCCGGTTCTCAATCAGCACATTGCGCAGGGCGGTGATCTTGTTGCACACCTCCTTGGCCTCCCTGGCGAAGTCGTCCTTTGGCCCAGTGGGTGCAGTTTTTGCGCTGGCCGCCGCTGGTTTCAACTTGCCGGCCAGCTCGGCCTTGCGCTGGAGGCGCACCGTCATCACGCTGGCCTTAAATCTCTGGGTGATGTCCATGGTTATTTGTTATTTCTAATTTAAAATAATTTAACTTTTAAATCCACATCATCGGTTCAGCGCAGAGTGACCGTTCGTTTGATGTGTCAGTGAGATGACAATCTGGCTAGCGCATAAAATGGCTGAACTAGCTATTTTGCTATCGACATGTTATCGATAAGCCTTTCAGGGCTGGCTAGTCTGCTTTTTTTCATCTTTGTGATTTCCCGCCCAACCGCGAACGGCCACACCATTGGCAGAGCACAAACAAAATACGTACTTTTCTGCTACCAAAGTGTCCATAAATCGAGCGCAGAGGAGCCAGTGTCCGATGTAAATGGTTAAATAAAGTGAGTAACAATGGCCCACCGACAATTCGCATTATTTGCGCAGTTAGCAGCCGTTTCGTAGTGTGCGTGTTAGCCTCTGGCGAAGTGTCCGTTGGTGTGCGTGTGTGAGCAACCAGTTTCCTTGGATTCCGATTCCGATTCCTCATCATCTCCATGTGTGTATGCAACAAAAACAATAACAATTTGCCCAGGCGAAGGCAAAACACTCGAAAGTTGGCCAATTCCGGATGATCATCGGCAGAAGCACCCGAAATCCCCAATTCCGATTACGTTGGCCAGCCAGTCGAACAGCCAGCTAGCTTGATTTATTAATAATTATTGCCCATTTGCGGGGAATGTATACACATTTCGGTGACTTCAATTGTTCGTCGTCATTCACCTTGAATTCTGTGGGCAAGGTAAGCGTCCAAAAGTCGCTATGGATATCGTTACGCTTCATTTGCGCTATATACTCTATAGGAAAGTCTATTTAATATGGGTATAAGCCATGTGCTTTGATTTCAGTAGCCGAATAGTTACACGTCGACAAGACAATCTATGGCTTATCTTATAGAAAGGATCCGGAGATAAGCTCCCTCAGTCATAAATTTCTATGTGATACGATGGTTATTTTGATGTTGGTACACTCTGTTTTGCATCGGGTAACAGAATTTCAATATAAAGTATATTTTAAAACAACTAATATATATTTTATTTGATATTTAAAAATAAATATATTCTATTTCTGTTGCCTGAAGCAGATTTAAAAGTACCAACACCCTTTCTTCCAATTTAATATCGCCCTCATTTGAGTTTATGACCCAAACAAATGGAATATATGCATCATATAGTGCCCTACTCTTTCCTATGACTAATAGCATCTAACAGCTTCTCGCCTGCTGCCAAAAATTTCTCTAATTAATTCTTAAACAACATAGCAAACAATAGATGCAGTGCAAGACCTTTAAACTGATTAATCGTCAATTTTGATCCACTCACACATGTGCAACACCACCGTTTATTTTCTATTATTAATTGGTGCTCGCCAGCGATCAAAGTTTCGCATTCGCTCTCTTGATTTTTGTTATTTGCCTTCAGTTTTTGCTTTCGTCTGGTTTGTGCAACATCAGCGGGGGAATCACAGCGATTGGTAGGAGGAAATCCACTCGCCATGGATCCCAATTATATTACACAATTTTGACGCCGGGCCTGGTAGTCTCTTTATCTTTCGCTCTTTATCGAGCACGTTCGATTGAACTTTGTTTCGCGTGGGGAAAGTCGTTTCAGTTGATTAGGGCTGTAGATTAGCTATAGCTACCTTATAGATATGATCAGCAGTGACATAGAACACGGTTTTATTTGGCTACAGTATGTAAATACTTACATAGGTAGGTAGTAGATGTCGGTTAAGAGAGACAACAAAAAATAATGATCTTTCATACATTTGCTTACTAAGAAATAAAACAAATCATTGCCGGCATACAAAAATTGCAATTAATAAAGCACTTGTAGTAAAACAATTGACGTGTACTTCTATATTTGAATGCCTTTTAAAGGATTTACATATAATTTTCAAGATTTTAAGCTAGAAAACTTTTTTTTTAATTTTATAAATTATATTTTAATTCAAGAAAGTTTAAACTTTCAACTGAGATTTCTAACTTAAACTTATAAATAATAACCAATTCTCGGAGTCAAATAGTAATTAAACATTTATATTAAATCATTGTGGTCAGTAAATGCTAAAACAATAACTTTTTTCTCAGCCAGAACATCATTAACTAATCAATTGCAAGTGAACACATCTAAAATCAAAATATAGAGATGTGTTCTCTTCACGAGTGACTCATAACCGAAATCTACTGTATGCGAATGTTGGCTCTCACTGACTAAAGCTAATTATTCTATCCGAATGCACCTCAGCCCATCAGCGCAATCGTTTCCAGCTGCGGCAGGTACGGGGGCAGGGTGTCTAGACCGCCCACCACTCGATCGAAGCTGAGGGCATGCCGCGGTGAGGTCATCAGCTGACGCACTCCGAAGGCCACGTCCTCGCAAGTGCTCCGCTCGCTCGGCTCCAGCTGCCAACAGTTGAGCAGTAGTTGGTAGAGATCCCCGAACACGTAAGCCGGTTGTGCGGGACGCACTGCAGCCCGGATGGCCTCAAGGAGCTGTTGGTTGGTGCCCACTGCATTGGCATAGGGAGTGCCGCCCAGAGCGCAACATTCCCAGGCCACGCAGGCTAGTGACCACACATCGGAGCGCGTGGAGTGGTGATGCTGGTGACGCAGAACTTCTGGAGCTAGCCATCTGCTGTGGTCCGGCTGCTGGCGACTGGTGTTCATGAACTGCAGCGGCCCAAAGACGCTTAGCTTTAGCTTGGACTCGCCGGTCACGAAGACGCTGTGCGAGCAGAGCTGTCGATGCACCACTTGGCAGCTGGTTAGATAGGTCATGGCACTGGCCAGCTCGTAGATCCACTGCAGCACCAGTTGCTCAGACAGGGATGTTAGGCGTTGTGAAGGCGCCATCAGGCGACTCTCCACCAATCGCCTCTTAAGGCTGACGCGCTGCTGCTCGAAGATTAAGTAAAACCAATCTGGACTGGCTGACACTCCATAGAAGTCCAGTAAATGCTCTTGGCGCTTCAAGTGGGACAACTGACGCAGCTCCCTCAGCAACTGTGCCTGAGTAGTTCCGTTCAGGTCATCCAGGCAGAGCACGTGCAGAGTACAATCCCTCGCGAAATCGTTAGTAGAAACCTTTCCTGTTATGATCTCGCCAAAGCGTCCATCCCCGATCACATCGTTCACATTAAGCCGGAGGGTATTCCTCGGTATCCGTTCGAATCCCTCTACCAACTGTTGCAACTGCTGCTTGAAGTTTTCCGGCGTGTGAGGCACTGGATCGTCCTCCACCAGGTAGCCATTGTTCTCCCGCTCGATAATCGGCGTCTGCAGCGTCATCTCGTGGGTATTGCCGCCAGTTAATCGTCGTACGCGACAAGTTTTATACCGCAAATAGAAGTAGGCAATCAGACTGAGCAGGAGGCAGGTGCCGAAGATCACACAGGTGACGGCCAGGGCCACCACCGAGGACTGACCCTTATCGAAGGTGGCGTAGCTGAAGTCGTCCAGTGAAGTCACGTGCTGATCGTGGGTTCCACGGCTGTACAGCGTCTTGGTCACGCCCTCCAGGGTGCTCACCTAGAAATTAAATTAGAAATTTTTAACCTCAAAAGTTTCATGTGACAGGTGTTTTCAGGCCTTAAATCTCTGCAGTAGTTTCCCCTGAAAACTAATGCATTACTCACCACTCCGAGACTGATGTGGACATGTGCGTTAGGCTGATCCAAGGGCTTATTGCTGAATCGCCCGTATCGCTTGCCATCGCCCACCACAAAGTGCCGGGTGCGGTTCTCCTCCGGTCGGTCATATTCCAGCTCGGCGGCTATGTAGTAGGGCACTCCGTCCTGTTGAGCCTGCTGCCAGCTACCCAGGAGCTGTGAATCGAATGGTTGGCTCAGGGCGTTGTCCACATATTCCACGATGATGAGCAGTTTGCTCAGCGGTCCGTTGTCATTTCGGATGGGCGATAGCTCTATGGTGACAGTGCGATCAGTGCGGCTGAGGATTTTGGGTTGTGCTGGAGCGGGGCTGGGCTGACCCACCTGAAAAGTGGAACAGTGAGGAGTTGGTTAGGACTCTTATTGGGGTATCTCAGCAGAACCCACCTGTGTGTTGGCCTCTAACGATGCCTGACCACATTCAGATTGCCCTGCCTGTGGATCCTGGCAAATAGCTCTCACGGAGATGTTGTAAAGAGTGGCGGGATGCAGATCCGTAAGCTCAAATTGGGTTTCCGTCTTCTGCACCATAAACTCGGGCTGCGGGAAGGCGGGCAGCGAGGAGTAGGTCTTTAGAACCTCAGCTCGAATCAGGAAATTGTCCAATAGTTGGTTGGGCAGGACTGCCTCGGCGCCGCCGGCCAGGAGCAGTTTCCTGGCATCGAATGCATTCCAGTTGAGGGTCAGACTGTTCTCCGTTTTGTTCGATATCCTAAGATGATGAGGAGCCGGCTGTTTGGTCAGTGTGGTAGAGTAATAAGAGTGGACACCGACTCCGCCGCAATACTGCGCCTTGTTGGCCAGGCAGCGGGTGTTACACAGCTGCTCGTCCTGCTGTTCCTGCGGCTCGAGTATATTGGCACAAAAGCACTTCTCGGAGGCCAGGACAGCATAGTGGTGTCCCTGGTGTTCGCAGATTTCGATGCAGGTCTGTGGGGTTTTGGCGTACACCGATTCATGGAGCAGATCCGTTCGCGCCGTATAGCAACCGACGTAGTAGTAGGCAGGCGTCTCCTGGGCGGCAGGTGCTCCTCCTGGAAGGGCCAAACACATGGCCACGAGGCAGCTAGAAAGCCAATTCAGAATGGGGCGGTGTCCGCTTCTTGAACCACCTGCCATGGCTTGCAAATTTCGAATGAACAGTTCCTGCACGCCGGATGGCTGATATCCGCCTGGGTTTTTAGATTTTTTTTTTGTTTTTTTGGTGGGACAACCAATTAAACACTTTTTCACGGGCAGCCAATTTAGTCAAATTGAAAACTTTTATTCTTTTTCCCCGCTCAACATTTTCCAAGCGCTTCTGCTTCTTCTTTTTGTTCCACTGCTGTTCTGTTATTGAGTGCCAGCCAGTGTTTTTGTTGCTCTCGGCAACCGCGTTTCCAGTTGACTAATCGCTCTGCCGACGTCGACGCAGGCCGCACAACTGTTGCTGTTACCTTCCAACACCTTTGTTTACATCGCCTGTCAATGGAAAGTAGTGCAAGAGCAAACGGGACAGCTGCTATCTCTTGCGATCGGCAGGCTGGCTAGCTGCACTGCTCACACACCTGCTGGACAAGCCTAGCTCGGGACGGCATTGCCAGGTGCAATTTTGTTCATCAAATTTGAAATGTCTGATTCAGCGCGCCAAACCAGCAAATGTAAATGTTGCACTTAATTAAGTGGCAATGTGTTAATTGGACAGACGCGATTTTGCTAACGTTGCAGCTGCTGCGGCACCAATTGCAGTCCCCACTCGGCACTCCACCTCCTGCCCCCCCATTTTGCCATGTGGCCAACAAGAAAGAAAGAGATACGATCGGTGAAGAGAGAGGTCTGCTCTCTTTCCACCATTCCATTGAGCAGCCAATCCATCGGTGACTTGCGTGTTGTGTTGTTGCTGCAGTTTGGTTCGGTTGACAGTCGCGCTGGTCGTGTATTTTATTCATGTTCCCATTCCGCATCCGAATCAGATTCAATTAGGACCCAGCATAACTTTTATTTGGGCAATATAACCGCGTGTCTCGACTGGCATAATTCCCCGATTCGATCTGATCACCTTGTTGTTGAGGTATGCTCTCTCTTTGTTTTGGCTGCGCTTTCAATTAGAATTCAAGTGGTCAACTGCGTAGCGCGACAAAAGTTGTCGACGTCATCAAGGCGCTGCAAACGAAATTAATTTTAATGTGCTCCGTACGTTCACGTTCAAACATTCAATTGTGCTGAATGCGATTAACCCGATTTGGGAGCCCTTTAAAATATATACATTGTTTTTTGGGCTGCTAGAAATCTCCGAGATCGTTTGGAAAAAGTGATTCGGTTACAAAACATAACATCAAGAAAGTTAATAAGGTCAATATTATCATCTGGAAGACCGGTTTTTGTTCGATTTCTAAACCAACTTTTAGTATCTGAAATGATTTAATTTTTACGTACTTTAGAAAAATGTTTAATTAGCAGGTTAAGAGACCGGTTTTTATTAATCGAGTGCATACAAAACGATACGGTTTTAACTGATATATATAATATTTCACAATTACCATATACCGATAAAAAAGAAGCTGAAGCTATTTCAGTCGGATCTGTTTTTTTCAATTGCCGTTCTATAAAACAGTTGTTTCCATAAGTGATACACGTTTGAATTTTACTAATATGTATCTTCCCAATACTTCAGTTGGATATACATATGTATGTATGTTTACTCCTACTTTTTTTAGTCTTAAATTCTCAATTGATTATATTCATTAAAATAATACAAGTTCTTAAGAATTTATGTAGTATTGATGTTATAATCAAAATGATGAGCTATAAATTAGGTTTTTATAATTTTTCTGGTTGGCGGAGCAAAACTTTAAGTGGAGATCTCGCGATCAATTCAGTTCTCTCAATTTTCCTGATCACTAATAACATTATTTTCTGCCCACGTACCAAGTACCAGCCCAAAGATACATAGATACATATATCCCACGCACCTGAACAATCCGCTTACATGCTGCCTTTCCCTCGGCTGCCGCTGACATCTTCTGAAATCGCGGAGCAGCGCATGTTTGGGTTTATTTTTGGCCACCTCTCATAATTGCAGGCCTTTCTGTCCGTCGCTCGTGTCTCGTGGCTGTGCCAAAATTAAATGAACTCGCAGAGGCTTGCGCAATTAACCGTTAGCCCAGACTCGCGATTTTCCGCCGTCCGGAAATGGAAAACTCGCTAGAAAAGCATCGCAAACATTTTCTCCGTACATACTTACTTTAGCTGCCTGTTTTTTGTTTTTGCAGTTGACAAGCCGAAATCCAACAGATTAACAAATCGGAAAGAATTCCCCCAACGGAGGCAAACACTCAGACACCACCGGAAACACAGAGCCACGAGGACAGCGGGATAGCAGGCAAGGATTCCAGACACCAAAATGGGCGGATCGGCAGTGCAGGTTATCAACGCCTCCGCGGAGCACATCTTTGAGCTCAACGAGGAGGCGCTGAGCGAGGTTCTCATGCGGGATGAGGTGAAGGATCGGTTCGTCTGCGTGGTCTCCGTGGCGGGAGCCTTCCGGAAGGGCAAGAGTTTCCTGCTCGACTTCTTTCTGCGCTACATGTACTCAAAGGTGGGTCTTGAGGTGGAACTTTAGACAATCCGTACTTAATATAACCTTTTTGTAACACTAGTATGTGCATCACGATGCCACAGATTGGCTGGGAGACGAATCAGATCCCCTGGAAGGATTCTCCTGGCGCGGCGGATCCGAGCGTGACACCACCGGCATCCTAATGTGGTCCGACATATTCCTGCACGACTATCCCAACGGTGACAAGATAGCCATCATTCTGTTGGACACACAGGGCGCCTTCGATAGCCAGAGCACGGTGCGCGATTGCGCCACCGTTTTTGCGCTGAGCACGATGCTGTCCTCGGTGCAGATCTACAACCTGTCGCAGAACATCCAGGAGGACGACCTGCAGCACCTGCAGCTCTTCACCGAGTATGGCCGCCTGGCGCTGGCCGACACCGGCAAGAAGCCGTTCCAGCGCCTGCAGTTCCTCGTTCGCGACTGGAGCTTTCCCTATGAGGCGGAATACGGGGCACTGGGCGGCGACAAAATTCTGAAGCGGCGACTGGAAGTGTCCGACAAACAGCACCCCGAGCTGCAGTCACTGCGTCGCCACATCTCGTCCTGTTTCACAGAGGTGGCCTGCTTCCTGATGCCGCATCCGGGCCTCAACGTGGCCACCAATCCAAAGTTTGACGGCCGGTTGAAGGACATCACGCCCGAGTTTAAGAACAGCCTGCGCTCCCTGGTGCCCATGCTGCTGGCACCGGACAATCTGGTCTACAAGGAGATCAGCGGTCAACGGGTACGGGCCCGCGATCTCATCCAGTACTTCCAGTCGTACATGAACATCTACAAGGGCAACGAGCTACCAGAGCCGAAGAGCATGCTGGTGGCCACCGCCGAGGCTAACCACTTGACTGCCGTGGCCGCCGCCAAGGAGCTGTACCAACAGCTCATGGAGGAGGTGTGCGGTGGAACGCGGCCGTACTTAAGCACCGCTCACCTGGAGACGGAACACCTGCGGGTGAAGGACAAGGCCCTGTTCCAGTTCGCCACAAAGCGCAAGATGGGAGGCGAGGACTTCACCGAGAAGTTCCGCCTGAAACTGGAAGACGATCTCGAGGAAGTCTTTGCCAACTATCGAGCGCACAACGAGAGCAAGAACATATTCAAGGCAGCCCGCACCCCGGCGGTGTACTTCGCCTGCGCCGTCATCATGTACATCCTCAGCGGCATCTTCGGGTTGGTGGGCCTCTACACGTTCGCCAACTTCTGCAACCTGGTCATGGGTGTGGCGCTGCTGACGCTAGCTTTGTGGGCCTACATCAGGTAGGTTAACTTGTGGATCGCAAAAGATCACTAAGCATGACGAGTCGTATACAATATCTTTAAAAGTTAAGAGTACCTTTATTTTCATGAAATGAAGTTTACAATCTAAATCCTTCAAAAATATTGAATTAATTGCAATCCACATATCAATTACTTACAGAGCTTATCCCTTACTGACCCTACTTGTTGTATTTCAGGTACAGCGGCGAGCTCAGTGACTTTGGCGGCAAGTTGGATGACTTTGCTACCCTCATGTGGGAGCGGGTAAGGAACTGGAAATGCAACTTAGATTCATTGATAATAATCATCCATTTTATTGCAGTTCATGCGACCCATCTATCACGGTTGCATGGAGAAGGGCATCCAGCATGTGGCCACCCATGCGACCGAAATGGCCGTTGGGGGGGGCGGCGCGGCCGCCTACCGATCCCAAAACTCGGTGAATGCGTCCAATGGCAAGGTGAAGCGCTCATGAGAATACGCCCAAGGAGCGCAGCACAAGACGCAGCAGAAGCCGCAGCAGGTGCCGTCGCAGCCGCCGCCGGCAACAACAACCAACAACAATAATAACAACAACAACAATGTGGCATACAAATCAAACAAGAGCAACAACATTAACGAGGCCGACGGTTTCATCCATAACATCTGGCGCAAGTTCGGCGGCAGCAACGAAGAAAAGGCCAAAGCCACCATCCTTAGTCCAGCGGCCCCAACCTCTTCCCAGGCGCCAAATAGTCGCAAAAAGCGCAAAACGAAGCGCAATTAGGTGTCCATGGACCAGTTCGAATGGTTCGAGCCCTTCTCTATGATCCATTTTTGAAAGGATGAACCCCCCTCTAATTTGTATAAATCTTTAACTTTCTATAGTGTGTGAGAATCAGAAACACAAACGTATAGCTATTAATTGCCCTAAAAGGAAGTTGTTTTTATATTGCATTAATTGAAGTGTGTGGATGGTCTATATTACGTATACTTAAGAGTAAGTGCATCATTAGTAAGTGGCTCGTGTCTGTTGAAAAGTGAAATTTTAAATTGTTTTTTTACATACGATATGCGTCTGAAACGGATATATGAAATTTAACGCTGTAATATAAAGAAATCGCTAACGAATTTAATTTGTTTAATTTCCCATCTAAGGCGTACTCCCCCTCACACCTTGCCTGTTCCATCTTATCTCATCTTTGGTATAGAATTCCATAAGCAATCTATGTATAAACAGAGTGCACATTGTTGTTGGCTGGTTTTGCTAAGCGCCTCATTTTGCCACCTTTTGTTATTTAAAATTAATTTACAAAAAATAAATAAAAACGAAAAAAAAACAAATCATTGCCACCCATTAAAGTTGAACACAAAGAGCAATGCTGGTATAGGTCATTAGTTTATCTTGTGCAGTAAAGTGTAGAAGTCTTGGTTTTGATTCGATTAAACAATAAATGTATTTAATGATAACAGCTCACTAGCAGTTATGGCCATCGAGAAATAAAAGGAACGAAACCGTATTTTTTTCTCTGGCATCAATGGGTATATTGGCCTCTACTTCTTGTCGCCGCAGCACTTCCCCTTGGCATCACCCCCTGCGGTGTCGCCACCCTTCTTGCAACATCCGCCGGAGGGGGCGGCATTCGCGGGATTGCATCCGCATTTTCCGGGATTTTGGCACTTGCAGTTCTCGCCGCACTTTTCTGGGGTGCATTTGCATTCTGGAAAGGAATCGACTTTATAATACATCAACGATACCGATTATGAAGATGAAAACTGGCTTTATTGATTATAAAGAGAATGTTGTCCAGTGACTTCATAATAGAAACCTTTTTTAATATACTGTATTTACAGTTTTAACTCTCGTTAGATTATATCTACCACTTATCCAATATCCAACTCACCTTTACCGCAACCGACACAAGGCATTTTTGTAAAAATTTTCTTTTGTAAACTTCGGTTCTCCTAATTTAAATCCAAATAGTACACTGAATTTTTACGGACTGGTATTTGGGGTGGCACTTTTCCGGAATTTGGCATTTAAGGCAGCGCATGCGTGTCACACAATTTTCCGGAATAGAACACTTGACTTCCAGAGCAACAGGTTGGATGCAATCAAATACCCGTCCATTAAATACCATTCCATTTGTTTCAATTACATATCATTTAAATTTATTATTCTCATGATTTGTTTTGGGTGTGATTTAGTTTCTGATTTTTTTGTTTTTCAACATTACATTGTGGGGATTTCGATCGCTTATGTTCTTGTGATGACTTAAACCTATCAATATACGCGACCCTTTTTGGGGCTGGCCAGTTACTTTATTTAAAGTTATCATTTTTGTCCTGTTGTGTTTCACCTGGGACAACAACTCTCTACACTCCTTACGTTCTAAACATTACAATTTATCCTTATCGGATGTGAACTTAACACTGTTCGATTGGTTTGCGTTATGCGATTTACATTGAAAATGATTATGACATACTTTAACACATCCAATATTTAAAATGTTTCGTTAAGTTCTATTATAATAATATCTGTTCATTTCTAACGTATCGCTTAAGTGCATTTGGGGGTAGGAAAAGGCGAGAAAAGAGGGTAAGCAAATGTTCTTAGCATCGTTTTATAAATGATACTTAATCGATCTAATACAACATATATAGATATTAGCGTCTCATAAGCCGTTTCATTGATCTTCTTCAACTGCTCTCGTTCAAACATTTAATTTGTAGTTTTTTTAATGCTGCCTCTAATTCAACTGCTTTACCGCTTTCCTTTTTTTGGCATAACAAATTTCTCCATCGGATTGTTTAAACTTGTTTCTTAACTATCCATTTGAAAGGGGATCGTTTACGGGTTCTCTTCTCTGCGGGGGACGTTGCGTGCATGGTAGTCTTAAATTAGTTACATTTATATCTATATATTGAATATAATTGTGGGCCTGTCGGGTATGTTTATGGGGGTGTTTGCGTGTGGGGCTTGAATGTGTGTGTTACATTGCTATTTGTTGTTAAGCTTAACTAAGTATCTATTAGCCCCGAACCAGTCTCCACTTTCCGTTTCTGTTATTCTCGGAAAATAGATTTTTTAGCACTTTCTATCGGCCTGATAAGGGATATATAGGCCTGGGAGCTTATAGCTTGTGTCGCTCTGAATCGCCAATATTAGTCTGTTTGATTTGTGTGATTGTGTGTGTGCCTGGGTTCGCGCCCAAGCCAACCATTAGCACCAACCTTGGGTTGCTTACGTGTACCTAACAATGACCTTTGGCCACAAAATTCTTACAGGTGAGGAGCTCAGCCGTGGTCAGCCCCCGGCGCCCATTATCAGTCCAGTGGCTTGCCGAAAAACAAAATGCTGAGCAAATCGTTGAATGACAACTAAATCTGTGTAGGACTCGCTGCCTGGGACGTGGACGCAACGGCTGCGGAGGGTGCGGGCGAGGGATTCGCGGGGGCAGTGTCTGCGCTACTGGCCGCTGGCGGGGATTCGGTCGGTTGGCTGCCATTGGTCTGACTCGTCTTCGTTGATGACTCCTCCGCCCCTGCCTCCGTCTCCATGTTGCACCGCGTATCGCTCGCCTCGGGCATCGGCTCGGGCGGAGTGCAAGCTCCCTTGGGACGGGAAAACTTTACAGCGGCTGCCGCCGATGTGGAAGCCTCGCCGCATGGCTCCTCGCTGGGTTCTTTAGTGGCCCCCGCACTGGGCACATTTGAATCTCGCTTAAGGATGGCAAAAATGCTCTGAATATACGATTCCATGGTGATCAGCGTGATTAAACGCTTCTCACACTCCTCGTTAAGGCGATCCTGTGCGGTTTTCTTGTTCGACGCCTTTTTGTTGCGCTTGGGCGTCGGCTGTAGCTCATCCTCCAGCTCGGTCTCATCGTCGGACGAGGGAACTGACGTCTTCTCCATCTGCTCATCGTCGCTGCCGGCGGGAGTGGGTGGTTTGGTGCTGTCCGTTACTGCCTCCGAGTTACCGCTGGACTCCATAGACACATCTGCTGGTTTGTCGGCATCTATTGAGTTGGCATTCTCGCCCTCCGATTGGGCCTGATCCTTTTCCTTGTCCTTCTGGGCATCACGTTTTAGCTTCTTGTTCGGAAATGGATCTGCGAATAAGGGAGACGGTGATAAAAGCTCTACAATTTCAGCGTACTTAAATACTCCATAAAGTTTGAGAAAATAAACTACATTTAGGAATAGATAATTTACCCCGCTCCGACTCCTTCCTGAATCTCTCGCTCTTGTTCTGCAGTGCTCTTAGGGATCCTCGCAGCTCCTTGCGCACTGAAGCAGGCACTCCAGTGGCCTGGGCAATGATACGGATGGCAAATAAATCGCCGCACAGCTCGTCGATGTCGTCCTTGGAGTGCATACCATAGTTGATCGTGTAGATCATGCGGGCCACCGGTAACTGGGCGGCAACCTTGTGGTAGTAGAGCTCCAGAAATTCGCGCACGCAGGCATCCTTTAACATGCTGCGTTCGTCCCTCAGAACATTGTGTAGGTACTCCACCAACAGTTGGTTCTTCACCAGCAGCTCAACATATCTAAGGAAAGATATAAGGATGTTTAAGTAAAAGGAATCCAATTAAAAAATAACTTCCTCTTACTTGTGCGTCAGTGCATTGTTGTGTATGCCCACCCAGAATTTTGGGAAGTAGTTAAAGTGCAGCGGCGTGGACTCAATGGCTACCAAGCATTGAAGCTTGACTAGCGTGTCGTTTAGAGTACCCGTGTTGACACACATGCGCATCATGACATCGATGAAGTCATGGTAGGGCCTGTAGAAGGACTCAACCTGAACGTCGTAGTCTGCATCGAGACCGCGTGGCGTAAGCTCCGCCAGAGCGATACACATCTGTACCATGGGACGTGGTGGACGGGGTGAGTTCTTGGCTCCCAAGGGCCAGGGCGTGTGCTTTGCGCCGCGCCGCGGGAAGTAGGGTCCCAGGGGTCCAATTGCATTAGGAGCATTCGCCACAGACAGATGACAATTAATCAGGATGGGCGCCAAAATGCTGATGGTCTCCAGGCTGGTGTTGCGCACCAGCTCCTTGAGCACCTCCAAGGCCATGCGACTGATCTCCGGCGAGTTGAAGGTGTTGAGAAGCGTAGCCAGCCGCTTCACTGCATCCGGCAGTGCCTTGGCCAGGGCCGAGTGTTGGTGCTGCTGGCGCAGGAAATGCTGTTGCTGGAACTGCATCTGTTGCAGCTGCTGCAGTTGCAGGTGCTGCTGCATTTGTTGTTGCAGCTGTTTCTCCTTCTGCTGCGGCGTCTGGGGTGCTTGTGTTTGGCTTTGAGATTGTTGCTGCTGTTTCTGCAACATCTGTTGCTGTTGCAACTGCAACTGCTGCTCCAGCTGCTGCTGTTGCTGCTGCTGCTTCTTCTGTGCCGGGCTGTCGGTGCGGGTTCGCAGCGTGGCCAGTAGGAGCAGCATCTCGCCCAGGAGATCGAACAGGTCCCCAGCCACATGGCAGGCGGTGGCCTCGTGATGCATGGAATGTAGCGTGTGCAGCGCCTCAAAGCACATCTCAATGCCGCCATTGAAGATCACCATGGTGCGGTCTTCCTCATTGTCCACTGAAAAGAAAAAGAAATACATGAAATATAGTCTTGTGCCGGTTTTCTAACCACTTTTCTTACCAAGTATCTTAAGAGCACTGATCAGCGTGGACCAAGAGACACGAGCATCCAGGCTGCTGGTGTAGGACACGATTACCGCCCTCCTAAACTGGGTCACATCGAGCTTTTCCTGCTCACTGGCATCCGGATGACGGGTGGCGAACAGCGCCATTAGCTTGAAAAGCTCATCCACGGCGGCCGCGTACTGCGTGGGATGGGGAGTGATGTTCTTGAAGGCCCACTGGAGGTTCTGGTGCTGGGACAGCTGGCGGGTGAGGGCTCGGCTCTGCTCGCAGCACAGTCGGAGTAGTCCGTAGTAGGCGGGCAGCATGGAACGGTTGTAGGTGACGATCTCCGCGTCGTCATGGTCGGCCCTAAGAGGTAATCATTGGGGTTAACAAAGTCCCTGTCTGGGCAGAAGAAATTCCATACAGTATATAATTAAATGCAATGTTGCGCGTGATCTCCGGGCAGTTGGCAACCTGGGCAGCATTCTCCGGACAGTCCACCAGCGAATGGTGCCAGAAGGTTAGAAGTGCGTGCTTGTTGTGATGGGCCGGAACACTGGGCTCCGAGAGGCGTGGATGAAACAGCTCCCATAGGGAGCGCATGAACGAACCTATCTGCAAGTGGCACAAGAGGGGCCCATTTAGTACGGAACATATTTGTATTACAGGGAGAAATTGCCGCTGCCAAACTTGCCATTAGTTTTTCAGTCTTTGAAACCATACAATAGCTGAGCAGGTTGAAGTAGGCGGTCAGCTTGGTGGTGCCATGGGCTCCGATATCCGCATAGACGCGTGCAGGACGCAATAGTCGCAGGAGTAGCGTAATCACCTGGTGCAGCACAGCCTGGGCATCGCTGTTAATGTCGCTGCGAAAAGTTAGGGAATGTAATATATGGATTGTAATAAATTAATTGATGAATCACTTACCGATAGCTGTGTGGATTGAGGGCCAGCAGCTTGTGCTGTGAGTGGGCGCGGAAATTGGCCCGGAAGGGCTGCGAGGGCACCAGTGCCACCAGCAGAAAGGCGGCAGCTGGAATAAAGCCGGGGGAATCAGTAGGACTAGCCCCAATCGGAAACTTCCGACATCTTACCGTTCCGCACACGCGTGTTATCATGGGCTAGCAGGAATTGCTCGAGCCACTGCTCGGCTGATTGAAGGATCCAGGCGTGGGCGATCTTGTTCTTGGTGGCCTGCAGCGAGAGCCAGTCGAGTACGGACTGTGGACAGTATTCGGCTGCGTCCCACATGCGCGGCAGGATCAGCTGGGTGAAGCAAGGCAGGCCCACGGGACCGCCCTGCGTCTCGGTGAGCAGCGTGAGCAACTTGAAGAAGGGCGCGCACAGCTCTGTGTGCTTGGTCACCGAGGCGAAGAGCATCCCGATGATTTGGGTGGCCAGGCGCTCGTCCCAGCGACAAAGCGCGTGGATTAAATGCTTGGTCTGGTGCGGATTAATGCCGTCCTTTATTTGTTGGTACAAAAATGGAAACCCCTACGAAATATAAGCGAAACATTTAACAAAAAAGCAGGGAACTTTGAACAGAGGAAACACAATTGGTAATGGAATTTGTATGGCAATTTTTTTATCTTGACTATGGGAATTCGGTTTCGGAATGGTGGTGCTGATGGATTGATTGGTGAGGTGCTTGGTATTGGAAATGGCATGCTTGAATGGTGGATTGATTAAACGGAAAAGACAGCCTTTCCGAATTTTTTGAGTATAACCTTGCCGCCGGCGATTGCAGTAAAGTCTTTGGGAGAGAGCCGCAGCCGAAAGTCGGTTCCTCGCGATCTCTCCACTAAGCTGGCACACAGCGCAATCATTTTGTCCAGGGACGCGGGACGCATCTTCTCTACGGACAGTGCCTCGTCCGAGGAGTTGTCTTCGTTGTCAGAGCTTATGTCTATCTGCTTCGGAGAAAGAAATCATATAAATAACCATCTTAGGTGCGAATCACCCTGATCAACTAACGCTGTCCGTTTGCTTGTGTCCCAGGTAGAAGTCCACCAGGCTCTTCAGTATCCCGATGCGCAGCAAGTACATAGCCTCCTCGTCACCCATGCGCGAAAACTCGCACAAGAGTCCAAAGTACTCGGACAGGTGACGCAGGTTCGCTCGGGCACCGTGTTCCAGAAGCGCGATTAGCGAGCCGATGAAGCGGGTGACACAAGAGGCCTGACCAATCAACTCCTTGTCATCCTCGTCCGTTTCCACATCCAGATAGAGATCGGCATGTGAGGCGCTGTCGGGACAATAAATTCGTAAGTGTTAAATCAATGATATAAAATATTGTACTTACCGCAACTGCTGGATGACATGGATAACCAAACGCTGGAACATTTGGCGTACCATTTGATTGGGGCACTGGATTAGCACCTGCACCGGCCAGTAGGGCTCCAGCGACATGTGCGACAGGAACCACTCGCAGGCCTCCTGGCTGGCATTGAACTGCTTTGTCAGCAGCTCCACCCAAGGCACCATGGTGGGCTATAAAAATAAGGTAACATGATGACACTCTGTTCGAGCAATACCGAGGGTTAACCAACCTTTTCCTTGGCATGAATAAAAGTCTCAATAAAGAACGACACCGACAACTTGGCCGCCATGCAGGTTACGTCCGCCTCCGATATTAACGACTGCGGTATGTGGCCACATATCTGCCACATAAAGCTGTCGAAGAAGAAAACAATTTGATGCAAAATTATACACAGGAAAATGATAGCAAACTTTACTTGAAATAAGTGTGCTCGAAAATGTTGCGGTCCTGCAGGAACTGTCGGTTGTCCTGCCAGATCCAATCCTCCAGCTCCTTGCTCAACAATGGACGAAATAGTTGCAGCTTCTGGGCAGCTTTCGACGTGGAAGGCTGTTGATCGTTGCTGGCTTTGTTGTGGCTATTGTTGCTTGGCTTATGATTATCACAATTGGCTGTTTCTTGCTTTTCCTCCTCACTGCTTTCGATCGTCTTCTCTGCGGCCTTTTTATCGGTCTCTGATTTCTTTTCGCTCTCTGTTGATAGCGAATCAGATTCCTCTTTCGCTTTGGCTTCCGTAATATCTTCCTTTACTGCGGGCTCGTTGGCATCTTTCTCCTCCTTCGCAGGCTGCTCCTTGTCTTTCACCTCATCTTCCACCTCCACATCATCATCTGCCTTAATATCGCTGGAGCTGGTCTCCATTTTAGTGGGCTCCTCCGCCTCGGATTTCTCCTCCACGGTAGGACTGGGCGTTGGTGTAACTAGCAGCTCGGAATGCCGTCGCTGCAGGTGCTCTGGCAATCGGCGCTCGTAAAACAGCATATAGGCGGAGTTGGTTTTCTCGAAGCTAAAGTCCAGATATTTCTCCGTCACTGAGTCGTAGGTTTTGCTCTGCAGGTTAACACCCAAATGTGAGATTTTGCGAGATTTTAAGAGAACTCATTTACTTACCGTCATCTCGCCGCCAAAACACTCGGCTGCTATCTGTGATGGATCAAAGGGCTTCACTTCGGCATCGTTGAAAAGGAACCAGCGCTCGTGTGGATGGTAACTGGTCTTCGTGCGTTCCTTGATAAAGCTGTAGTAGTGGCCTCCATCCGCCGTGCCCGTGTGGACAGTGACGCCCACCAGCTCATACCTGCATAGGATCAATGATTTGTTCAATATTGCACTAAGGGTTCGGAAAATCATCCCAAAACATAAAGCAGAAGTACTCACTCGTAGCACTCCTCAATATCGGCGTCAAGTGTGGCCTCCGCCTTTTCGTTGTCGTTCTCATCGCCTCCAGCATCTGCTCCTTCGTTCTCCCGCTGGCGTCTCTCTCGCTCCTCCTTGTACTGCTGCGGCATCAATGTCTTCTCCACATAGTGGCACATGTTCAGTCGCAGCGGGAAAGAGAAGTGGGTGTTGACCTTCTCTTTGAGCATGGTGACCATATTGAAAGTGTAGCGCATGGTGTTGAAACACAAGATCTGGGGGAGCTTCTTGAAGCAGGCCCTTTTCTCAGCTCGAACCTTTTTGCCGCACTGGGAGCAGGTGTACATGTTGTCGCCCTCTAGCGTATCTTTTACGGTGACCTCGTCCAGAGATTCCTGAAGATTGCGCATGTCTGCCACTTGGCATCGCACCGTGTAGAAGTCCTCAGCCGTTCGAGAGACGTGACCGCAGTCCAGGGAAACCACATTGTTGCTCAAGGAGCCACAGAAGAGCCTTTTCACGAGGTGCTTTAAATCGGGCGTCATGTCCTCCAATTTGGACACCAGATCAATGAAGAACTCCGCCATATCTTTTTGCTCGCCCGTGTTCAGCGGCTGATGATCCATTTGGTACACACGGCAAAAGCTTCGTGGGTTGTAAGACTTCCGTTCCGATTCCAGCAGATAGGCAAACATTCGTTGTAATTCCAGGAGAGTGGGTCCGTGCTTACGGGCAGCTGTGGGCGGAACTCGCAAAACGGCTGCTCGTGCTTGTGGCATCATGTACAAGTGCTGGACGCAAGAAGCCATGTAGCAAGTGGCTCCCAAATTAGTGAGTCCCACGTAACCGCACTCTGATCTGCCCTCATCCCGGGGCCAGTAATCCCAGGGATACGGCTGCTTGGGTCCAGACTTGTGCTGAGCCAAAAGACGCCCATGCAGATACCCGTAGTTAGTGGCGCATCCACGGCACAGCTCAACCAACAGATCGTAGGCGGACGCCCGAGAGGATGCCGATTTGCACTTGGGTTTTTGGCGATCAGCCGGCGAGGGCATGTCGAACAGGAAGCCAATCAGCTGCTCAATGAAGGATAGTGCCTTGGGGGTGTACTTGAAGGTGGTGTCGTACTTGATTAAATTAGACATGAGGTTCAGAAGTCCCACCAATCCATCGTCCTGGTAGCCATGACGCAGCTCGTAATATTCTCGGGTGAGAATGCTTTGCGAGATGCTTTCGCACAGCATTTCAATGTCGATGTGCTCCTCGGCCACCATTTCCGGCGAAAGAGTGTCAACCAATCTGGCCAACAACCAGAAGTAGTCGCGGCAGGCGGGTCCGTACGGATCTTTGCCTTCCTCGGATAGCAGGAACTGCGTGGGCTGGGTGCCGGAGCTCATCTGTTCGGCCAAGGGCAGCAGGGCGATCAGCTTGTGCAGCAGTGGAGCTAACAATAGGCGATAGCTGTGTGCGTTTCCTAAGCAAATACGGTAAAGGCCCGCGCAAATCTCTCGGCGTACAGCAGGTTCAGGATCCTCCAGGATGAACTTTTGCAGCCAACGGCAGTGATCGGTATCCGACTGAGCCCAAAGAAGCCTTCTAGCTTCAGCCGAGGCGTGCACAAAGCTCACCAGGATGTTCATGGCGAACTGGATGAGCTGCGCCCTGCCCCAAAAACCGGTGCGCAAGTGCTGAAACTGATAGGGGAATACCAGTGGATTTGCCGAAGACGCCTGATGCTGCTGGTGAACTTCGTCGTTGAGGATCGATGAGAGACGGGTCAGGCATTCTGGCACCTCCATCAACTGCAACATAAACGGATGCGGACGTGACATAAGGACATGGGCATCCGCCGACTGCAGCTCCTCGAATCCCAAAAGCCAGAGTATGCGCAACAGACTGGCCAGGCAATCGTGACGCCATTCATTCAAAGCCAGCTCCTTGGGATGTGCGCTTTGTTGCAGTTGGCCACCGCTGAAGATCTCGTAGAGATGCCGAAGGCCACCACACTTCACGAACGCCTCACTCCACTTATTGTCGCCCCTTTCCATCACAGAAAGTGGAGGTGGTGGTGGAGCAGGGGACGGCGGGGTGGAGCAACCCACTGGACGTTCCTTTTCCTGCTCAAAAGCTTCGCTCTTCTTTTGCCGTTTGCTGTGTTGCTTCGGTTGGTTTTCCTTGTCGCCGCCGCTGCTACTGCTAGCCTCCGTCTCAACATCCTGCAAGCCAGATGCGGGAGTGGGTGTCAATGGGGCCTCCAGCTCACACAGTTGCTCCTTGCCTTGCTTGGCTTCTGGCGGCGGTGGCGGTGGCTGCTCGTTGCTATTTCGCCGTCTCCCCATTGAGGACTTCTTGCCTCGTACATGTTCCGGTGGATGCCCCATGGACAGGCTTCCGTTGGACTCGCCGCGTCTGGAACTGGTTAGAGCCAGGCTCTCCACAATATGCAGCGAGTACATGAACTTCTGCAGGTTGTTCGGATCAAGAAGATCTTTGAATTTCTGCTTGATCTGCTTGCGCTTTGTGGCCAGCTGCTCCTCTTCTCCGGCAGCATCCAGCTGCTCCAGTTCGCTAAGGTCCGTGACCAGGCCCTTAAAGGAGTCTAGGATGTGCGGATTGGTAGGCAGCATGGCAAGGATATCCCACACGCGACGGGAGAGCAACTGTGCCTTGGTGTGGTGCTGGGGGTTAACAGTCGACGCTTGTGGTTGCATATCTCCCAGAGTCTGCATCAGGCAGAATAGCTTTTCGAAGTACTTCGGCTGCAGGAGCAGCACCGTAGGCAAACACTCCTTGGGTGGCGGCGGTAGCATTGACGGGTGCTCCAAGTTGGACTCTTTTCGCCTGGCTCCGCGTCCTCCCAACGACACGTATACGATCTGGTTATCCTTGAAGCCAGCATCTCCAAGGCTCCGTTCATCGTAATCCGAGGTAAGTTCCTGTCCCTGGGTGATAATGCGAAGCGGCCCATCGCTGAGAAGCAAACCGAGCACCGGAGCAGCCAAACCTGTTTGCAGACTCTCCCACCACTTGGACACCTCCGCCTTGAGGTCAGCGATTAGGTCACAAGCGTGCATCTGCAACAGGCTCTTCTCAGAGAGACCTGCCTGCTGTAGCACAATCCGCAAAGGCGGACCAGCTCCCTCATTCTTCAGGTTGCTGTGCGATCCAATGCCTTTACCTTCGATGGCCCAGCGGCGCAGGTGGAAGGCATATCGACGCCGAAAAGTATCCAGATGGGTGTTCAGCAAAAGCAGTCCGCGCTGTACCCTCATCAAGGCAGTCTCGTCATCGATGCTGAAAGGGAGAACGAATTACCATCATTAATAAGATACAAATAATATATCTTTTAAAGTTTGTTATAGAAAAAGTTTGTCTATTTAGAAAGCTAGTTTTTCTGAATCTTGTTTTTAAACTATAACATTTATTTAACCAAATTCATCGGATTTTCAATTCCATTAATTTGTTGTTGGAGTATAGATTAGCGACTGTCCACTCACCTTTCCAGGGCCGTGGCCGCTTGAACTAGATTCTCCATGCACTGGGAAACGAACTCCTTCTCGAGGCGCAACTGCTGGCCCATGTAGTACATGTTGATGTACTGTATGGCCGCCAGGGAGACATCGTTACTCTGGGCGCGCAATGCGATCTTCCAAAGGTGGTACATGCCCACGGCGCTGGCGCTGGCCGAGATCTGCTCACTGTGCTTGTCGTACTCGGCCATCGCGATGCGGGCGAAGCTGCAGAGCTGTTGGAACAATCCCAATGCCACCATGGAGAACTCCTCAGGACGCAGCTCGGGGAGTTTCTTCAGATATAAATGTTGCAATGCCTCAATTCCCAGAGCATGCTGGTCACCGCCCTTGGCTTGAGCCTGTAGCCACGAGAAGTAGCAGTCTGCACACTCCGGATCGTGGGCCAGCCACTCCCATAGCGCGTCCAGCTGCTCCAACGTTAGGCGAAAGCTCTTTGGCGATCCCACCGTCGAGAAGATCGACGATAGGAACTGCAGGCGTACAGAGACTTGTGTCTTGTGGGAGTAGAGCTGGCCGCCCAGCTGCTGTTGCTGTTGCTCCCCATTCTGGGTGATCAGTATCTCGGCATGGCGACGCGCATAGTGGCGTATATTGTTGAAAAAGCACTGCATCATCCGGTGGTTTCGCTCCGCCCATAGCGTCATCGAATGTGTGTCCGAGGGTCGGAACTGTTGGAACGAGGCGAACAACTTGGGCAACAGGCGCAGACTGACAATAACGCTTCGATTGTTGGCCACGTTGTACAGGCAGCCCTCGATGAACTTCGTCCGCAGTTGACGGTCCATGTTGAAGCATAGAAGTGTGGCCAGCGCCTTCTCCGCCTCTAGAGCCAGTGATTCGCCCAATTGTCCCTGGAAGAAGAAATATTTATGAGAAATTTGTGGTAAATATCATAATTTATCATAAGAATTAGTAGGTAGAACAAGTAACTCACAATTTTGTCATCTTGGAGCAGATCCCACAGCAAAGTGTTGCCCGGCTGGCAGACATCATTTAGTTTAAAGGAGGGCTGCACCGGTGTGCCGCCGGACGTAGAGCTACCCTGGCTCGCTTTGGGTGAATGGTGCTGCTTGCCTGCGGAAGCCACTTCCATCAGATCGACATCAGAGTCCGACTTTGCCTTGGCCGCTGCCACCACAGCGGCGGCGGCGGCGACGCTGGCCTGCCGATTCATCGCCACCAACGTCTGCTGGGCAGTTCCGGTGGCCGCCGCAGCAGCGGCTACGGCAGCTGCAGCAGCCGCAACGTTCGATTCTCCGGATTTCTGCAGAGCCATTGCCGATTGGGCCACCATCATGGCGGCGGCAGCAGCGGCGAAAGCAGGTGGAACGTCCCGACAATTGGCGCGGGAGTTGACCAACTGGGCCAGCTCCTCTTCGCAAGGTGACACGTCCTCGTCATCGAAATCAGCCAAGTTTTTTTCCGATTTGTTGCTCATCGGGGAGGAGTAGCTGCCGTCGTTCTCGGCGCCGCTAAGCAGCTCGCTGATGTTGGTTTCAATGGCCCGGATATATGGGCCCTCGCCCTGCAAATGCTTCAGCACGGCAGCGGGCACCAACTGACTTGTAGCTCCATCGCTGCATTCGTCGCTATCTGCCAGAAGTTCGCCCTCGCCATCACCATCGCCGTCGGCATCCGCCTCGTCACTGCTGGGCACATCCTCTGCTCCGTCCCAGATCTCGACCAGTTCGTGGGGTAGAATAATCTGCTTGTTTGCCTTTTGGCGGCGTCGCTTGTTGCTTTTCTTGCGGCTGCGGTGCAGCTGTAGCTCCAGGGCGGCCCGCGATTGCAGCTCCTCCTCGCTGCTGGTGTTGTCAATTATATTGACAATGCGATTGTTTCTGGGTAATTTACATTTATTAATATTGTCAAACGTAAGAAAACTAAGAAAGAATTTTACTTACACCATGTCCACTTTGGCCATATCCTCAGGGCTTATCTGCTTGCCCTTTTCGGTGGTGGGGTCGCAGATGTGCCGCCTATGCCGGGCCTGCTTGCATGGAGTAACTCCATCGATTGGGCTCTTGTTGCCGACACCTCCGCCGCCTCCACCGCTGGCGATGCTGCTGTCGTCGGCGCCCACGTGGTCGTCCTCCGTGTTGCTGCCCTCAATACTGCCGCTGTCGGAGCTGGAAGCGGTGACATTGGATCCCAGCAGGTGGTCCTGCATCAGATTCATCTGGCTGCGCGAGCAGTCGCGCGTCCACAGTTGCTTTGTGAGCGCGGAGGCGATGTAGATGCTCTGTTCGGTGTGCTCTTTGGGATCCATGCGGCACAGTAGTGAGTAAAGGTGCATGGCCGGACGGGAGGACAGGTTCTTCACCAGCGACGGCAGGATGTCGAAGATCGTCTTGGAGCAATGCTTCAGCTGGGTGGCCTGCCAGATTAGCTTGATGTCCTCTTCGGAGATCTGGTTCTCCACGGCCAAAAAGTTGAGCAGCACGTGCGCCTGCTTAACGATCTCCACGTGCAGATTCGGACCAAACAGGTGCTGCACAATATGGTTCTCAGTCAACCAGTTCGCGATGCGCTGTCCAAACAACTCCACTTCGTTGACCGTCTCGGTGGTGCAGATCTCATTGAATAGGTTTATGTGTGCGTTGATCTGGGCCATGCCTGGAAGATGTTTCAGATCGTTAAGTGGCATTAACAAATATATCGAGATAATAGATACTACTTTCTTGATTATGCCATTGTAAAATATTTAATCATGATATTATGTGTTATTGACACTTCTTGGAACTATTTACATTTTCCGAATCGAAGACTAAAGAAAGTGTCATTTGTTGACAACAACTCATGTCGTATAGCAGTCAATTGTAAATAAACTTTTTATGAATTAATAATTGATAACACGTAAAATAATGTAGTATAATAATAAATGACACGATCACTCCATCTCTTGCAATAGGAGTAGAATCATATTCCGTAAACAGAAGACCTACCTGCCAGTCGCATGGTCAGCGTGGTCGATGTGAAGTACTTAAAGGCCAGGGCCAATCCTTCGGTGTCGAAATTGACGGCCACATCCAGCGGGTCCCGCATAGAGGACCACACGAAGTCGGCCATGGCGCGGGTGGCCGCGGATCGAAGGCTCTGGTCCGACAGCTTGCACATGTACTGCAGAATGCGGCTGCGCAGCGGCACGAAGAGCTGCGTATTGCAGTGATAGTTCAGCCAGAGTTTCACATTCGACACAGCGGCGGTCATCGAGTGGGCGGTGGACACCGGCAGATCGGGGTGCTCGAAGCACAGCGACATGGCGCCAAAGCCGCCCGAGTTACAGAAAAGGCTCACGTTCCGCAGCAGGAAGATGGGCAGGTCGTTGTCGTGCAGATCGCAGATAAGGGCCAGATGGTGGGCCTCCTCGGCCTGCAGGTCGTCCAGTCGCGAGTGCATGCCATGCTTGTGGGCGATGTAAAGCGGGAAGTTGAGCAGGAACACCTTGGACACGAGCACGAGCAGCTTCTCCACCTCGGGCAGGATCCAGGGCTCCTCGGTGTACTGCAGGTGGGATTTGTGCTGCGTCGAGGGTGCCGGCAGAGGAGGGGGAGTGCAGGGGCCAACCGGCGGTTTCTTGGGTGGACCATCGCCTGAGCCCTGGGCTTCCTCGCCAGAAGAGCCGGATGGCTCCTCCTTCTTGGGTTCTTCCGACGGACTGGAAGCATCCTTTACCTCAGCCTGGGCCACAGCCTCGTCTCGCTGCTGCTCTCGCTGCTGTTGGGCCTGGGCCACCACCTGGGCGGCGCTGGCCGTAAGTCTTTTGTAGTTGTCGATCAGGTGGTCGATGTGCTTCAGGTGCTGCACCGTCAGACAGATGAGCGACTGCACCACCAGGTTGAAGCGGTCATAGTTCTTGGTGTCCCGGTACAGGCACATGCACTGGCGCTGCGGCCAGGACTGGATGTAGTTGAAGGTGGTCTCGATCTCGCTCTTCAGCAGCAGCTGGAACTTGAGATCCGAGCTGGCCACGCGCACCTCATCTGGAAGAGGAGAATCGGGATACCATGGGTGAGCGGGGGAAGGGGTTGCGGTCTTTCGCTTTTTTGCGGGGCACTTTTCACTTACACAGCTCCAGGAGATTCTGGAAGTCGGCGCACACCTCGCACATGGTGCTCCACTGGCTGCGAACCGAATTGGGTGCTTCCAGGGGTTAGGGCCGCCTTTGCGGCGGCGACGACTCCTGGCCGTCTAGGGAGAGGAGTCACAGTCTGGGATTCGCTGTCGCTGGCGGAGTCTCGGTCTCGGTTGCGGGCACTTGCTCTTCTCGCTTTTCGTTGGTCGCTCGGCTCGCTCCCGGCGGTCGTGCAATGCCATTTAGGATGGCGCCCTCGCCTCTCAACACGGAACACTGTTTTTCGGCAACAAAAAAATGATAATTCTACACTCGGACATATATATATGGTGGGGATATATATGTATATATATACAATCACAATCGAAGCAAGAGCGCCTATCGTTCTTCGATATCGATGTCAGGAGGCGTTTTTATCGTTTGGGCAACAATCACCCTGAGTGCCGGAAATCGAGTTGGCAACTCCACACCGGTCTATGAAAAAGAGTTGGCAGCGCCACACCGGTCTACAAATCCAGATTACATCCTTTTTTACCTTCTTTAAGCCTAGTACTCACATCGACGAAAACCGCGAGCTAACCATAGGAGTCAGCTAGAGGCAAATACGCGGTTAACGCTTTTCGTCGGGTCTGTTTTTCAGCGCGGTACTCAGATGAGCTAAGGAAATACCAGAAAAAATACCAGGTTCAGCGAACGAATTTCGATGAACGCCGTTAGCTGCGCCGTTAAGAAATTTGATCTTTGGCGGTGTTCGTGCAAAGGCGTTATGGAAACTAAAAATTAAAAATGTAAGGAGGTCAGTGCAGATGAAATTGGACGCCTAATCCAAGCTGTTGCCCTTTATTGTGGGGTTTCACCGACAGGAAGCAATACCACAACAGGGGCAAATCCGCAGAATAGTTGAAGTGCTGGAGGAGATCCACTAGCGAATTCCAGGACTACGGACACCACCACCACCAGCTACTTGACCAGCTTAAGCGGAGCTTGTGGACCCGCTAGCTTCTATAGGGAGGAGGAAAATAGGGCGCCCGCTAAGGAACAGTTGGAGAAGCCATGTTCAGCCACTACCAGGATGCTGGGCGACTTCCTGTAGCATCAGCGGATCAACTCCGTTCCCAATCCGGCTCCCACTTCCTCAAGGTCCAATATGCCTTTTGGGACTCGGAGCTGGACTGCGGTGGAGCGGGAAAGATGGCGAAGCATCCGTGGGACGAGAAGGAAGCTTTAAACTACTAATTAACATAAATAAAAACATTCGTTGAACATTCCATTTATTTTTTTTTAAATTCTTTGTGTACCAGCAGACTCCTTTTTAGATTTCTCCAATCGATTTGTTTTCCTTTTGGCAACAAACCCAGCTGCTTGACAGTAAGACCATGCTACATGCATTGCGGGTGAACTTTGAAAACTTCAGTCACTACAAAGAATACGATTTTCCGACTAGTGAAACTCTTAGCCCATCTGAGTACTATGCTTTACACTTGAAAAAAAAACAAGGAAAACTAGCTAAAAATGAATTATTCTGTGCACTATATAATACCTTGTTCAGACAGACAACGACCTTTGCGACTTCTTTTATATAAGAGATACGCGTGATTGAAAGAGACGGAAGTTCTACCAATGTTATAACATTTTTTCAGACAGTTACAATTTGTGGAAATTCTCGTGGCTCATTGTTGGATCACAATAGTTTCTATTCAATTTTTGCTGAATGGAGGAGGATGACGAAATCATTGACCACTGAAAACATTTCACATGCTAGCGCTGAAATTGCATTTAGTTTTGTAATCCAAAACTAAATTTGCACGGTTTCGGTTTGTATGACGATCATCTGGTTTTGCTTCAGGGATTCTCTGTGTGATCAAGAATCCGCTTAAAATGGCAACAGCGATTTAAAGCGATGGTGTGATAAGAAAATACCATTTTTACTTTTTTAAATATACCAAAAATCAACCTAACGCCATATTTTCACTCTACTTCTTCCGCACTCACTTTTGTCCGACAATTTGTTTACATGCTGTTTTCTGACTGAAAAAGTGTATCACTGCCATGGAGGACATCCAAATGGAGACCAGCTCACCCACGGAGTCCAGCTCCGAGGTGAATTTTAATGCGGACGAGGAGAAATCCCAGGAATCGAGAGCCGCTGCCGGCGTTTGCTACTGGTAAGGTCTTCGGACGGGCTTCGTTTGGCCAGCCCCCATTGATAAGATTGTTTTTAGCGGGAAGGAGCGCAATCTAAACATTGTGGAGCTGCTGTGTGCCACCTGTGCGCGCTGGGTGCACGAGACCTGCGTTTCCTACCAACTGGGCAAGGGCAAGCTACTGCCATTCATCACCAACTATGTGTTCGTCTGCAAGAACTGCTCCGCCAGCGGACTGGAGAGCTTCCGCAAGAGTCAGGCCAGTAAGTGGAGGGATCTGCTAATCTTAACTCTCCTGCTAATGATATTGCTTAGCCATATCCCAGATGTGCCACTGCGCCATTGCCAACATGCAGCAGGCGGCTGCCCGGGAAGGACGTCGCCAGATCCAGTTCAGCAAGGACAAGGAGATCATCCCGTACATCGAACAGTACTGGGAGGCCATGACTACCATGCCGCGCCGGCTCACCCAATCCTGGTACAGCACCGTCCAGCGTTCCCTGGTCAAGGATGTGCACACCCTGTTCACCTACGAGGAGCACTCGGAGCACGGCTCCATGTACGGACTCTTCCACCAGGATCTGCGGATCATTAAGCCCAACTACGAGAGCATGAGCAAGAGCGGCGCCCTGCGACTCACCGACGATGGATATACTCAAGGTGAGTTGCGCGGGGGTGCGAAAATCGGTAGTTATAGCTTAAAAAGGGTTATAGGTTCCAGTAGGTATTTGGTTTATTTCACTAATGAGCAATTAATCCATTTAATTGAGTTAAGTTTAATATGAATGTTGTACACCTTGCAAGTTGTACTGGGAAATCAGCGCTATTATCTTGACCGCTAGTGTCTATCAAATTGGTTGAAAAAGCCAAAGGAATTAACTTTTGGCGGCCAAATTGGCAACTCTGGCTGGTCAGCTGATTTTGGCACAGTGGTTCGCTTGCTTCCCTTTCGCTCCCCCATTTATCGCGGCGTCCTCTTCGCACACTCCGCAAACAAAACAAGCACACTCCGCCTCTCCGTTTTGCACGCTCATTCGCCAGTGTTTGGCAAAGCTAGGCAACAACAACTGGAAAGGAAATCGCAAAGTGGATCGCAGTTTCTGATTTGCACACACACACACATGCAGAGCCACAGAAAGAGCGTGCGGAGAGAGCGGGAGAGCGCAGCTGGCAGCCCCACGTAGTCAAATTGTGGGCGGGGCGGAGTGGGGTGGGGCTGGCAGAAGCGCTCAACTTGGCTCATTCATTACAAACAAATAGTTACGCTTCGAGCACACTTGCGAGTGTGTGCGTGTGTTTGCGGTGCTCTTTCAGGGGAATTGATTTTGATTTGATTTTGAGCACTACGCAATTGGAAGTCCCTGCTCCTCCAGTTCCATTGTGACCTACTCCTGCGTCTTCCTGCCATGGCGTCATCTTTTCCGGATGAGGAGTGTAAGCCCAGGAACACCACCTCGAACTTTGCCCAGTCACCTACTTAATCCAAGCAAGCGTTTTTACATGGACCTATGTATAATATAGATTTGTGCTTGGATGCAGACCCTTCTTTATCAAAGACCCCTATCTGGAAGAACTAAAAGTGACCTTTAAAAGTTGTCTAACAGAGGAACGGGCGTTGATTAAGGGCAATGTCGGCAATTCTTTGTCATATAGAAATATTACAGATACGCCCTTAAAGATACTTATAAATAATAATCTAATAATCTACAAAAAGCTTTGTAAATCCCAAACTATCATCAAAATAGATACCTTCGAAATACATTCAAGTAGTAATTAGAATAACCTTTTATAAAAAAGATAAACTTGCTTTCTCCGAATATCACTAAACCTTTTTTTTAGCGGCCCTGTCCAAAAACAATAGACAGAAAAGGAAATTCCCCGGCACGGATTCAGGACCCACGGGCAAGAAGGGTCGTCCCAGTTCAGATATCACGGCCAATGTGAAGCTGCCACCACATGGCTATCCCCTGGAGCACCCCTTCAATAAAGACGGCTATCGCTATATACTCGCCGAACCAGATCCACATGCTCCGTTTCGCCAGGAGTTCGACGAGAGCTCCGACTGGGCTGGCAAACCCATTCCCGGCTGGCTGTACCGCACCCTGGTGCCCCATTCTGTGCTGCTGGCATTGCACGATAGGGCACCACAGCTGAAGATTAGCGAGGATCGGCTGGCTGTGACGGGAGAAAGGGGCTACTGCATGGTACGGGCCACGCACTGTAAGTAAACATTCTAAATATAGTAAAAGAAACCCTGTTAATAAGATCGTCCTCTCTAGCTGTGAACCGAGGATGCTGGTACTACGAGATCACCATAGAGGAGATGCCCGAGGGCGCTGCCACGCGACTGGGTTGGGGCAGGGAGTACGGCAACCTGCAGGCTCCCCTGGGTTACGACAAATTTGGTTACTCCTGGAGATCTCGCAAGGGCACAAAGTTCACCGAGAGCCATGGCAAGCACTACAGTGAGGCCTATGTGGAGGGCGACACCCTGGGTTTTCTAATAGAACTGCCAGAGGAGACGGCGCTCGACTATCTGCCCAACACATTCAAGGATCGGGTATGTTTTGATAATATCTATTATAATACTGATTTACCATTTCTTGTTTATTGTACATTATTTTTGCATTTTTAATTTGCAAGGGTATGCTTTGTAATATCTATCATAATAATGATTTACCATATCTTGATTATTGCACATTAATTTTGCATATTTAATTTGCAAGGGTATCAAATCCTTTCTTTTTCAAACAAGTCTCTGCTTTTCTATTGTAAAAAGATAAAAAGGGATAATTAGCCCATATTATATCTTGCCCCTCTATCAGCATATTACTGCATCTTTACAAATCGACCCTTCCTAATTGGCAATCCTGTTGCGCTCTATTCATTATCCAACAGCCCCTGGTAAAGTTCAAGTCGCATCTGTACTACGAGGACAAGGACAAGATCACAGAGACGCTCAAGAATCTGCACATCCTGCAGGGCAGTCGCATTGAGTTCTTCAAGAACGGCCAGTCGCAGGGCGTGGCATTCGAGGATGTATACGCCGGAAGCTATTTTCCGGCCATTTCAATCCACAAGAGTGCCACGGTGAGCGTGAACTTTGGACCCGCTTTCAAGTATCCCGAAGTTCTAAGCGAACAAAAAGCCAAGGGGGTAAGCTGTCGCAATTCCTTCCCAGGAACCTTAGCATTTACTCAACTATCCTTTCCAGATGCACGACCGCGTAGAGGAGCTGATCACGGAGCAGTGCTTAGCCGACACCCTCTACCTCACCGAACACGATGGACGCCTGCGCCTGGATAACATGGGACTCTAATAGAATATGTCGATATGAAAGAGAATATGGGTCTTGTAATTCGTAAAAACAAAGTATGAAGTGTTATTTTTCTATGCAATTTTGTTTTGGTCAAGAGAATGAATATAACAAATTTTAACGACGGTTTTTAAATAGGTCTTTCAAATCGAAAACGGAAAAAAGAAAATATGGAAAAGGATAAAAGCAGATGTAATCTAATTGTATAATTCTAGATTAGTTTTTCTAAACCTCACGAAATAATTTTAAGACCATTATGAAATAGAACATGGGTCTTGTATGAATTTTAATTCGTAAAAACAAAATATGCAATTTGGTTTTGGTCAAGAGAATGAATACAAAAAATTTAACCGACTGTTTTAAAATAGATCTTTCAAATTAAAAACGGAAAAAAGAAAATATGGAAAAGGATAAAAGCAGATGTAATCTAATTGTATAATTCTAGATCAGTTTTTCTAAACCTCTAACGAAATAATTTTACGACCATTAATCTTTTGAGTTCAGTTTTATTGTTTGAGGTTATTTGAAGGCTTTGAATTTCGAGGCACTGTAGGGTATGTAGAAGGCGCTGCTGGGAGCGAAATCTGATCGCGGATGATGCACTGCAGCCGAGATGGACCGTCCTGTCGATGGGGTGTTGCTGGAAACGCTCGTCGCTCCGAACGGATGCAGCGTGGAACGGTTGGAGGAACTGTTGCTGTGGCCGTGACTGTTGTGCCCGCCGCCGCCGCTTGAGTTGCTCTGGCTTGAAGTGGCCGTGGTGGTGGCCAACAAATCCCTGCTGTGCCTGCCCAGGTTCAGCGAGGGCAGTACCACGGCGTTCTTGTTGTTGAAGAAGCGACTGGCGGCCATGGGCATGTGCCAGGCGGACGCTCGATGGCCCTGATGTGGCAACACGGCAGACTTGGCTTGGTTCTGATGCTGCAGCTGCTCTTTCTGCTGCACTTGGGTGAGCTGGACGAAGCTTCGGTTGTTGAGCAATCCCCGAAAGCGTCTGTTGGTGTCCAGCACGTTTAGGATGGGCGGCATGCGCAGGCGGGCCGAGGATTGGGTGGTGGCCGAGATGGGCAGCTGCGGCTGGTACTGCTGGCTGCGCTGGCGCTTGAGCAGCTTCACCGAGACGGAGGTGACCCGCAGATCCCTGTCTAGTAGATCCACCAACTTCTTTTGGCTGGGACGCAAGTAGGGACGATGATGCGGCTGCTGCGGCTCCTCCGCTTTGGGTGTGAGAAAGCCATCCTCCGCCTCCTCGTCGTCATCCTCGTCGTCCAGGGAGTTCAGGCTGAGATTTGAAATCGAGTCGATGTCCTCCCGCGTCTGGCTATCAAAGCTATGGTGCCGTAACGGACGAGTCCTCCGACCCAGCAGGCTGGGGAACTTGCGGTGCCAGTCGGCGATCTCGTTGCGCAACTCCGGCTCCTGGAGCTCCGCCAGGGGATCCTCTCCGCTCATCAGCCGCTCCACCCGCTCCCAGTCCAGCAGGTTCTTCTTGATGGCATCGTCCGCCCACGGAATGGAGCCCACCGAGCTGCGGTCAATGCTGCTCGAGGAGTAGGGCACATCCTGCAGAAACTCCGAGTCGTCCGGGTCCTGGTCGTCCTTGTCCACTTCCGGCTCGTTGTTGTTGCCGTTGTTCTTGCAGATGGCGTTGTCCCCATTGTCCTCCAGATCCGCTCCGAAGTAGTATCGCCTGTCTGAGGACATCAAAACTGGATCCGGAAAACGAGCTGGACTCGTTCTGCCTTCGCTTTCCCTCCGCTGCTCCTTGGTCCCTGCACTCGCAAATCCCCGTGGGTGTCCTTCCGCTTTAGCTGTGCCTGTGGATGTGGATGTGTGGATTCTCCTTCAAAATCGATGCCGCAAAAGGCGGCGAGCGACAATTGTTGTGTTGTGGCCCATTCCAGTTTGGCTTGTTATTTATTGTCCTTTTGTTGTTTCCACCACCGACCAAAGGCGCAGGCTCCACGGCGTTGCCAGCGTCGACCAGAAATAACGTTCGCTGGTTTAAAAATGGTTCGCATTATGGCGCATGGAGGGTATTCTTTTAGAGCTCTGCTTTGGAGATAATTTTATTGTTTTTTATTTTAATTATGTAAAGCAAACTATATATTAAAATCCATAAGCAAACCAAAGAGTTTATCAACAAGCTGTGATGTGCTTTAGCTACAGTGTAAAGTAATACGTACGATTATTTTAAGTTTGTTAAAAATATTACTGCATTATCGGTGATTGAGATGAGGTTTTTTAATTTAGAATTCACTTACAGTAACAGAAGACCCTCCAATGCGAAATTTCTGTTGGTCCAGCTGTGGCCAACATCCTTTCAGTTTGTAAACCTTATTGATACGGGCAAACGCACACTTTCGCAAGCGTAACAAATACGATTTTCGTTTTTTCGTTTTTTAACAACATATAAGCTGCATTTTTTAAACGAGGCACAATTCTTTATAAAACTACTAGATAAAATTCTATACAATTTGTTGAACCCTTACCTTTTACAAATGTTTCCCTTAATATTAAAAAGTAGGTAACAATGAAAATTCCGAAAACCAAGGACAGTAAGTCGGTGATGGACAGGGCAAGGATTGGGAGAACCTTCGGGGATGCTAATGCCACCAAATGGGTTTTATTAATTTCCTGAGGTCTAATCGGAGTCGCTTTCGCGATTTTTACCCGAATGAGCAGTTAACGGAAAGTGTTAGATGTTGATGGGTCACAATAGGCGAACGTCTCCGACTAGAATACTCCATGGTAATTAATCGTCTGTCTTCCGTTCAATAAATAAGTGCATGCTAGTCGCAAAAAGGGAAGCCCAAGAGTGGTAAGCCTAGAAAAAGTTGCTCCCAGACCAAGCCAGGCGGCCTCTAAATTCAAAAAAATATGGACAAACCGAAGGCAAGTGCACGATCTAAGCCGCGATGCTTGCAGAACAATAAAGATAATAAACCCATACCTAAGCCGAGGTTTCCCAAGCCCAAGCCGAGTGGCTCTAAGGGCCCCTTAAAACCACTCGGCTTGGGTTTGAAAAGGCTCGGTTCGCGTTTGATTAAATCCACATCTTAGTTTTGATAACAACGCGGCTTAAATCGAGCGCTTGCCTTCGGTTTGTCTACACTTTTTGAATTTGTAGGCAGCACGGCTCGGTCTGGGGCAACATTTTCTAGGCGTACCACAATTTCGCGCCCCCTTTTTGTGACTAGCATCCATTTCAAGAACTTTTTCTGGGTACGGAGAAAAAAAGATTACTTACCCACACAGTACTGGAGTGTGGTGGGGTTGGGACATCTCCACCCATCGGCGTCCTGTTTTCTGGCAACTGCTTATGCGGGTAAAAATCGCAAAAGCGCCTCCAAAAAAAAACTCGTGAAATTTATGAAACCCTTTTGGTGGCATTTACACCCCCGAATGTTCTCCTTATCCTCGACCTCTCAATACCCGAATTACCGTACATTATTTATGAACTTTTTTTTTATATTTATATATATATATTAATGAATCAATTTTTAAAATAAGTAAAAGTAGTGGAACTTATAGAATTTATTCAACTTTTTTTTTATAAAGAATTGCTTGTGCCTCGTTTAAAAAATGCGGCTTATATATTGTTAAAAACCGAAAAAACGAAAATTTTATTTGTTACTTATGCGAAAATGTGTGTTTGCCGTACGAATAAGGTTTACAAACTGAAATAATGTTGGCCTCAGCTCGACAAACCGAAATTTCGCTTTGAATGAAGGGTCTGCTGTTACTGCGATTGAATTTTAAATTGAATAGCTTGAAATTAATTTTTTAGATCTAAGTAGACGTATTTCGTACGATTCTGAACTTTTTAAACAGTCGCTAGAGCGATTTTATGTGTAGATTTGTATTATTAACAAAGTCTTTAAAAATGTGGGCGCCAAACTGATTGTAGCGTTATGAGCGTTTGTGGGGGTTAGAGTGAATGTAGTAAATTTGTTTTGGGTCAAATACATTTACAGGCCCTTGAACTTAAATAATTGGTTTTTGAATTTAAATTCTCTAAGCGACGATTTTTTCTTATCAATATTTAAGCAGTGGGTTCATGGGACTCTCTTAAGATTCTCACAAGATTCTATTCCTTTTATTTTTAAATTTACGCGGCCTTTTTGTCTGTCAGTAGATAAATGTTTCGAGTCCTCGCAAACTATCGATAAATTGTTTTGAGTCTTGAAGTATATTCACTGCTTTCCCATAGATTCCATCCGTTCGCAACGGTTGGGATTTTTGACAAAGCCTGTTGCTTCTGCGCCTTCCATTTTCGATTGTTAAATTTCCACTGTCAAGAAGAAGAACTCAGAGTTGCACTGAAAAAATATCGCTTTACTATCGCATAAAAGAGTTCGTCAAATTTGGATAAGGGACTAACTGGGAAATTTTCGGAACGGCAAAACTTATGTCAATAAATAAGCGAGGTAAAAGATTTCTGCTTTTGTTCTCCGAAAAGAGAGAACGTGAGCGAGATAGCAGCCGCCGGGAAGAGATGGAAAACATCGATGTTGGCGTGCCAAACATCGATTACCGATGCTTTGAAAACACCGATGTTAACAATAAAAAGTTGGTATTAAAAGTATTTTTCCCACGTTTCAAAATCGAATTGGTCACTCTGGACAAAGGAGAGTTTTATTTGCCGGGCGTGCTGATGTCCTTTTTCGGGTGAAGCCAACTCATTTGCCAGCCGGCGATCGCAGGACTCACAAGACAGGATGTGGCACGAGGCGAGAAAGCAGGAGCGCAAGATCCGGGGCCTGATCGTCGACTACCGCAAGCGGGCGGAACGGCGGCAGTACTTCTACGACAAGATCCAGGCGGATCCAACCCAGTTCCTGCAGCTGCACGGCCGGCGAAGCAAGATATACTTGGACCCCGCGGTGGCCGCCGCTGGCGATGGAGCCGCCATCATGCAAGTGATATTCAGTTGGAGCCTAAAACCCTCTACTCTTGTTTTTGTGCCTGTGGTGAGGTCTTTACTAAGTGCTTCGTCTTCTTTGCAGTGTGCCTTGGCAGGGTCAGCAGGACAATCTTATCGACCGCTTCGATGTGCGTGCCCATCTAGATCATATTCCCCCCGTGATCAAAACAGGCGCCGAGGGCGGTGAGGTGGACTCCGAGATGACCGCCGAGGAGCGGCAGCTGAACTACGAGCGCTATCGCATCTTGGCGCAAAACGACTTCCTCAACGTTAGCGAGGACAAGTTCCTGCACCAGCTCTACCTGGAGGAGCAGTTCGGGGCCAATGCCCAGCTGGAGGCGGAGCGGAATCTAGCCAAGAAGAAGCAGAAAACGGGTGGAGCCACCATTGGGTACTCCTACGATGATGCTGGCGATGTAGCCACCATTGGGCCGCAGCCCTTTGGAGCGGCCAGTTCGGCAGCCAGTGGAGGGGCTTCCGTGGCGGCCAAGGGCGAAAAGGCGGAGGGCAGCGACGAATCCGATTCGGACATCGACATGGACGTGTCCATTGACATCGGCAAGCTGGACACCTCGCAAGCCCACGAGCTTAATGCCTGCGGACGGAACTACGGTATGAAGAGCAACGACTTTTTCTCACACCTAACCAAGGATGCGGACGAGGCGGATGCCTTGCGCATTGCTCGCGAAGAGGAGCAGGAGAAGATGCTGCTGAGTGGGCGCAAGTCAAGGCGCGAGCGACGGGCCCAAAAGGAGCGCAGGATTGCTAACAGGCCATTTAGTCCACCAAGCTATGCGGCCAAGGAGGACAAGGATAAAAAGGGCGGTGGAAAGGGAGGCGACAAGGAAAAGGAGGAGGACAGCGACTCGCGTTCGCCCTCGCCTGCCGAGGCGGGGCCCGAGAAGATCACGTACATTACCTCATTCGGCGGCGAGGACGAGATGCAGCCCCACTCCAAGATCACCATCAGCCTGACGAAGCCGGGCTTGACCCTGGGTGAGTCGTGCATCAATGCCAGCAGCGGAGCAGCCATTGCAGCCGCCGCAGCAGCCTCCTCGGTTTCCTATGCCCAAAAGGTCAAAGACAACTTGGACAAGTTGAAGGTGATGAATGAATCGGCCAAGCGCAGCAGACGCCGTTCCCGTTCGCACTCCCGTTCACGTTCCAGGAGTGCCTCTGCCTCGAGGAGTCGCAGTGGCAGTCGGCGAAGAAGTCGCCGCAGTCGGAGCTATCACAGGAGGAGCAGGACGCGCTCTCGCCGCCGTCGTAGGTACTACTCCAGATCAAGATCCCGGTCCAGATCCAGATCGCGGTCTAGGTCCAGATCGAGGTCTAGGTCTCGTACCCGCTCGCGCTCTGGCTCGTGGAAACGGTACAAGACGCGCAGTCCCAGCTACAAGCGGTCTAGGAAGCGCTACTCCTATTCCTCACGCAGCTCCAGCGGCAGCTCCTACAGACGTAGAAGCCGCTCCCGTTCCCACTCCAGTCGAAAGAGTCGCGTCAAGAAGAAGACCACACCTCCGCCAGCGGCGACAGTAGGTGGCTATTGTCTGAGCACCACCACCACTACAACCACATCCACTTTGACGGCGGTTAAACTGCTCCAGCAGCAGCAGCAGCAGCAGCCGCAGGCCAAAGCCACGCCACCCATGATCAGCTATCCCCTGCCGGCAAGAGTGCTCAATTTAAACCAATCCGGGACAGCTGCCGCTCCTGCTGCTGTGCAACCGCAAGTGGTGGAGCCACCACCACCGCCACTGAAACGCTACTACGGCCGGAAAAGAGCCAACGACACCTCGTCCTCATCCTCGTCGGGAGCGGAAAAGAGCGAAGCCAGCGACAACGAGGAGCAGCAACCGCCGCAGTTGGGAAAGCGAGCAGACGATTCCGATGATATGGAAGTGGAGACTGCGTAAGTTTGTGTGCTGCAGTGAGTGGTAAAGTAGAACAGCCAAAGACTGGGAACCCTATGCTTCCAATCGAAATCTTTAACTGATTCTGGTATCTCTTGCAGGTCCGAGCGTTCCCATGCCCTCCAGCCGACCATATCGTCATCGAGCAGCACGGGTAATCAAACAGGCAAATATAGTTCTGCTACCGAAACCAAAGTCAGTAAGCAAAGCCAAATGTCTCATGCCCCACCCAACTGGAGTACACCACAAAATTCACGTCTCAGCCTCCCGCAATCCGCCATCCAAACCAATGAGCAACATTCGGACCCAAGCAGGCAGCACCGTGTTCTCGTTCCAACCCCGACTAGTGACCATCCCTGCATGTCCCCTTGTTGATGCATTGTTTTGTGTC